>NW_013952487.1:453708-458843 GCF_001266775.1 Austrofundulus limnaeus | reverse complement strand
GTGTGTGTGTGTGTGTGTGTGTGTGTGTGTGTGTGCACGTCCAGCAGACTGTGTCAAACCCAGCCTGACTCTAACGCAGCAGCATTCCTGCAGCAGGCGTCACACCCAGCCTCACCCCTCAGCAGGGGGAGGAGGGGTGAGGCTGCGGGTCACAGGTCCGGTTCTGTCTTCACATCAGAGCGGACCAGAGGTCAGACCCGACCGTCTGGTACCTCCAGAAGCTTCAGAACCGACCTCCAGTGTTTACACGTGCAGGCTGAGGTCACCTGAGGCTGAGAGTTCTTTGATCTCAGCTCTTCTGTGGTTTAATTCATTGTTTATTGTTTCAGAATTGATTCACCTGAAAGAATCTGTCTGAAAACTGAAACCTGCAGCTCCGTCCCACAGATATGTGTCTTTCTGTGGACAGTTTCCACTTTCACAGAAACGGACCTCAAAGACTCATCTGACCCAGTTTAAATTAACTCTGGGCTCATCTAAACCTGGACATAACTAACCCTAGACATGGTCTTACCCTGGACAGATCTAACCTTGGACATGGTCTAACCCTGGACAGATCTAACCCTGGACAGGTCTAACCCTGGACATGGTCTAACCCTGGACAGATCTAACCTTGGACATGGTCTAACCCTGGACAGATCTAACCCTGGACAGGTCTAACCCTGGACAGATCTAACCCTGGACAGATCTAACCCTGGACAGATCTAACCCGGGACATGGTCTAACTCAGTTTGGACACATCTAACCCTGGACATATCTAACCCTAGACAGGTCTAACCCTGGACATAACTAAACCTAGACAGGTCTAACTCTGGACAGGTCTAACCCTGGACAGGTCTTACTCTAGACAGGTCTAACTCTGGACAGGTCTAACCCTGGACAGGCCTAACCCTGGACAGATCTAAACCTGGACATGGTCTAACTCAGTCTGGACATGGTCTAACCCTGGACATGGTCTAACTCAGGCTGGACATGGTCTAACCCTGGACATAACTAACCCTAGACAGATCTAAATCTGGACATGGTCTAACTCAGTCTGGACATGGTCTAACCCTGGACATGGTCTAACTCAGGCTGGACATGGTCTAACCCTGGACATGGTCTAACTCAGGCTGGACATGGTCTAACCCTGGACATATCTAACCCTAGACAGGTCTAACCCTGGACATAACTAAACCTAGACAGGTCTAACCCTGGACATATCTAACCCTTGACAGGTCTAACTCTGGACATAACTAACCCTAGACAGGTCTAACCCTGGACATGGTCTAACTCAGTTTGGACACATCCAACCCTGGACATATCTAACCCAAGACAGGTCTAACCCTGGACAGGTCTAACCCTGGACATGGTCTAACCCTGGACAGGCCTAACCCTGGACATGTTCTAACCCTGGACAGATCTAACCCTGGACAGATCTAACCCTGGACATAACTATCCCTAGACAGATCTAAACCTGGACATGGTCTAACTCAGTCTGGACATGGTCTAACCCTGGACATGGTCTAACTCAGGCTGGATATGGTCTAACCCTGGACATTTCTAACCCTAGACAGGTCTAACCCTGGACATATCTAACCCTTGATGGGTCTAACTCTGGACAGGTCTAACCCTGGACAGGTCTAACTCTGGACAGGTCTAACTCTGGACAGGTCTAACCCTGGACAGGTCTAACCCTGGACAGGTCTAACTCTGGACAGGTCTAACTCTGGACAGGTCTAACCCTGGACATGTCTATCTCTGAACTTCTGATGAAGCTTTTTTTATTTGTATTTTTGACGGTAATTTTAACTATGTCCTGTTGTGTCTTTCTGCGGTACATCACTTTGGTTGGGCTTGTGCTGTTTAAAGTGCTTTATAAGTAAAAGTGGTACGGTACAGTACGGTACGGTATGGTAAGTCTTACCCTGAATCAGTCGAACTCTGTACAGGTCTAACCTTWGATCAGTCTAACCCTGGACAGGTCTAACTCAGAACCTCTGATGAGGTCTTATCCTGGACTTGTCCAACCATAGACAGGTCTAATCTTGGACCGGTCATCCTGTCGGTGAAAATGTCAGAATCTTTTTTTTTTGGGAACCAGAAACAAAGATCTACAAATGTTGGGGCTAATTGGATTTTTCAGAACATTTATAAAATAAAGATTCTGTTTTGTTCTCAGACTCTTTCAGCGCTCAGACGTGTAATTATCTGAAACGTCTGTCCGCCGTGTGTTATGAAGCCCGGTGACATTCCAGCCAGCACCGTCTGATCTGCTGCAGTAAAACGTCTCGATGTTCAGAACCAGCCTCGGTTCTGATGGTCACATCCACAGGAAGTGATCCTCAGATAAAGAACATCAGCCGAGTTATGTTTATTGTAAAAACTGATGAGGTCTCTAAGTTTCATCAGGAAACATGCGCTTCTTTTGGAATGTTGGGATGAACCCAGGTGGATTAGGTTAACTCAAACACCAGTGTTACTAACAACCAAAATACATTTATATTTTTTTTTCAGTAAGAGAACTATGGATGTTTCATTTAAAATTGATGATGTTGAGATCTGTAGAGTCAGTGAAGTTTCTGAGGTCTATCTGTCTTTCTATTGAGGTCTGATTGAAAGCCAATTGGACAACTTGGTCTATCGAAGGCAGGTTGGACAGCTCAGTCCTCAGTAAGTCGATTTTACAGTCCAGTTTGCTCCAGCTCTCTAACATTGATCCTAAAGTCTGTTTTCTGTGCAACAAATAAAAAAGAATGAGCAGAAAGGTCAGAGACAAAACAACAATTCCTGAAAGCCCAGCTCTCCAAACATCCAAACAGGTTTTTATGTTTTTAATGTTCAAACTGAACCACAGGAGGGCGCTGTGGTTCTAAATCAAATGACCTTACAAGCTTTATTTTCTTACAATTAAAATTTTCTGTTTTAAATACAAAAAGAAAAATTATAGTTGGGACTTGGCTCAAGAGGCCACGGCAACACAGAGACACATAAAACAAGCAATGAAAATTGGATTTTATATAAAATATAACAATTAAGTTTCTTTTTTTAACCATCTGAGGATGAAAACATAACTTTTTAACAAGTAAATAAACATAAACTCATTTATCAGTAAATAAATCTTCAGGTTCATTTAGACAAACTTCTTTTGAAGTACAGAAACGGTCGTTTAAAAGCTGCTCTGGCAGAACCTCCCCAGATCGGATCGTCTGATTAAAAAACCACCTGATAAAACACGCGGCGCCTCACAGGCTGGTGTTGGCCGTCTTGGTCTTCAGTTCGGCACCGGTGCCGGCCGGCGTCGTGGTGCTGAGCTGAGCATCTCTGCAGAAGAACACGGCCGGGTTCCTGCAGGCCCACATGGCCACCTCCCCTCCTCCAGTCTTCCCGGGACTGGAGCTCGACAGGCGGCTGTTGTTCGCCCCCGCTCGGCTCACGTAGCGGTCCCTGATCCGCTCCGCCTGGTTCTGCCGGACCTCCCGGTTGCGGCTCTGGCCGGAGAGGTACGCGGCGATGTTTCTGGTCCGGTAGCCCTCCTCCCTGCTGCGGCCCAGCAACATGGAGATGTTGGGGTTCCTCAGGGCGTAGATGAGCGGATTGATGGCGCCGTTGGACCAGGCCAGCCAGATGGCCACAGTGTCCATGGCCGGGTTGAATCTGTAGTTCCCGATGGCCGAGACCAGGCCCATCAAACAGTACGGACCCCAGCAGCAGATGATGAAGACGATCATGATCAGCACCGTGGTGGCGGTCCTCATCTCGCTGTAGAACCGCAGCAGGTAGGCGTACGTGGTGACGGGCCGGACGCGGATCTCAGAGAGCCGAACGGTCTTGCAGATGTTGTAATGGCAGAAGCACATGAGCGAGAACGGCAGCAAGAAGCATGCCACGATGAGGCAGACGCTGTACGCCGTCCCCAGGCCGGAGCTGCCGGAGTGGAAGGCGTACATGCAGTGGTAGAAGCCTCGCTTGTGGACCTGCGTCGACGTTTGGACCAGCAGGTACCCTGGCAGGGAGAAAACCACCGCCGCCACCCAGACGGCCGCCAACAGCCGCGTGGCCTTTTGGCGCCCGATCTTAGCCTGAGGCTGGCGGACGATGGCGTAGTAGCGGTCAAAGGAGATGAGGGTCATGGTGAGGGTGGAGATGATGCCGAAGCAGGTGTTGAAGAAGCCGTTGGCCACGCAGAAGGCGTCCCCGAACATCCAGACGCCGTCCTTGCTGAAGAGCATGATGAAGGAGAAGGGCAGGCAGAGGACGGCRGTCAGAAAGTCGGACAGTGACAGCGACAAGATGAAGGCGTTTGTCACGGTCCGGAGCTGCCGGTGTTTGACGATGACGACGACGACCGCAGAGTTTCCCAGGCTGGAGAGGAGGAAGATGGAGAGCAGCACCAGAGCCTGCGCCGCCACCGTTACCCCCTGCAAGGCAGAGTTCCTGCCGGACAAGCTCAGGACCGCCGCTGTGGACGACTCGCGTTGGGCGTCGCTGCCCCTCTGTTCTCTGAGCGCTGAGAGGTTTCCTGTCGCTCCCGACGCAGCCTGAGCGGTGGCGGTCACCAGGCTGGTTACGATGGACACGACCCTGTGGACACACCCCAAACAGACGGAGAGGTTGTTTTTCTTCTGAGAAAGGTCTAACTCAAGACAAGTCTAACTCTGGACAGGTCTAACCCTGGACAGGTCTTACTCTAGACAGGTCTAACCCTGGACAGGTCTTACTCTGGACAGGTCTAACTCTAGACAGGTCTAACGCTGGACATGTCTAACCATAGATTAGTCTAACCCTGGACCGGTCTAATACTGGACCAATCTAACCCTGGACAGGTCTAACTCAAGACAAGTCTAACTCTGGACAGGTCTAACCCTGGACAGGTCTAACCCTGGACAGGTCTAACTCTAGACAGGTCTAATGCTGGACATGTCTAACCATAGATTAGTCTAACCCTGGACCGGTCTAATACTGGACCAATCTAACCCTGGACAGGTGTAACTCAAGACAAGTCTAACTCTGGACAGGTCTAACCCTGGACAAGTCTAACTCTGGCCAAGTCTAACTCTGGACAGGTCTAACCCTGGACAAGTCTAACTTTGGACAAGTCTAACCCTGGACAGGTCTAACTCTGGACAGGTCTAACCCTGGACAAGTCTAACCCT
>NW_013952487.1:446254-453515 GCF_001266775.1 Austrofundulus limnaeus | reverse complement strand
TGGACAAGTCTAACCCTGGACAGGTCTAACTCTGGACAGGTCTAACCCTGGACAAGTCTAACCCTGGACAAGTCTAACCCTGGACAGGTCTAACCCTGGACAAGTCTAACCCTGGACAGGTCTAACCCTGGACAAGTCTAACCCTGGGCAGTTCTAACCGTGGACAAGTCTAACCCAGGACAGGTCTAACACTGGACAGGTCTAACCCTGGACAGGTCTAACTCTAGACAGGTCAAACACTGGACAAGTCTAACCCTGGACAAGTCTAACCCTGGACCGGTCTAATACTGGACCAATCTAACCCTGGACAGGTCTTACTCTGAACAGGTCTAACAACACTAGACAGGTTTAACCCTGGACATGTCTAACCCTAGACAGGACTAACACTGGACCAATCTAACACTGGACAGGTCTTACTCTAGACAAGTCTAACCCTGGACATGTCTAACCATGGAATAGTCTAACCCTGGACCAGTCTAATACTGGACCAATCTAACCCTGGACAGGTCTTACTCTGGACATGTCTTACTCTGGACAGGTCTAACCCTGGACAGGTCTAACACTGGACCAATCTAACATCGTACAGGTTTTACTCTGGACAGGTCTAACCCTGGATCAATCTAACCCTGGACCAATCTAACCCTGGACAGGAACTCCTCATACTGTGATCTGCAGTGGTAATAAAACATGTCTGACTCTGTAAACACAGTGCATCATGGGAAAATGACGACTGAAACAGTTTAAATCRGGCTCCACACATTTTTTGACTCTCAGCTACTAATAAGCAAAACTTTATTCCACTACTTCTAAAACTGACTGACATTTCGCCTCTTTTCTCTGCAGTGCAGACATCTTGTTTCATTAAAATCATGATATTTTGCTAACAAATTATGATTAAGATTGTTTGGCTGGGGGTATGGAGATGAATTGTGGCCACAAAGAATGTTAAAAAATGGAACTGAAAATAAAACTACTTGTATCATATATTGAAATACATATGTATGGCATACTGTTGTACCATATATAATTACCACCAGTGTGTAGCAGGCCATTGTGTCGTATAATTTAAAAATAGGGAAGGTCGTTGTATTATACAATTAACAAGGCATAAAGGGCCTTTGTATCATGTAATCATTGAAATATGGCAGGCTGTTGTACCCTAAATATATAACTAAGTATGGCAGGCCAATTTATTATCTAATTTAAAAATATGGAAATATGGAACCATAATGAAATTAACAAGGCATGACAAGCCATTATATCATATAATCAACTGGGTATAGCAGGCCATTTTATCATATAATTAAAAAGATAATTGCCCCACGAAATTAACGAGACATAGAAAGCCATTGTATCATATAATTAACTGAGTATGGCATGCCATTTTATCATATAATTTTAAAATATAGAAAGTCATTGCATAACGAGGTAATGACTTTCTGAATAATTGCAAGCCATTGTCTCATATAATTAACAAGACACAAAGAGCCTTTGTATCATATAATTATTGAAGTATGGCAGGCCTTTGTGTCATAAATATACAACTGAGTATAGCAGGCCATTTTATTATATAATTTAAAAATATGGAAATATGGAACCATCATTTAATTAACAAGGCACGACAAGCCATTGTATCATACAATTAACCGAGTACGGCAGGCAATTTTATAGTATAATTTTAAAAATATAGAAAGTCATTACATCATGTAATTAACTAGGCATGGCAGGCTGTTGTATCATATATTTAACTGAGTATGACAGGCCATTTTATTACATAATACAAAAATATGGAAGGTCATTGCATCATGTAATTAATTAGGCATGGCAGGCCATTGTATCATTTAATTAAATGAATTTGGTGGGCCATTTTGTCATATAATTTAATTATTATGGCAAGCAATTGTATCATATAACCAAAAAAATATACAAAATAATGTTTTCAATTTCAAATAAAGTTTGTTTTAACATTTTAGCCCAAATTTAGCCACATATGGGACCCTGCAGTTTTCAGGGGGTCTTGCCCCCCAGTCCCTGCTCTTGTTGGCACCCCTGGAACTGTCAGAATATCTGTAGGTTGGTCCAGAATCCAGATCTGTTCTGATTCTGTTTAAAGTTTGGTGCAGCTCTCAGTGAGGAGGAGGAGGAGGAGGAGGAGGAAGAGGAGGGTTACCTGGACTCCACAGGTGAGGAGGTGCTCAGCTGGGTGTTGAGGTTCGGACCCGACGAGTCCAGTGTGTAGTTGGTTCCCCCCCACAGGGCCGTGCTAACAGGTGAATCCATGGGAGAAGAACAGAGTGAGTCCCTCTCCACCAGCAGGACCGGCAAAACCCAAACCGGATCCCATCAGAACCCGGTCAGTCCAGCTCCTGCAGGTGAATTATTGATGCTGGTTCTGGTCCCGTGGGCCTCCCGGTGACCTTCCTGGACTCTGCTAAAGAGGTCAGCAACTGAAGCTGCGATCGATCTGCTGGAGTCTTCATCAAACATGGATGAGCCCAGATTTAGAACCGGATCACACAGAACCGGGGCTGCTGCTGGTGTTGGGCTCGCTGCGGTCCAGATGTGCAGGAACATCTGCTCAGAGCACGAGTTTCAAACATCCAAACATGCAGGTAAACCCAGGCTGAGACCGGGATTAAACCCGGGATAAAACCCGGGATAACCACACGGCTTCAGACTGGACCGCCAGGACCCGAACCCGTCCCCCGCTGCAGCCTCAGAACCAAGCCCCGTGCAGCCTGCAGACCCGGCAGCTGATCAACACTGATCGATCAGCTCCCGATCACTTCCTGACCAGCACGCGCCCATTCTCCGGCCGTCTCCGAACACGCGCGCGCGCAGACCGGAAGCTTCTTTTGCGAGCGCGCTGACACACACGAACCGCGCGCTCCCGCTGATGTTTTCGTTCGCGTGCACGTACCCACAGATGTGTGAAGGTTGCTATGGTGACCGTTGGTGATGCGCGGACCTGTCACTCCCTGGTGTTTGATGGGTTCAAGTTTTTTTTTCTAATTCAACAACTAGTGAATAAAAACATTATTTTCCTCATGTTTTTGTTTTAAATTTCACTTTTGATCAAACATAAAAAACAACATCTGACCACCAGGGGGCRGTCCAAACAAAGCTCGGTTTAAGATCCTGTTTTTGATCAGATTTTATTTGAAAAGTTCTGTTCTTGCTCTTTTCTTACACACCCAGTCAGGGCTGTCCAAACATTTTGTCACATGGGCCAAAATCATAAAGTCAGAAGGACCTGAGGACCAAAAATATTTTTTTCAGTTATCTGCTCAACAATAAACTAAACATTGAACACTTAAATTAAACAAATAAAGTAGTCAAATTCATTGCTGGAAGTGGGTGTGTAAATTAACCTAGATCCAGAACTTTAAAATTGTTTTGCAGGATTCCCTTATTGAAAGAAATTTTTCAATTTTCTAGGTTTCAAGTGGGGGAAAAAATAACCAAATTTAGTCAATTCTGATCAATAAAGTCAAGATTTATGTCACTCTTTTGTTGCTGTATTCAGATAAATTTAATAAATGAATTAAAAGCAGATTTAAATGCAGCAAAATCAGCTTTTGAGTAGAAGTCACTAAACAGATGTGGAAAAAGCTACGAGTCTGGTTATTTAAAGACAAATAATTTGTTTTGTTGCCAATATTTTTTATTATAAGATAATATTATGTGATAAATTTGCCCTAATAATAAATAAAAAGTATCCGTCTACATCAAACGCCTGTGGCGGGGGGAGAATTTTGCAAACAAATTAGAATAATTCTTGAACTGAAGTCAGGGGCCACACAAAATGGACTTCCCTGGTCTAAGTACCTGTCTTTCCCTTACAAAGATGGCGGACCAGTTAGAGGCAGTCATGTGACGTCACGTTCTCTTCGTGGCGGAAACGGAGAAGAAAAACGAAGCAAACGAAGAAGAAGAAATACGGAAGTAGTTCGCGTCAGAGTGAGAAAATAAACTAATTTAACGGATTAAATGTTTACAGGATGAATTCGGGTGAGTTTCAGCAGCTTTTCTTTTTATATATGTTCATTTTTAAAAAGTAAATTAAAGCGTTAAAACCTGGCGAAACACGTTTTGCTGTTTTGGACCGCTAATGCTACTAAACGGGCTAACTCTGTTAGCAACGTCCAAACAAGCGTAAAATTATCGATTTAAAAAAAACATCATCACTCCGTTTAACAAGATTTAAGAAGAAAATAATTATCTGTCTCCGTCTGTTTGTGTAAAATGTTTTTATTTAATGTAATATAAAGGAGAAAAAACTAGTATATCGTCCTATGTGTATTATTAGTAACTAAAATGAAGTTTGAGGCGTATAAAGCATGTTTTAATGTCTAATAATCCACTCCATTTTTGTATTAACCTAGTATAAAATGTTTGTAAATAGCTTGGTTTGCTAATAAATTATGCTGCAGGTATTGTTAACCAGTATGTGTAGATACTGTGACGGTTTATGCTTACAGAACATCTAAACAGTGGTTATAATACACACACCGAGTGGCAATAAAACCCATCATGGTTACCCCTACCCACTTTGTTTACTGTTTGTTTACTGATGTGTTCAGCGTTTATTTACTGTTTGTTTACTGATGTGTTCAGCGTTTATTTACTGTTTGTTTACTGATGTGTTCAGTGTTTATTTACTGTTTGTGTACCGATGTGTTCAGTGTTTATTTACTGTTTATTTACTGATGTGTTCAGTGTTTATTTACTGTTTGTTTACTGATGTGTTCAGTGTTTATTTACTGTTTGTTTACTGATGTGTTCAGCGTTTATTTACTGTTTGTGTACCGATGTGTTCAGTGTTCCCTCTACCCACTTTGTTTACTGTTTGTTTACTGATGTGTTCAGTGTTTATTTACTGATGTGTTCAGTGTTTATTTACTGTTTATTTACTGATGTGTTCAGTGTTTATTTACTGTTTATTTACTGATGTGTTCAGTGTTTATCTACTGTTTGTTTACTGATGTGTTCAGTGTTTATTTAATGTTTATTTACTGATGTGTTCAGTGTTTATTTACTGTTTATTTACTGACGTGTTCAGTGTTTATTTACTGTTTGTTTACTGACGTGTTCAGTGTTTATTTACTGTTTGTTTACTGATGTGTTCAGTGTTTATTTACTGTTTGTTTACTGATGTGTTCAGTGTTCCCTCTACCCACTTTGTTTACTGTTTGTTTACTGATGTGTTCAGTGTTTATTTACTGATGTGTTCAGTGTTTATTTACTGATGTGTTCAGTGTTTATTTACTGTTTGTTTACTGATGTGTTCAGTGTTTGTTTACTGATGTATTCAGTGTTTACTGTTTATTTACTGATGTGTTCAGGGTTTATTTACTGTTTATTTACTGATGTGTTCAGTGTTTATTTACTGATGTGTTCAGTGTTTATTTACTGTTTGTTTACTGATGTGTTCAGTGTTTATTTACTGTTTATTTACTGATGTGTTCAGTGTTTATTTACTGTTTATTTACTGATGTGTTCAGTGTTTATCTACTGTTTGTTTACTGATGTGTTCAGTGTTTATTTAATGTTTATTTACTGATGTGTTCAGTGTTTATTTACTGTTTATTTACTGACGTGTTCAGTGTTTATTTACTGTTTGTTTACTGACGTGTTCAGTGTTTATTTACTGTTTGTTTACTGATGTGTTCAGTGTTTATTTACTGTTTGTTTACTGTCTTCCAGCAGTGGCCATGAGTTTGACGTGTCCCGGTCTGTACTGCGGTCGGATCACGGTGAACGGATCTGTGGAGGGAGAGTGTGGTGTGAGTACCCACCATTGACCACCAGAACCATCTGACCAATGAGAAGTCGGCTGAGCTGACGGCCGCTTTGCATTGTGTTTTTATCACGTAGTGTGTTTGTTTTTCTATCAGAGTTCCTTTAATTCCTGATGTTTTTTATATTGATCTGCTGATTGAAGACCAGCGAGACRTGAACATCAGAACCAGTGGTCTCTGACTGAAAGAACAAACCCAGATAAGCTTCAGATAAACATCTGRTGGATCAGACAGAACTTTAATAAAAACTGCCTCCCCAGCAGTTTCACTGTTCACGTTTGGAGGAATGTTTTCAGAGCGAATCGGACCCTCTCCAGCTCCTCATTTTTAAATTCAGTTAAACTTTATTTAAAAAGTCCAAATTCACAAGGAGAATCTGTGGTGATAAAAGCCAATAATCTGATCAGATTCTGCCTCGGCGCTGTTTCACTCCTCAGACCTTCCTTCTGAGGGTAAAAATAAACTAATTTTTGTTCTAGTCAGAACAATCCGACCCAGATATGAATAAAAAAATAATATATTTAGTTTTTGACTTCGGTTGTTTGTCGGCAGGTTTGTCCTCGAGGAGAACGGGCCAACATCCAGAAGGTTTGTGAACGCTGCACCGAGTCCCCCGAGCTCTACGACTGGCTCTACCTGGGCTTCATGGCCATGCTGCCGCTGGTCCTGCACTGGTTCTTCATCGAGTGGTTCTCCGGGAAGAAGAGGTGAGACTCATTCAGACTCTGAAACCCAGGTCCAACTCATCGGTCCGAACAGACTCCTGCAGAATCGAGTCGATGAAGAGTTTCTATTTTTATTTGTTTTAATAACTGCAGACTGTAAAATAAATATTTTGATCTTTCTGACTGTTCTGGGCAGGACCTTCCACCGATTAGCTGAGAAGGTTCAGGTCCATTTTTTGTCAGGAGGGGGTCCAGTTTCTGGCACAATCATGTCCAGTTTTCTTACAGATTCTGGTCAAATAGCTAATATTTTGATACATTTAGCCATTGCTATTTTAGCTAACATTTTTCTACTTTTAGCTAGCATTTGGATACATTTCCTATTGCTCTTTTAGCTCCTTTCAGCTAACGTTTTTCTAATTGCAGCTAGCATTTTGATATAGCATTCAATTATCTCTTTTTAGCTAACATTTTAAAAATATATGATAGAAATTTGATACATTTAGTTATCCTATTGCTATTCTAGCTGCTTTTACTTGATATTTTGCTAATTTTACCTAGCATTTTGCCATATCTAACCATTAACTTGCTATTTTAGCTTTAATTTTGCTACCTTGAGCTAGCATTTTGATACATTTAGCTATCATATTGCTAGTTTAGCTAATTTTAGCTAACATTTTGCTAGTTTTGGTTAGCATTTTAATACTTTTAGCTAACTTTGTTACTTTTAGCTAGCATTTTTATACCTTTAGCTATCTTATTGCTATTTTAGTTAAAATTTAGTTAATTTTAGCT
>NW_013952487.1:444020-445567 GCF_001266775.1 Austrofundulus limnaeus | reverse complement strand
GTGTGTGTGTGTGTGTGTGTGTGTGTGTGTGTGTGTGTGTGTGTGTGTGTGTGCGTGCGCAGCTCCAGCGCCCTGCTGCAGCACGTCACCGCCATGTTGGAGTGCGGCGTGTCGGCGGTGGTCACTCTGCTGCTCACCGACCCGATGGGGAACCTCAGCATCCGGTCCTGCCAGGTCAAGGAGCTGTCGGACTGGTACACCATGCTGTACAACCCGAGCCCGGACTACATCAACACTCTGCACTGCACGCAGGAGGCCGTGTACCCGCTGTGAGTACACGCCGGACACGCTAAAAACACACAGAGTGTGAAGTGTGGGGGCGGAGCCTGCTGTGCAGCTGTCCTCGGGTGAAWTGAACCAATCAGGAGTCGTGTTGCTGTGTGTTGTTCAGTTACACCATCGTGCTGATCTACTACGCCTTCTGCCTGGTGATGATGATGATGCTCCGCCCCCTGCTGGTGAAGAGGATCGCGTGTGGCCTGGGGAAGTCGGACCGCTTCAGGAGCATCTAYGCCGCGCTCTACTTCTTCCCCATCATCACCGTACTGCAGGCCGTGGGCGGCGGGCTGCTGTGTGAGTCTGTGTGTCCTAAAACCACACGTTTTTTAACAACATATGTTCTTTAACGACACGTTTTTTAACAACACGTTCTTTAATACGTGTGCTTTAACACGTGTGCTTTGTGTGTTCCAGACTACGCCTTCCCCTACATCATACTGGTCCTGTCACTCATCACTCTGGCCATCTACATGTCAGCCTCTGAGATTCAGGTAAGAGCACACCTGCAGGTGTTAGAACAAAGAACAGTTTAAACCTCCAGTTTTTCTCTTAAATCAACTTAAAGTACCGCCCACAAAACTGTCCTGACAGCTGATTGGTCAGGGTACAAGATCATTATTGTGACCATTGAGTCAGAGGCTGTTTGTCTCCTTATGCTAGTTTTAGCATGTAGCTACCTGCTGTTTGAAGCCTTAAACTAGCCTTTTAGTGCCTTAAGTGTCTAGCTACGGTTTTACTAATTTAAGCTAGACTTTTGATATATCTATCAATTGGCTCTTTTTAACTAAAATTTTATAAATATTAAAAATTTAATGCATTTAGCTATCATATTGCAAATTTAGTTTCTTCAATCTGTCATTTTGCTACTTTTAGCCATCATTTTGATACATTGTAGCTATCTTGTTGGCAGATTCTGGTCCAATATTTTCCCTGGGTTCTGGTTTAGCTTCAGATTTCTAACTGGTTCTGATCCAGTTCATGGCTGTTTCGAGGTCTGTTTTTATTTTCCCGTTGTTCAGGTCCAGATTTTGTTAGTTCCAGATCCAGTGTCAGACTGGATTCAGGTCTAGTTCTTGTAAAGCTCAGGTCCAGTTTCTGGTTGGGTTCTTCCGTCATGTGACCCCGCCCTAAATTCTGTTAGGAGGAGAGTTGTTCAGATGATCAAAGGTTCTGGAGTCTTGACTTAAAAGTTCTGTCTCGTTGTTTCGTGTGTGTGTGTGTGTGTGTGTGTGTGTGTGTGTGTGTGTGTGTGTGTGTGTGTGTGTGTG
>NW_013952487.1:430237-443466 GCF_001266775.1 Austrofundulus limnaeus | reverse complement strand
CATTTTGATGCATTTAGGTATCATTTTGCTTCTTTAGCATCTTTTAACTTACATTTTTGCTACTTTTAGCTAGCATTTTGATGCATTTAGCTATCCTATTGCTTCTTTAGTATGTTTTAGCTAACATTTTTGCTACTTTTAGCTAGCATTTTGCTTCTTTAGCATCTTTTAGCTAACATTTTGCTACATTTAGCTAGCATTTTGATGCATTTAGGTATCATTTTGCTTCTTTAGCATCTTTTAACTTACATTTTTGCTACTTTTAGCTAGCATTTTGATGCATTTAGCTATCAAATTGCTTCTTTAGCATGTTTTAGCTAACATTTTGCTACTTTTAGCTAGCATTTTGATGCATTTAGCTATCAAATTGCTTCTTTAGCATGTTTTAGCTAACATTTTGCTACTTTTAGCTAGTATTTTGATGCATTTAGCTAACATTTTGCTACTTTTAGCTAGCATTTTGCTTCTTTAGCATCTTTTAGCCAACATTTTGCTACTTTTAGCTAGCATTTTGATGCATTTAGGTATCATTTTGCTTCTTTAGCATCTTTTAACCAACATTTTGCTACTTTTAGCTATCATTTTGCTTCTTTAGCATCTTTTAACCAACATTTTGCTACTTTTAGCTATCATTTTGATTCTTTAGCRTCTTTTAGCTAACATTTTGCTACTTTTAGCTAGCATTTTGGTGCATTTAGCTATCAAATTGCTTCTTTAGCATCTTTTAGCTAAATTTTTGCTACATTTAGACTTTCGTTTCATCAGATTTCAGCAGTCATTCGGCTCTTATTGTCACTTCTCTGTGAACAGTGTTTGTTTCGGGTTGATCTTTAATCATTTCCTCCTCTTCCTCTCAGTCCTTTAAGACCCTGGTGGCGAAGAAGAAGCGTCTGGTGGTCCTGTTCAGCCACTGGCTGCTCCACGCGTACGGCATCATCTCCATCTCCCTGCTGGACAAGCTGGAGCTGTCGCTGCCGCTGCTCGTCCTGGTGCCGGGACCGACCCTGTTCTACATCGCCACGGCCAAGTTCACCGAGCCGAGCCGCATCCTGTCGGAGGGCGGCAGCGGGCACTGAGCGCCACGAGGAGGAGGAGGAGAACAAGATCTTCATCGTCCTGTTTGACTTATTTATTATTGTTTTAAAGGTGTGTAAATATTGTAAATATGATATCAGCTGGTCCTGTTCACCAGTTTGCTGCTAAACGTGTTTATTTAAACGTTTGTAAATGTCTGAATGTGTTACTTCAAATAAACATTGCACGTCTCACACATAAAGCTTTGTGTTAGCAAAATATCTCACAACCCCTTCAAAGAAAGAGACAGTCGCAGCTCTGTCAGCTTAATAATGAGCTGCAATTCGGCACGTTATGAGCTGAAAATGTGTCGCCCAACATGTTCTGAGTGCGAATGGGCGGAGCAACGTCTTAGGTTGGAGGGGGAGACTCAAACATGGATGACAGATGTTAACTCTCATTTTAAGCTTTTATTTTCTCACACCATAACTCGCTGCAGGGGCGTGTCGGGAGCTGTGATGTCATCATGTACCATTTTAAACAAAAGTAACATTCAACTGCAGTTACACCGTTCAACCCATAGAGGGCAGCACTGAGACTTAGTTTTGCAGAATTAAAATTATTAACAGAATATGCACAAAATATAAAGACAATACTCTTAAGGCACAATTTATCTGCAAATGAAAGTAATTTTGGGTTTTAGTTGCTCTTTAACGACTTTATAATTTTTAAATAAATTTAAGAAGAACAGTTTAATCAGACCTCTGACCTGTTCAACACAACGAGACAAARTCTGATTCACATTCAGTTTATTGTCAAACATTAAAAAACAAAAAAGAGCACTTGAATCAATCTAAACTCTTTGGATCAAGGCGTTTGGGTGAAATAAAAACTGAGCGGACAGACGGTGTGAAGATATGTTTCTGAACGTGTTCCACACATGAACTTAAATACTGGTTTTAATCAGAGGAGCTCGCGCTGCAGGAGGCGGGAGAAGAAACCGATCCATGCAGGGTTCCAGTCTGGAACGCTCCCCCAAACCCCTGGACTTCCACACCGTCCTCTGAGAAACCCAACAGGCTGGACCACCTGAGCAGAAACATCTGCCTCGAAGCTCAAAGCCACAGCAAATCACAAACCGTCAGCAGCGTAAAAACAGGTCGGCGGGACACGAGTCCGGCGGGCCGTCACTTCTGGATGTAAATGATGATGATGCACAGAGTCCCCACCAGCCCCAGAGCCTGGAAGCCMAGGAACCAGAGCAGCATCCAGAAGATGAGGATCACCACGGGCTCCACCGTTCTGTCCCCAAAGTACATCTGGCTGAAGCCCAGCCCCAGCAGACACTTGTTGATCATCCCGAACAGAGAGCCCATCCGCTCRCAGTCGTCCAGCTTGGGCTCCGAGACCACCTCGTCCTCCGCCTCCTCGTCCTCGCTGGGGGGCCGAGGCCGGGTCCGACCGGCGCCGCCGGGGAGTCTGTGCCGAGTCCGTTCGGCATCGAGCTGTGAGGACAGAACTGCAAATCAACACAGATTCTGGTCGGCCTGTAAATTTTACTGACGTTGAAATTATCATTATAGATTTAATCTGACAAGTTTATATAATTTACACGATTTCTCCCCCGATTTCAGTGTGATGTGGAGAAGTTAATGTTTCACCACGTTTTTGATCAGGTGGATTCTGAAAATTTCTTCTCGCAGGTCGGTGATGAGGTTGCTCTAGTTCAACAGCACCAAAATATAATAATTTAACTAATTACTGTGACTTTTAAAGTGCCTGTGACATGCACTTAAAATACAAAAAGTCAAAGAAAACAGATTTATACTTAAGAAAATTGCCCTAATACTCAATTTTACCCATTTTGTCACACAACTGGCCTATTTTCTTTTGAATTTGTCTCAGCTAAAGTAAGACAGGAAGTGACATCAAAGGGGAACTCATTAATAACATAAAATCTTTGGTCTTTGTGTATTAAAACAATATGATTCAAACTTTAACTCTTCTTCATCTCTTTGATAGTGACTCAAAATAATGTAAAGAAGTAAATAATGTAAAGAGTTATTTTAACAACACTCTGTTTACAAGCAGACATTCCCGTGACATCACTTCCTGTTACTTCACATGTAAATATCTCAACAATCGTTCATCTGAGCAGCGTAAAATTTGTTTTGCAACATTTTATTCGTGTTTATCTCAAAAATGTGATGTCACAGGCACTTTAAACCCAAAAATGTGACGATGCTATGGTCGGTGTTAGCAAAACAGAGGAAATGTTCTCATTTTGATCCTCAAGTTAAACTTATTTTCTATCTAGTTTTATTATTAGTTCCAATGCATGATGGGTTTAGATCATAGTTTTAGGTAGCCGGTGTTAAAAGAGTGTTATTTCCTTTACTTCTACTGAAAATTTAATTCAGTTAATCTCAGGAAGTAAAGAAGTTATGTTAATTTGTTAAAACAACAGGAAAAAACTGCAATTTTTCTATACTAAAATAGCCATAATTTTCTTATTTCAGCACCAACCTAGACATTTTTTTTTGTGTCAATCTCTTAGTTGTTTTATCCAATGAACAAAAGATAAATAAAAAATTATATTTATGTCTCATACCTACTTTCTTATTTGGTGTCAGAAATTGGATTCCACAGAATTAAACATTAAACTGAACTTGTTTTTATATTTAAAAAAGTGACTCAAATGTTGATTAAACAAACAGACTAATCCTCAGGTTACTGATTAATCAGACTGAACCACAGGTTACTGATAAACACGAGGTGTGTCTGCTGGTGAAACAGGCTGCACCTGTTCTCAGCAGGAAAAAAAACAGGAAATTATATGGCTGCGTTCCATTCTGATAAGCTCCTGCTGTTGTTCAATTCAGATGACTGGTCTTGTTTTACTAAAACACTAAATTGAACACAGCCTTATGATGGGACGTTTCCCCATCTCCACAGATTTAACGACTGATTAAACCACATTACTCAGAGTTATCTATAAATAATCTCGTAACTGCTAATCCCACAGCATTCATTTTAAAGCCGGAAGCAACTCAGAACGTTGTTGGTTCTTCGTGTTCACCGGTTCTGTTCTAACGGGATCTGGGCTGCTCCACTGTAAACACAAATGTTAAATAATGAGATTTTTGAACGGGGTTCGGCAGACGCGTCTCAGCTGATTTTTAGACATTTTAAACATTAAAAAGCAAAAAACATTATTTTATTTTTGCCTGGTTTGTTTCTGTTCTGCAACAACAAAACTGCTAGGTTGTTCCGATGTAACAGGCTGAGCCCAGAATTAGCACCTCAGTGTAAAGTTAGCTGCTTCGTGACGGAGCAGTGTGTTTACCCGGACAGCGTGACGTTCTCCGCGGGTGTGTTGGGCATGATGGTTCCGTCTCCTCTGGATGTCCGACGGAAGGTCTTCCTCTGGGTGTCCGTCTGCAGGCGGCGATACAGCGGACATGTTCCGGCCGATTCTCCGGCACCAACTTGCAAAAAGTCCCAAACGAAGTGACCGGAGGGTCCGCCCTGACAGGCGGGCGGCCGTCTCATGCACAGATTTGATCGGGAGAAGCGTCAACGGGCGCCCCCTGCCGGCTGGGAGAGTTATTACAGCGACTGTCCACGGGCGCCCCCTGCCGGCTGGGAGAGTTGTTACAGCGGCTGTCAACGGGCGCCCCCTGCTGGACGTAAGTCATTACAGCATAAAAATATCACAGAAAATGTAAATCTCTGGGGAATACCTTTTAAACGTTTGGATACTTTTAAAAAATAAATATTGATGTTATGGATATAAATTATACCTTTTGCTTTATTAATAAAAATGTACCTTAGCCACTGCACTCTCTATTGCACACCCCCCTCGGATCATGAGTCTGTCATGACTGTTTTTCTTGTAATTTTTTTCCGCACAGTGTCTTATTTTTATTCTTATTTTATCGTTATAGTCTTTTACAGTAATTTTATTTTATTTTATTCTATTTTATTTTTAATTTTTTTGTTATTATTATCTTAGTTCTACTATTTATTGCTACTGGTGATATTGTCACATAGCAATACGTATATTGTTTTTGTGGATTGATGTGTCTGCTGCTGTTACACCAGAATTTCCCCTCTGCGGGACAATAATGATTTGTCTCATGTGCCTAAAATATACCAAAATTTAAAAAATGATGTATATCAATACTTGACTGATCATAATAGTCAAAAATTAAAAGTATTCTGGGAGGGAAAAAGTGCATTTTACTGGCGTATAAAGGCTTTGGAAAGTGTTTTAATGGCTGTCCTCTGATCGAGTTGAATGTTTTGATTTGTGCTGACTCAGCATTTAGATTTGAGGGGGGTCAAACTCTCCCCTGATCAGGTGGGATCTGATGTTGTGACCTGTCATCTTGTCAGTGAGGTGAAGGATTACAATCCGGCCCGTGAGCGCCATAATCCCATGTAATCTGGGATTCAGTTTCACTCTACGGCACGAGCAGAGCAGAGGACTGTGGAGGACCGTGGAGGACTGGGGCTATGAAGAACTGGAGGACGTGTCTAAGACCTGCGTGAGGCGAGATGTTGCTGCTGGTTCTCCTTCAGGTTCTGCAGGTCTCTGTGAGGGCCCAGTTCTGTCCAGACCTTTGTGTCTGCAGTGGAGGGGCTGCAGAACTCAGGTTAACTGATTTCTACATTTGCATCATCAGATTATTATTTAGTAATTATAGTGTTATTACCATGTAACTAACACCAGCTGACCTTTTGCTGATTTAGCTGTTCGTACATCAACACCTTCGGCTCATTGAGGAGATGAGTGCTGAGGCTTTTGGTTTTTTAAGTTTTTTATTATTTTCAGAATATTTAACTTTTTAATTACAAAAAATTTCCAGTGTTAAATACTTTGAGATTTCTTCAATTTCATCAAACACTTTTTGTTTTTTTCAGAGCTTAAACTCAACTGGCTGTTTGTGTTATCTTAAGCTAATATACAGCTAGCTTTATTTACATTTAGTTACCATTCTGTTCCTGTTAGCATCCTTTTGTTGATTTAAGCAGCTAGCTTTTTATTACTTTTATCTTCCAGATAGCCTTTTTATAATTTTAGCTTTTAGCTAGCCTTCTAATGCTTTTAGCTAGCCTTCTGATACTTTTAGCTTGTAGCTAGCCTTTTTATAATTTTAGCTTTTAGCTAGCCTTCTGATACTTTTCTTAGCCTTTAATGCTTTTAGCTTTTAACTAGCCTTTTGATCATTTTCGCTAGCCTTTTTATGCTTTTAGGTTTTCTTAGCCTTTTTATGCTTTTAGCTTTTAGCTAGCCTTCTGATACTTTTAGCTTTTAGCTAGCGTTCTGATACTTTTCGCTAGCCTTTTTATGCTTTTAGCTTTTCTTAGCCTTTTTATACTTTTAGCTTTTAGCTAGCCTTTTGATGCTTTTTGCTAGCCTTTTGATACTTATAGCTCTTAGCTAGCCTTTTTTATACTTTCAGCTTTTACCTAAATTTTTGTTACTTTGTTTTTAACTGCCTTCTGATATGTTTAGCTTTTACCTAGCCTTCTGATACCTTTAGCTTCCAATTAGCCTTTTATTACATTTATGATCTAGATTGATACTTTTAGCTTTTAGTTAGCCTTTTTATGCTTTTAGCTGGCCTTTTTATACTTTTAGCTAACTTTTTGTTACTTTGTTTTTAACTGCCTTCTGATATGTTTAGCTTCCAGTTAGCCTTTTATAACTTTTTTGCTTCTAGATAGCCTTTTGACATATTGAGCTTTTAGCTAGCCTTCTGATACTTTTAGCTTTTAGCTAGCMTTTTATACTTTTAGCTTCTATGTAGCCTTTTGATGATTTTACATTTTTAGATTGCTTTTTGTTACTTTGTTTGTAGCTGCCTTCTGATAATTTTAGCTTCTGTCTAGCCTTTTGATAYTTTAATTTTTAGCCATATTTTTGRTACTTTTAGTTTCTAACCTGAAGGAAACGGTGAAAGCAGAAGTTTAATTAGTTTCAACCATCAAACACAGAAGCAGCTGATTTGATTATTCTGATTCACTCGAGTCTCCTGCGTCATGTTTGTGTTTGTCGCAGGTCTGTTCGGTGCAGCGCCACCGGGATGTCAGCACTTCCTGTTAACGTCCCACCCAACACGGTCAAGCTCCGCCTAGAGAAGACCTTGATCTCCAGGGTGCCCCGGGCAGCCTTCTACAACCTGTCGGAGCTGCGCTTCCTGTGGCTGACCTACAACTCCATCACCTCCGTCCACCCCAGCAGCTTCGTCAACCTGAAGGCTCTGCGAGAGCTGCGTCTGGACGGGAACCTGCTGACCACCTTCCCGTGGGAGGGGCTTCGAGACATGCCCCGCCTCCAGACTCTGGGGCTCAACAACAACCGCCTGGCCAGCCTTCCGGCCCACGCTGCCCTCTTCCTGCCCAACATCACCTACCTGGACGTCTCCAGCAACAGGTGGGTCAAACAGGGTGACAGGAAGCTTTCAGCAGGTAAGATACTCATGTTTAACATGGATACTCTCTCCTCAGGCTGACCATTCTGGCAGCTGAGCTTCTGGATCTGTGGTTCCCTCTTCCAGAACTGCAGGAGGGTCCGGTCCGAAGAAAGATCTTGGGTCAGTGAAAGGAAAATATTTGATTAAAAAAGTAAATAAAAAACCTTCCCAGTACTTATGAGGTACTTATCCAAGTATAAATAACACACAGGATACACAGTTAGTACCATGCATTTTAATAAGTATCCTGTATATTTCTCAGTGAGTAGCATACTGGGTACTTGAGTAATTTAAAGAGTACCTATTAAATACTAAATGATGAAAAGCCATTCTTTCTTTTTTAAATAACAGTCTTGAGTTTCCACCTTGTGGCTGTCAGTGGTACTGCAGCTTCTGATTGACAGCTGACATTAAAATACTGACATTAAAATGGCGGGAGATCGTGTATTTGGTTGTTTTTGTGTCTCTTTAGATCATTTAAAATCAAAAGTTGGAAAAGGAAAAACAAAATAGCTTAAATATGAACACAATGGTGGGCACAATTCTGGTTATTCGCTAATAACAGAACTTAGCTTCTCATTTAGCGAATTATCTTCGTTGCTAAATTTGGAAAGAATTAGCGGACCAATTAGCTTCTGCTAAATTAGGTTACACTGATTTAAAAAACACAAAAAACATTCACAAGTGTTAAACTTTTATTTTTATGCTGTTTATCCTGAATTAAATATAAATAATCCACTCTGAAGTGCTGGACATGTCAGGCACCGTGTTTGTTAGCATGTAGCATCTTTAGCAGCTAAACTTCAAGCTAAGAGCATCAAAAAGAAATAAAATTACATTTAACAAAATTGAAATGATGCATTCAAAAGCTGACTACATAGAAAATACGGTAAAGTAAGTATTTGCTATTTTTATTAGTATTGTCTGACTAACTTCGAACAAAATTTATAAAAACTTGATGAAAGAAATGCTTTTATTCTGGAAGTATCACAGATTGGCCGATGATCTCGCCCACCTTCATATTAAGCCAATAGAAAACTAACAACAGGTTTGTGTCAGTCTGATAGCTATATTAGCGGTTAGCATTTAGCATTAGCTTCCATTAATTTTTTTTTCTTAGCGTTAGCGGATTAGTGGTTAGGGAAGCTAACGTTCTGTGCCCATCTCCTGTTTTTAATCTTTTAGGTCTCCATGATAACCCCTGGCTGTGCGACTGCCAGATCTCCATGCTGACGTCCCTGTCCAGGTCCCTGGGGAGCCCGGTGGTCCTGATGGACCAGCTGCTGACGTGCAGCAAGTCTGTGGGCCAGTCGGGGATGCTGCTGACCCAGGCAGACCTCTCCCGCTGCACCAGACCCTCGGTCCAGCCGGCGGCCACCAGGGTCGTCTCGCCGCTGGGCAGCAACGTTATCCTCCGCTGCGACGCCAGCGGGTACCCAACGCCCACCCTGACCTGGATCAAGACCTCAGCCTACACGGGTAAGGGGTCTCAGATGATGCTGCAGAAACAAATCTGGACCTCAGGTCATGAAGTTATCTGATGTTTGTGTGCAGATTGTTGTAAACAAGACGTTCTGCAGAACTCTGAGCAGCTCCCCAGGATTTTGGAGGGATGTGAGTTATTTTGTCTTCAGCTCGTCTAAAACGGATTTATTTTTTAAGATGGTCCTGATAAAGTGCTGCTCCCGATTTAAAAGTGTCCTCCATGTTTCAGTCATGCAGGATTCTCCTCGAGTCGGGGTCCGCTGGTCCATAATCAGTCTGAACGCTTTGTCCTACGAGGACGCCGGCGAGTACCGCTGCCAGGCACGGAACATGGCGGGGATATCCGAGGCCCCCATCAAACTCAAGGTCATGGGGGTCACCAGGCTGACTCGCTTCCCAAAGAAGAAGCCCAAAAAGACTCCGACCAAGTCGTCGCCCAAATACAAGAAACCCAACCAAACGTCAGCCGACAGCAACGCGCTCACAGAGGAGAGTCCGCTGGTTTCAAACAATTTCCCGTCTTTAAAGTCCAGAAACGTCATCAGTTAAGATTTTTAATCAGACGAAATCCAAATGTTAAGATTCTGAAGTGAGGCTGTTTCTATTCTATTCTATTCTATTCTATTCTATTCTATTCTATTCTATTCTATTCTATTCTAAAAACAACTGTATTTAGTTTTTGTAATTTTGATGTGAAAAATAGAGATGAAAAGCAAATCAAGCTAAAAATGTGGTTTCAGTCTTCTTTACATGAGACTTACAGCTGTTTTATCTCACTTTTTGTAAAAAAAATAAAAAGTACATTAAGTTCAGTGTCATTTGTGCTATTTTTCCATTTTATTTGTTTTTTTTTTTTCATTTTAGGTTATTAATTAAATATCTGCAAGTGAAAATACCTTTTTCAACTTCATGTTGGCCTTTAAACTCCAGTGTTTGCACGGTCTGTGAGTGGGTTGGAAGGGTTTGTGGGCGGGGCTTCCACTGTCTCTAGTGCACAGACTCTGGTTCCAAAAAAAACCCTCCAAAAATGGGTTTTATTTGTGAATATAAAGAGGAAGCAAAAATGTTTTTTCCATATTTTTTCACATATTCCTACCATTATGTTTGAGAAGAGGGATTTGCTCACAATTAAAAACGCAAATATTGGTAGTTTTGTGTTGAAGTTGTGTTTTTTTTTCTGTCTCGATTTGCCTCATTTCCATTCCATTGTTTTTGTTTTTATGCAGCAGAGCTCAGTGGTTCCTTCAGTTTGCTGAGTCAGCGTGACGAAGCGAAGCTCTCTTGGCTGAAGCCCAACTTCACTGCACTGCAGCAAAGACGTGCGCCTGCGGGGCAAACAGGTAAAACTGAATCACTGCAGCAAACTGGAGTTAGGGTGGTAGCATCAGATTTACAGGTAAAACCCTTTCAACCACCAGGTGTGTCTGCTGGAAATAAACAAAACCCACTGAAACGACGACCTGGAAAAACTGGAACTATCAGGTCACAAAGTATCATGTACAAATATAAAATCATCAAAGCTAAAGTACAAAACAGGGGTCATCAACTGGCAGCCCGTGGGCCACATTCAGCCCACAGGAAGTCACTTCTGGCCTCAATCTGTTCAGACTTGTTAAAGTAGATTTCAGCTGCTAAAGTGGAATATTTTTTTTATATTTTGTGGTTTATCTTGCAGACTGTCAGGAACATGTTGTACAAAGAAAATGGATATTATTTTAAATATAGATTTTTCTGCCACGTTTGCAGTTTTCATCCAGACAAAAACTAAAGTTTTGGTTAGAAAATGCTTTAAATTTTAATGAACTTTAACATTTAGTTGCTGTTGGTCATCAAAATCTTTGCTCTGTTTGAAATCACCTGGCTCTGTTTGTGTCTTATTGAGTTACTTTTGGATTTTAGCTACATTTAGCTACACATTTAGTTCTGTCAGCTAGGCCTTAATTAATTTTAATATAGCTGGCATTGAGATACTTTTAGCATAATTATAACTAGCCTTTTGCTAATTAAAACATCTATTTAGCATTTTGCTACTTTCAGGTAGACTTTTAGCTTGTAGCCAGCCTTTTAATATTAGCTAGCCTTTAATAGTTTTAGCTTCTAACTAGCCTTTGATACTTTTAACTTGTATGTAGCCTTGTGATACTTTTAGCTTTTACACAGCTTTTTGCCCATTTTAGCTTGTAGCTAGCCTTTAGATACTTTTAAGTTTTAGTTTAATACTTAGTACCTTTAGCTTCTAACTAGCCTTTTATACTTTTAACTTTTAGCTTGTAGGCTTCTGATACTCTTAGCTTTTAGCCAGCTTTATGGCCATTTTAGCTTGTAGCTAGCCTTTGATACTTTTAGCTTCTAACCATTTTTTGGATACTTTTAGCATTTAGTTAGCCTTCTAATATATTTTAACTTTTAGCCAGCCTTTTGATACTTTTAGCTTGTAGCTAGCCTTTAGATACTTTTAAGTTTTAGTTTAATACTTAATACTTTTAGCTTCTAACTAGCCTTTTATACTTTTAACTTTCAGCTTGTAGTTAGGCTTCTGATACTCTTAGGTTTTAGCCAGCTTTATGGTAATTTTAGCTTTAAGGTGGCATTTTGACACTTTTAACTTGTAGCCTTTGATGCTTTTAGCTTTTAGCCAGTCATTGGATACATTTAGCATCCAGTCAGTTTTTTGATACATTTAATTTCTAGTTAGCCTCCTGATACTTTTTAACTTTTATCCAGCCTTTAGAAACTTTTAGCTTCTAGCTTGCCCTTTGACTTTTAGCTTTTATCTTTTTAATACTTTTAGCTTGTAGCTAGCCTCCTGATACTTAAATTTTATCCAGCCCTTTTGTAGTTTTAACTTGTAGCTAACTTTTAGATTGCATTTCCTTGTAGCTTGCCTTTTGATACTTTTAAAGTTTAGCCAGCATTAGCTATATTTTTTGATATTTTTTTTAGCTTATAGCCTTCTGATACTTTTAGCTTGTAGCTATCCTTTCGATAATGTTAGCTTCTATCTAACCTACTGATACATTTTCCCAGTATTTTGGTACTGTTAGCTGCTCTTTTTGCTACTTTAGCTTGGACCTGTTTTTCAGTAGCTAAGATGTTTAGAAGCTGCTGAAGGTTAAAGATTTCCCTTTCAGACTGAAGATGCTWCAAAACAAAACAACATCCTCAAAGTTAGGATCATATTTTACAAAAATGCAGAATATTTATTTTTAATGTAGCTTTTCTGCCAAGTTTGCACTTTTCATCCAGACACAAAGTGAGGTTTTGGTTAGAAGAAACTTTAAAAAGTGGAACATTAATGAGCTTTAACTTGGGATTTTTATCTTTAATAAAAAAAATCACAGCTGAAGTTTGATGTTTTTTTGCTAAAGCAGATTAAAAAACATTTTAAAAATAATTTAAGACATCTTAATGCTTGTATTTGAGGGAAATCTTTGGGGTGATTGTAGGAAATGTCCAAAAACAATTTTAAAGTCATAAATGTTTTCACAAACTGACCATCAGAGGGCAGTGTGAGCCTCTACACGCTGCCTGTCCTGACTGACAAATAAACACATAAATAAAGCAAACACTGAGGAAAACAACGCCCCGAGGTCAGCTTCTAATCCCAAACCTGCTTCTATGAAACACAACATCAATAAAATATGATTAATATCCAACAAAAAGGACAAAACTCACAGAAAGTCTTTGTGTTTGAAGCACATTTCTGAGAAATCAGACATAAAATAAATAAACAAATACAAGCTGGGGTGTTTTTATTTGTAACACTGGATAAAAACTATAAAATACTCCCCTCATAAACACACGTTACAGTAAAATAGATGAAAACAGGTCCTTTTGTTCCATTTCAGCAGAAACACACAGTTTGTGTTTTTACTTTAAGAGTAAAATTGTGTAAAAATAAAACACATCAGCATCATTTTTTTTCCCAGGACGCCATCCAGCTGCGTTTCTCTGCCGAACCGAAAAGCAGCGAAAAACAAGCCGAAGGGAGTGACGGAGGGCTGCAGGCATGTCTCGTGTGATTGGTCGTTTGGGTCGAGTCCGGGCAGAACAGGCTTCAACCCCCTCCTCCTCCTCCTCCTCCTCCTCCTCAGAAACAGAAGATGTCAGAATCCTGTCGCTCCGAGCATCAGCTGTTCCCAGTTATTTCCACCAGGAGCATTTTATAAATCATATCCCCCCCACATTACAGCATCAAGCTTCCTTTACTCAAGTGTTTTGTTAAGTTTTTGGATCAGCCCCCTGGAC
>NW_013952487.1:424402-429492 GCF_001266775.1 Austrofundulus limnaeus | reverse complement strand
ACCTCAAATTATATGTGAATATTAAGATTTCCCAGCTGAAAAGAAACAAAACTTTGCTAGCTCGCATAAAATATCTCATAATTTTAAGGCATTTTTCCTCAAAATCAGTTTTTTTGTTGCTGCTAAAGTGCTTCAAATTTTTGTTTTATGATTAAATTTCAGATGTTTTTCATTTTATTTTGACAAAATGCAATTTTTGCAAACGTTTTAATCAAAACCACTACATTTGCATATTTCTACATAAACCAATTTTTAGACTTAATCCTTGTTTCGATGTGATGGGTCACATTTATGTGACACTTTCCTTCCTTTTACAGAAGCTGGACGTAGATCAGTGCACAACCAGCCGAAATAATCGACATTTCTTCAGCTGATTTTTGTTCCTTTCCTGGACGTTTGTGCAACAGGAAACAGTTTGTCGCGGCGCTGAAACCGGCCCTTTGCCCTCCCGCCTGCAGCACGCCCTCTTAAGTAATTGAAGGGATTTCAATTAATTATCAACCCGGGCAGGTCCGATCTGACGGGCCCGGCTGACCCGAGCTGCACCGGCTCAGGTTGCTTCCACCTGAGCCGAAGTTTCGCAAATGAGCCGAAGAAATAAATGAAGCTTCCTCTGACGGAGAACCTGATGATACACGAGAAAATAGTTTAAATAAACAAATAAAACTCAGGTTTTCCTGTTTTCTGTGATTCTAGACGATTTTCAACTTGTTTTTGTAAAAAACTAAAGTTTTTTTTTCCATAAATCTCGAGTAAAACTGCCTTTAGTGAAGAGAAAACAGCAGAAAAGCAGGTTTGGTTCAAATAAACGAGGTATCAGAAGTTTAGTGTCCTTCAGGGGTCCTGACCCAAACCCGGTCCAGCATCAGGACTTCACCAGAATCTCTATGATGTAGTCCAGGTCGTTCAGGTCCATCAGACACGACTGGAGCCCCCCGCCCGAGGACAGGCTGGGGGGCTTCAGGTTCTCCTCGGGCCACAGCGACACGCCGAGGGGCCACAGAGCCCCGCCCCCGCAGGACCAAGGCAGGTCCGACGTCTCGTACATGGACGTATCGATGTCCTCGAAGATRTCGTCCAGCGCCAGGTCGCTCAGGTAGCCCGTGGCGCTGTCGCTCAACGTGCTCCCGGCGGGGGCCGGCGGGGGCTTCTGCTGGTCCGAGGGTCCGTTAGGGTCCTGAGAGGGGGCATCAGGAGACACAGCGTCGCAGCAGCCGTCCTCTGCGCACCCGGGACACGTTACAGACACGTCCTCCCTGAAGCCGTCCCTCACCAGACAGGAGTCCGGGTCGAGGCGGTCCGGACCTCTCGTCCTGTCGCGCCACATCTCCTCCTGGATCTGCCGCAGCGTGTTGGCGAGCAGCACGGAGCGGCGCAGGCTGAGCTCCACGCCGGCCTGGTCGTCCTGCAGCTTCTTCAGGCAGAGGCCCAGGACCACCTGGCGCTGCTGCAGGAGGCTCGCCGCCGCTTCCTCCTCTCTGTCCTCGCCCCCATCCTGCTTCCTGTCTGGCTTCCTCGCGCCATCGGGGAGAACCTCCACCTCCAGCTCCTCCAAGCAGCTCCTCTTTCGCTTCACACCGCGACCCAACATTGACCTGCGGTGACGGGAGGTTAAAGAGTCTGTGTCATCAGATTTTTCTAATAAACATGAATGCATTTTTGGAAAGATAACATTTATAACATACTGCAAAACAAATTTCACGTCACTCAGGTGAACGGTTGTTGAGATATTGGCATGTGAAGAAACAGGAAGTGATGTCAGCATGTAAACAGAGAGTTGTTACAAAAGCTAACAACACAGACTGTAGAGAAGAATCTGTTTCTTTAGATTATTTTTAGTTGCTATCAAAGAAAAATGAAGAAGAGTTAAAGTTTAAATGATATTGTTTTAATAAACCAAGATCAGCAAGTTTATTTTATTAAATAGTTCCCCTTTGATGTCACTTCCTGTTTCCCTTTGGCTGAGACAAATTTAAACGAAAATAGGCCAGTTATGTGACAAAATGGGTAAAATCACGTGCATTATGCCATTATTCTTAAGTATAAAGACGCTTTCTTTGACTTTTTGAGTTTGAAGTATAGGCATCAGGCACTTTAAATGTAAATAAAATAAATAAAACACAAACATAAAATATCAAACATTCAAAAAATATTAACCTATATATTAAATGCTAAAAAAATTTAACTGACTATTTTGTCAATGAATTTGTTTTAAAACAGCTTCATCTGAAGCCGTGTGCTATGACTTTTATACTTTTATAAGCAGTAAATGGTACACTGGGGGCGTGGCTAAGAGTGGGCGTAACTAATACCCACCCACTTGCTGACAAGCCCCGCCCCCCCAACATTTAACATTTCTTGTCTMTTTTTTTGTGCTTTAGGCCACCAATTAAACAACCTTTCTGTTTATTTTAAAGCTAGTTTTGATTCTAGGACCTAAAATGTCTGTAAACATCACATCACAGATTTAAGGTCTGTGTTTTTTAGCTGCTGTGATAAATAACTTTTAGCATCTATTAAAAAGGTCAGTAGGTGGGCTAAGGCCACCCCAGACCCACCTATAAACACACCACTGCTCTATACTTTGCAAAATCTTTACAAAATTTAAAAAAAAACTTGCTTTTTCTTATCATAAAATGTGTTTTTCAGAGTTTTCCTACCTGAGAGGCACAAACTTTGACAATATTTTCTACAACCGGACAGTTTTGCAGAMTAATCTTTGGAAGATGACTCAGTAATAAAACCTTTACTGTGTAAAGATGGTTTTTAATGGTTTAAAACCAGTGAATTTTTCCTCTGCAGATGAATGTTGAACAAACTGTACAAACATAGAGCTGGACATGTGAGGCTTTTTCTTCTTCTGTGTGACACAGTACATTTGAGTCACTGTTTAAAAGGCTGGCAGACTTTATTTCTCCTTTAGTTACTCACAAATCCTCCTCTATTTAACAGCTAACATCAATTAAACTGGTTTAAATTTACATTATGAGCGATTTCAGCAGCTTTTWATAAGAAAGAATAAACCCTAACATGCTAAAACCCTWTATTTAATATTTTAATTAAATATTTTTCTTTGTATTTATAAATAGGAGCAAGATTTTTATTCAAACCTACTTAATTTTTGAACGACCCCCMTTTTAATGTGAGCACAGCTCCTCCACATCAGCTCCGTTTAAAGGGAAGTTAGCAGGAAAAGACGTCAGGAAATGTTTTAAGAGATTTAAAATAAATAAATGGAGGTAAAGAAAAAAACCTTACGTGTCTTGTAAAGTCGTGTCATGAAGTGTTTAAACCGTGGTGTCCTCCTCGGCTGGGTAGGTCGTCGCTTTCCGGTACCGTCGAGATCCCGGAGTGTGAGGAAGAACCGTGACTGCTGGAGCAGGGGTGAGGGGGCGGGGTTTCAGCTGAGGGAGCAGGCGGTGGGGGCGGGGCTACCGTCTGCAGCTGCTGTGGTGGGAGGAGAATGAAGGCGGGCCTTCAGGAGCGAGAGGAGGCGGGGCTTCAGGGTGAAATKTGATCTCAGGAAGCAGAAGTGGAATTGGACCGTTTAAATGCCAATCAAACTSCAGGCCCCGCCCCTCACGGGGCAGCGAATGTGCGCCAGCTGGTTCCGCCGGTTCACGAGCAGCTTGGACAAACCGGGGCACACGTGTGCGGCCAACAAGACCCATAATGATCTGATTTCTCCCTTTTTTTGTTTGTTTTTAAGTACATGTTTATAGTTTTTTTAATTTACAGATATTATTGTTTTATAAATAATAATACTGTATATAGAAAAAGTGTTTATCCTAAAAATAAATTATTTAACTTCAATAAAAACAGTAATAAAACTTACCAAAACTGACAGATTTATTAAAACATTACTGTTAAAACATTAGTTACACATTTCTGATAGGCACGCACCAAACAAGACCAGTAGTTTTTGAAGTTAGTAATTTAAATAATGTTCTTGTTAGGCTAAATAATGTTTGTTACAGGACGGTACAACCTTTAGTTTGTGCTTTAAAAGCAGAATTGTTTGGAAAAAAAACCCTAAGCTAATCAAAACAGAAGTCTGATCTGCTGTGTGAGTAAAAACATGCTTCCAGTGTGAAGCATGGTGGTGGTGTTGTCATGCTGAGGGGAGGGGGGGTGATGTTTCACAGCAGTGTTCGAGAAGAATCATGTCGTTGACACGAACARCAGAGTTCAGCTAAATGCTGTAAAATAATATAAACCTGAATCATGTCTAAAAGAACTGATTTGACTCGTTAATTCGGTGAAAAGATGTGAGCTTTTATGTGTTTGTTTTAAATCAAAGCTCCATTTCAGAAATATCTGGGAGGCCTGAAGGCGGCGTGGAGTCCCTGAACGCATCGTTTTAAAGGAGCAGATGACTCAGWGGAAGGAAAAGAGAAATACCAAATAAGGAAACTCTGGGTTCAGTTTGTTCATCATTTCCTCCTGAGTTCATCACGTCTCTACTTCTCCTATTTTACCTTTATTTATCCTTCACTCTGTTCTGTTCTTCAACTGCCTCCTCTCTCTCTCTCCGGTGACTTTTCCCCTCTTCTATGGTTGTGTTTTTGCTGACTCATCAGGAGGTTATTAATTTTTAACTACAGCCTAACCAGGTCCAGCAGGAGGCCAGCTTTCAGAGCAGCTCTGAACACCAGCGTCATATTTAAGGGATATGAAGACAAACAAAACTTTTTTTTTCGTAGAATTTAGTGTCTGCTTTACAAACGGTAAAAGGACTGAACTTATTGAGCACTTTATCAAGTCCCTCCAGACCCCAAAGCACTTTACACTCACACATTCACTCACTGAGGGTTGTAAGCTACACTGTAGCCACAGAACAYTGGCGGGGGCGGGGCTGCCTTCAGTGGAGAGGGTGGGTGAAGTGTCTCATCCAAGAACACCACTGAGACGGGGATTGAACSAGCGACCTTACGGTTCCATGACGACTCCTTTAACCACTCCGCCACAGAGTGAGGTCAWGGGGACAGAGGTGATGCTTATTTACTATTTATTTAATATTATTTCAGCATTCACAGGATTGTTTTGGTCTTTTTTTTTGTTTTAAATCCTCTTCATGCAGAAGATGAGTG
>NW_013952487.1:417300-423343 GCF_001266775.1 Austrofundulus limnaeus | reverse complement strand
CATTTAAAATTTTCTTTTTATTTAGAAACAAAACTCTTAAAACCCAAAATCCTGCTTCAAAAATAAGAAAAAAAAATCAAAGTCATGAAACTGAAGCCGCCACTTGTCAATATTTGCAACTTTTATTATGAAAAATATTTACAAAGRTGCTACATGTAATTTAATATAAAAATGCATACATTTTACAACAATAATTAGTCTTTGAACTTCTAGCTCCCATTCAAACCAGAGTGACATCCTTCAGGAGTGTTGTGGTATTCAGCGTGTYGTAATACTGTACTTTAGATTTTGTTTGCCTGAGTTTATGTTTCACTCGTGGTGCAGAAACAATTTGGAAAAAAAAAAAAAGGAAAAAAAAAAGCATTTTATTTTTCGCATATTCAGGAGAAAGGCAACTGTTTGCATAAACGGTCGTAAGGACATTTGAGCTGTTTACAGTCATATGAAAGAGCTGCATAGTAATTTAAATATTAACCCCAGTTATTACTGATAARAGCAGTAAAAAAAGAAATAAATATGTACTGCATTCAAAATGGAGGACAAAATTAGGATAAATATCATTTTACAAGGCCGTGTGGTTGGATTTGTAGTCAATATGGCATGTCTGTACCTAGATAAAATAAATACAATAAATAAAATAATAAATTAGATGGGTTGATACACAGAATGGCTTCTCGTTGCACCCCAGGGCTTTCTCCAATCAGCTTCTTATTGTTATTGGATCTGCGCTGAAAGCAGAGCTGCAAATGTACTTTTATTTTGAAAACTGAAACCAAAACCCCCCMAAAAAATWAAAAAATWAAAAAAAACGTGACAAATCACATTAGTTCAGAAGTAAATCTTCCCGTTCTCCAGAGAACGAGAGAACAGCGCCTCATCGGGGCGACCCGGCGCCGGTCCAGACGCCGGACCCCCCTGCCCCCCTTCACAGTCGACCCACGATACCGAACCGCCAGGAAGACACCATCCTCAAAAAGTCTGGCTACATTTAAAATTTTTAAAAACCGCTCGCGAGGGAAAAAAAAATATCAAAAACGATGCTTGCAAAAAATCTAACTGTATAATGCAAAAAAATATTTTGTATTTACACATATGTACATATACATATATCTCATTTATATTTGCTCACATCCCTAAGAAAATATGCATTGATTAATAGATTTGGATTTACAATTTGTTCTGGATCGGGGTGTGTGTGTAGTGTGACGGACCTGTAACAGTAAAAACTCGATGGTAGAAATGGGCTTAAGACAGGATGTTTCAAAGACAAACATTATGTAAATTAAGATTTCATGGTGGAAAACGGTTGTTTTTCTCACAGACGTCATCAGTTTGGGACTTTATGAACAAGGTAGAAAACCGACGGCTTTAATTATTGGACGTAAAAATGAATATGCACCTAATTTTCCTACCTCGCCACCAAACCCCGCCCCCTCCAACAATCTGCGGGTAACAATACCAGAAACATGCACGTGTYCTGTGCATAGTTTGGAACGAGTCTGAGGGAGGCGGACGGTCTCACGAGCCCACGATGATCTCCATGATGTGGTCCAGTTCGTTCAGGTCGGACCGGCAGCTGGAGCTGGAGCTCAGGGCCGTCGAGCCGTGAGACGACAGGCTCTCCAGCAAGTCGTAAGGCCCCATTTTGGGGGTGCCCGTCAGCACCGTGTCAAGGTCATAGTAGGACGGGTCCACGTCCGAGAACAGCTCCTCCAGGCCCGGGTCCGGGGGCGGCGCCGGGTGCTTGATCTCAAAAGTCCCGAACACTTTCTCCCCACCTGTTCTGGAGTCCGCGCTCAGGTGGTCMTCGTCCGCCTCCTCCGCCTCCGACGCGCACTCCTCGCTGTCCTCTTCCTCRTCCTCCTCGCAGTCGCCGTCCTCCTCCTCCTCCTCCTCCCAGCAGGGCCCCATTCCGAAGGGACCCGCCAGGTAGGAGGCYGAGGACAGCTGGGGCGAGACGGGAGACAGCGTGGACATGATGGCCTCCGTCTCCACGTCGCTCTCCATCACCACCTCCTCCGAGTGGTAGCCCTCCTCCACGCCCGCCGCGGGGACGGGCTTGGGGCTCTGCCCGGCCTGYGTGGCCGCGTCGGTCTGTCTGCAGAGCACCTCGGTGGCCACCAGGCGGTCGGCGGGGCACTGGGCCGCCGCCAGGGCCTGCGTCATCATCTGCCAGGTGCCGTCCTGCGTCATCTCCTCCTGGATCTGCCGCACCGTGTTGGCGATGAGCACCGAGCGGCACAGGTTGGGCTCCACCAGCATGTGGCACAGCTGCAGCTTGATGAGCGACATGTCCAGCAGCGACTGCCGCTGCAGGCTGTAGGACGACGACAGCGGCCGCGGCGCGGCGGGCGGAGCCGCGGCGGGGCCCTGGTCGCCGCCGGGGGCYGGCTCCTCTCCCGGGTCCGAGAACTTGCGCTTGGTGCCCTTCAGGAACATGTTGTCTCTCTGYGGCGGCGGTGAGGAGACACAGAGTGAGAAACGTGGCTGAACACCATTCATCAATCAAAATGAGTTTCACTAAGTCACACAGACAACAAGCTAAGTGTGGCAGACACAGAGGAAAGAGTTTGTATCTTTTTGTTAAAGAAAAAAAAACAGCAAGATCACTGAAATAACTGAAACTGACTAAACCAAATAAATTACAGAATTCATTTTGATTTTAAAAACAAACCAACTGGTCCGGGCATTTAGCTAGACGGGCATCAGGACTAACAACAACGGTTTGGTTTTACAACGTATTCTTTCAGCTGGTGGCGCCTCAGGGCACMGTGTTTATCTTTGGGTTCACTGAGAATTATTATTTTTTCACTACGTAAATTTCTTAYGAYCAGAATTATTTTATGAAGCCAGATTAAGACACATACGWAGGATTAGATAGAGGGAGTAGGTGGCAATTTAAGAGCCTCAGCAGCTGTTGTCACAATCGTAGGTCCTGGTCTGTTTGTAACTTTACGTAAACTTTACGTAAATTGTTCCACAGTCTGAGGAAATGCATATAAAACAAATAATCCTATTTTTATTTTAAAAAAATGAGCCATAACAATTATCACAAGAAAGCATTACTATCACCCATCTAACATATTGTTTCATCAATTAAAATAATTCAAATTTGAGGAATTGGTTGAACAAAATATTCTGCAGGTTTTGTATAAAGCTCGTAAAAATGTTTTTCCTTCAAACATCCCATTTAATTTTCATAAGAGGGAAAGCTGCTTTAATTTGAAGGGATTACAAATGTTTGTTAAACTGAAAATCTGAACAAATTTGAAGGAGATGCACTTCAGTAAAAGTTATAAGACTATGGAATAATCTGGAAAATTATTATAAAAGCATTGGATCAATTAATTCCTGTAAAAAAAGATCAAAGCAAAATTGTTAAAGAAATATGAAATTGTTTCATTTGTATGAGTCACAGTTTGAGGAGTTGAATTTTTTGTTTTGTTTTWTTATTGTTTGAAATTAATATAATTTTTGCAAATAGGAGCAGATAAGATTTTTTTCTTCTGCTGCTGCCTTTCATTTTAGTTTATTTGTATTGTTTTGTTGTATGTAACGTGTTTTTTTTTAATGAAATTAATAAATACTATTATAATAAATTTCGGAAATTTCGTGCGTAGCGTGGGAGTGAGTCCAACTATTTTATGAAGCCAGAAGAAGACCAAACAAATAAACTGCACTGGATTAGATAGAGGACGTAGGCAGCCATTTTACAAACTCAGCTGTTGTTGCAATCGTAGGTCACGGTCTGTTTGTAACTTTACGTACATTTTGTAAACTACCATAAATTTCGTAAGCAGCGGGCTAATGACCACTTATTTTAGTTACATACAGAATAATTTGCGCTAGCATGGAAAGACAAAGTAGGAAGCAATTTTACAGCTTCAGTAGCTGAGTTGTTTTCATAATCTCCGCTCCCAGTCCATCCCTAACTTTACGTAAATTTTGTAAACTTTGGTAAGTGTGGAGGCGACTACAATTACTGTAATTATATAAAGAATATATTGCGCAAACTTGGATAGAGAAATGATTTTATAACTTCAGTAGGAGTTGTGTAGTTTCAACAGCACCCGGTCCATCTGTAAATTTACACTAATTTCCTAAATTTTGTAAGCAGCGTGTAGTTTTCTGCAGCTAACACATCTACGGTCAGGTTATGATCAATCTAAGGGGCACCATTTTTTCAAGTTCAACTTTATTGATTTGGTTAGTTTAATTCAAAAGAAATTATCGATTKGATTTTATTTGTTTTTACTTTCGTCAGTTTCCGGTTGTTTCAGTGACCTTTGAAGGTTTTTACGTGTTTAACTAAAGGACACCAACAGATTCATCCATGTCTGTGTGCAACAAATGTTATAAAGGTGTGATATAATGAGGCTATGTGGTGTAATGTGTGTGGACATGAGGAATCTAGGGCTACAGTACTTTACTAACAAAGTACAAAAATGACTTTCAGAAAATCGTCTTTTTTTTGTTTTGTTTTTCTCAAAGTTTGCTCTACCTTTCCTGTTGAGAGGCACAGGCAAAAGTAATGCAGCTTGGTCCCGGCTGCAACGCTTCAAGTACTTTTGTACGAGCGAGAAGCAGCTTTTGTTCAGCGCCATTTCTGCCCATTTTAGGCCAGTCTGAGGCAAGGCTCCTGCTGGGCGGAACAACCACACTTTTAACAGACCACCGAGCCACCGAAAATAGCAACTAAATGCAGACGCTGCATCAAAATAAGCACAGTCTACAGAGATGTTTGTCACAATGCATAAAATAATCAAATRAAACAGCAATCAGGTTACATAATCAGAGCTCCGACTCCACCTGTCATCAAGGAAATCAACATGGATGTGCTAAAATTAAAAGGGTTATAGTATGACAAATAAAAGCATTCATAGTACATTTATTAACCTCCATGACCCTTTAATATTTACAATCAGGTTTCCAAGTAAACACATGCAACACGGAAAACCAGTAGAACAAGATTTTCCACTTTGTCTTCACTGATGAAACAGGAAAAAAGAGGCAGAGTCACATTTTTATGAAATGCTACTACAAAACCACCTCACACTACAACCAAAAAGCCTCTAAATAAACAGAGTTGGCATTAAAAATTAGATTAAACTCTGTTTAATTAAATTTTCTATTAATCAGAAATAAAAAACTGAAAATAAACTGTTTTTTAAGCAGGGTTTACGTTGATTAAATATTTCCAGTTGTGGTTGGATTTTTTTTCCCCCAAAATAAATCGCCCCAAGTTTGAWTTTGTTGTAAAAGTCTTTCACACCACACTGTTTCTCTGGAAACCAAAATGAAAGTAAACGCTGCGAGACGGCGGCTCGTGTCACAACTCCTGTTCACACCGACGAGTATCACTTTATTTACAAGTTCAGTTTCAGCCTAAAATTAATCCCTATCCGTTTTATTAGCAGCCGCTCTTAAGTTATAATGCCTTTATTACAAAATCGTAGTAAAAAAAACAGATTTGGCTTCTTTTGATTAGATGACTGATTCAAACCAGTGTGAATATTAAAGTTAGGAATCATTAAAATTAAAATGTTTACACGATATWTTGAATTAGTGACAACAACAATTAAAAGTGGAATTTAGTGCAGTGTTTTTGTCCTTAAATATGGTTTTACGCCTTACAAAGTTTCAATGAACTGTGTATAATTTTTAATGTTTGAGGTGGATTTTTTTAATGTATTGAATAATAAAAGCTCATTTGTTTCCTTTCAGTTGTCTCTTGAACCATTTGTTCTTCCCAAGTTTATTTTTAACCATCTTACGCAAACAAACTTGGCAAAATCTGACGCAGAACRTTTTCTCTACTGCTAATTAACATTTTAGAAAAGACGCGTTCATGAACCAGAACAAATGACGAGTGGATTAACCAGGASGTTTTATGGTGGGTTTCTCTGTAAATAATGTTTGCTCTGGTTGTTTTCGAGCCGACCGTCTGCCATGGTCACTCATTAGGTTAATGCATTGTATCAGCTACAAATCAAATCTTATTGCTTTACAGACATTTAACTGCGCTTCATATATACATATATAT
>NW_013952487.1:413410-416746 GCF_001266775.1 Austrofundulus limnaeus | reverse complement strand
TTGTATTTCATGTATTACTGTATTTGGCCCGCTGCCCTGGATAGATTTTCATTTTGGCCCCCTCGGGGAAAATGTTTGGGCACCCCTGTATAAGAGCATATCGCGCCAGAATGCAGCTGCTATTATATAACCATCGTTTGATTTTAGCTATATGCTAACTAAAAATAATTGCTGTGGAAGGTAAGTTCTGCTCTGCACAGGTTTCTCTTTCATTTTCTTAAAATGATCCCACACTTTGAGCTCTGTTGTCAGGTAGCCATGATACCAGAGCCTGTCTGTTTAATGTCTTGTGACGTCCACGGCCTACCCCAGTTACCACTACTGTGCATGTGTGTCAAGGACAGAAAGGCAGATGTGGCAGTGGAAGGTGTCAAAGCAGTTTGGAGAGAGAAAAAAGTAAACAATAACAAAAATTAATCGATTATTAAATTAGTCATCGATTTTAATAATCGATTAGTCGTCACTAATCGATTAATCGTGGCAGCCATGGTCTAAACTCAAGGTTTCTTATGACGTCGCATTTGCATTCACTAAACTTTTATTTGTATTCAACTTTATTAAACAAGAATACAAGTGTTATATATGTATTTGAGTGCGCATATATATATATATATATATATATATATATTAGATTTGGGTAAATGTGCAGCAATATGTTGCCCTTTAGTGGTGTCTACAAAATATTGTGGCCCCTTCTATCATTTAAGTTGCCCACCGTACTACTAACGTAGTTACTGGGGTTTATGGACTCATTCTTATGCTAATCTGAATTATGCTAAAAATGTCACGTAAGTTATTTTCTATTACAGAAATCAGTACGTCTAAAGGGTTCCCATAAATCTTCAGTAATCATTACTAATTGTGGCCAAAAATCTGTAAAATGTTTACAAATAAACATAAAGCTTTTTGTGACTCAAATGGATCTTTATTTCTAACTGACCCCTGACCCAGTCCTGCCCAAGTCCCTTATTGATGTGACAAAAATCAAGTTGATTTATAAGATAATTTAATTAAAATCTACATCAGAGGCTTCCAACCTTTTCCCCTCAGATCCCCCCCTCCCTTTGGCTCTAACAGCTGCACCCTCCCGGCCTGTGCAAACAACAAAAGAATAATCTGCTCATTTATCATTTAATCACTGGTAATTTATTCCCTTTTTCATCAAATTTAACAACCTAAATTTGACACAGGAAGGAGAGGTTAAAGTCAGGATGTTAAAATCTGTTCAAAGAGTTCAAAGCTACAAATAACGAGTTTAATCTTGAAGTTGAGTTAATTTAATTGTATTGTTTGTGAGTGTAAATATGACACTGGTTAAAGTGTAAACAGTTTGATGGGCCAAACAAAAYGCAGCTCCGCTTCACGTCACCGGGTTCGCTCCTGACCCATCCCCCACCGCACGCTTTCTTAGCCCCGCTTTCCTAAAACCAATAAACGTAAACTTAAATAAAATCCCTAAATGTCAGCCTCTCCTCCGTTACGCACGCCGCTGACGGGACAAATCACTCCCGTTTAAGTCAATAAAAGCGACTTTAAGAGGCGTCTCGGCGCCGCTAGCCGCGACTGCCGCATGCTTTGTCTTTTCAGCCCACTGAGTGACAATGAGGCCATTTTGATCGGAGCTAACAAGCTAGCCGGCTAACAGCTAGCCCGGTAAGCTAGGCTAACGATGGTTTCGGCTAGCCCACGGTCCTAAGATGTTTAGGGAAACGGTAACCCCGCGGGGATATAAAAAACACACAACCGGACACATTAACTTCCCAACATCTCGTTCCCGAAAAGCAATGCTAACAAGCTTAAAGCTAAATAAGCTAAAAAAATAAAATAAAAAGCTCCCACCCACACATCCACCGCGGTCCTTCCTCCTTTTTCTGGCCAAAAACAAGTTTTCGCCGCGGCTGGGATGTTTAAATGTCCCCCCCTTCCTGGAAAAAAAAATTTAAACGCACACCCTGGTGCCTGCCTTTAAAAAAACACTTCCCTATAGGTTAGGTGTCCGTACTCACCTCGTGTTTGTTATTTTATTCCCGTCTTTCCGTCATAGGATCGACGGCAGAGAAAGCGGAGATAAGGTTCAGATGAGATCATTCATGCCACGGCTTCAGAAACTGAGGCGCCTCCGTCCTGCTGCTGCTGCTGCTGCTGCTGCTGCTCAGGCGGACGGAGAAGGAAGGGAGGGGGAGGGGAGCCATATCCCTTCAGATTCCTCTCTGCTGCTCCTTTCTTTCCGCTTCTCTCCTCCACCAAAGCTTTCGGACTGAACACCTTAAGTCCACGATTTCACAATAAAAAAAATAAGCTTTTTTTCTCTTTACCACCATCGTTTACTTAATAAGTAAAATGTTGAGTATTTTTTTAAAACTCTAAAAAAATWTTTTTATTTACATCAAGTCATTTTCAAATTAATTACCAAAACCGTTTGACTCCATTCACACACACACACAAAAAAAAAAATAAGTTTTTAGGTTTATTTGTTTAACAGTGAATGTGTTTAACCGTGTCTGTACAGGATGTGAAGACTCGTTAGTGACCCCTGCTGTACAGGCGGAGAACTGCAGCAGCGCTGTGCTTCAACCTGATTCATGAAGATCAACTATTAATATAGAAAGAAAAGGTTAACATGTTTTATTGTTTATAATGTAAAAAAGACCCCTTGTCACAAACATCTATTACTGTCAAGTTTATTTATTTTACACTAAACCTTAACTGGTGACTTACATCTTTCCTGTGGAAGCTGGTGATGGTACGACGGAGTAGGGCCACACAACGAGATTTTTTTTAATTACGAGAATAAAGTCATAATATTGTGAGAATAAACTCGTAATATTACAAGATTAAAGTAATAATATTGAGAGAATACAGTCATACAATTACGAGATTAAAGTCATAATATTGTGAGAATAAAGTCATAATATTACGAGATTAAAATCATACTATTGTAAGAATAAAGTCGTAATATTACAAGATTAAAGTCATACTATTGTGAGAATAAAGTCGTACAATTACGAGATTAAAATCATACTATTGTGAGAATAAGGTCGTAATATTACGAGATTAAAATCATACTATTGTAAGAATAAAGTCGTAATATTACAAGATTAAAGTCATAATATTATGACAATAAAGTCATGATATTACGAGATCAAATTAATAATAATATTATGAGATTAAAGTCATAATATTGTGAGAATAAAGTCGTAATATTACGAGATTAAAATCATACTATTGTAAGAATAGTCGTAATATTACGAGATTAAAGTCATAATATTGTGAGAATAAAGTCATAATATTACGAGATTAAAATCATACTATTGTGAGAATAAAGTCATAATATTA
>NW_013952487.1:409480-410857 GCF_001266775.1 Austrofundulus limnaeus | reverse complement strand
GAAACCTTTGTCTGATTTGTGAAACATTAATAAAGTTTGTTTTTCATCGTTTTTATGCAACTGGACCACACTAGACCTGCCAAAATGGCATTTATCATGCGTCAGATTTCCATCAGAATCAAACTAATTTTATTGATTTTTCACAAATCAGACAAAGGTTTCCCAAAGCTCAAACTTAGTTTTACCTATTCCACTATTAGTGTAGAATAATCTAGTCCTGGTTTGAAAAGTCTAGGTGTTGTGGTTTTTGAGCTGGACCAGGTCTAGTGTGGTCCAGTTGCCTATAAAACGATGAAAAACAAACTTGATTGATTTTTCACAAATCAGACAAAGGTTTCCCAAAGCTCAAACTTAACTTCAGCTTCGTCTTGTAAAGTGATATAAAGATTAAATATTATTAATCGTTAGGGACACAAAATGTCCAGTTTGACGTCACGAATTTGAATAAATTTAACATTCCTAAAATATTCTTAATTTGTCATAAAATGTCGGTAATTCTCTCCTTTTTTGCCCTCAGTGAGTTCTCATTTGGGTTTATTAGTTGAAAAGTTTCTTATGTTTGTAACTCACTAGCAATAACTAATAACAACTAGCAAATCCACTGTAAAAACAAATTAAAACTAACTGAATTAAAAGATAAGTCACAATGAAATAAAACTAAACTATTGTGAAAAATCTAAAACTATCACAACCTTGCTCACTAGTCGGAGTTGAGCCGTCCTTATCGACTCTCTGCTCATTAATTAGTTCAAACAGTTTTATAGTTCACCACCAGCAGGCTCCACCCACATAGAGGCTTATATCGTTAATGGTCCAAGATGCTCAGCTCTGGTTTTCCTGGACTTTTTTCAGGACTGAAAGAGACGCGACAAACTGGTCGTCAGATAAACTGAAGGCTCTGCTGCTGGGGCTGAGCGTGGAGAACGAAGAGGGCAGGTGTGAGGTGACCGAGGTCGACAAGGTGGAAGGAGAGGCGTCCATTAACAACCGCAAAGGGAAACTTATTTTCTTTTATGAGTGGAACCTGAAAGCTACTTGGAYCGGTGAGAAAACCTGTTTTACTTGGTCAAAAATGACATTTTGTAGCTGGTTTTGTTCTCCTGACTGGTAGAAATATGATTATATCATCCTTACACATACTCTTATTACATATTTTATAGATATTTACTGATTTAAGGTCTCTTCAATGGGAACACAGTTTATACTAATTATTCATGCTGTTGTTTTTAGACTCCAAAGTGTTCACGTTTAATTTCTTTGTGCTATCAGTGCTTYGGCTGATGTATTTTATGACAATGTTGACATGTTTTAAATTGTCCTGATGCATCTCAGTAATCCAGGTAAAAAAATCAAAAAGAAAAAAAATTGTATAGGTCT
>NW_013952487.1:403663-406706 GCF_001266775.1 Austrofundulus limnaeus | reverse complement strand
CATTTAATTTAAAACCTGGACTTTTGAAGTTAAACAAATGTTCATAATTAATTTAAATAAATTACAAGTTAAGAAGGTCGTGGACATTTTTACTTTTTTTATCAAAAAATATTGAACTTATTTTTCTGTATCCTTGCACTCCAGTGAGTACTTTTAAACACTTTGCAAAAACATAAATAAATAAAAAGAAGAATGTTCTGCTGAACCGCAGCAGTTTGTTACATTTGTGTAAGTGAAATAAAAGCCATTACATTTTGAATTCCGTGGCTTTTCGTTTGTTAAATTATTTTTGAACCACTTTATAATTTCACACTTCAGGTTAATAAATACTTTAGGATGAAAATGTAGAATTCAGAGGAAAAAACAAGAGTTTGGAAACATAAAACCAGAAAAGAAAAGATGGATAAAATAGATTTGACCGGGAGCAGAAAGTTGTGTGGTTGTACTCTTGGTTGTGCACGTTATTTTGTTGCCCACCTGCACTGCATCATAGCACAGAGGTGGGCAGTCCTGGTCCTGGAGGGTCTCAGTCCTGCAGGTTTTACTTGTTCCTGTGCTCCAGAGTTTGAATAAATCAGGTGTTAGAGCCTGAGAACAGGTAAAACACGCAGGTTAGCGGCTCTCCAGGACCAGGACTGGACACCCCTGGTCTGGATTTTAGGGTGGGCAGTTTTGGACCAMCTTTGTCTTATTGTCGTCCTCGTTGTTGACTCGCAGAGTTCACACAGGGGATGATCCTGCCGACCACCAACGGTGTGGCCAAACCTCAGCCCACCTCCCAGTCCAAAGCCAAACAGGATAAAACTCAGGTTTGTGTTTTCAGATCAACACATTTCTCCTCGTGTGTCTGACTTTAACTCCCGTCACGTTTTAAACGTCTTCCAGATTAACTCCTCGAGCAGCACGGCTCCTCCCACCAACACAGGCGTGAAGATCCCCACCTGTAAGGTCAGCCTGAAGGACACGTTTCTCACCTCACCTGCCGAGCTCTACAGAGTCTTCGTCACCCAGGAGGTCAGCCTCACCTGATGCGTTCAGTTCAAGGCTGGAGCGGTTTATAAAACCTGCTGCTTTGTGCCTCTGCAGATGGTTCAGGCCTTCACCCGCAGTCCTGCCGCCGTGGACGGGGAGAGGGGGGGCAGGTTTCGCCTGCTGGACGGAAACGTTCTGGGAGAGTTCACAGAGCTGGTGAGACGAGACGTTCGAGACCTCGTTGTTGTTTTTTAAGTTCCGAACAKATTAAAACCATAAAATGTGTGTTTTCAAACAGGTGCCTGATGAGAAGATCGTGATGAAGTGGAGGTTTAACAACTGGCCCTGTGGTGGGTTCTGCTTCTGATAATAAACTACAAACATTAAAGTACCTGTGACATGTTTRTCCTGCAAATACAAGTCAAAGAAAACATCTTTATACTTTAGAAAATWKACAGTACACATGATTTTACCAATTTTCTCTCATAATTGGCCTATTTTCTTTTGAACTTGTCTCAGCCAAAGTGAAACAGGAAGTGACATCAAAGGGGAACTCTTTAATAAAATAAACTCACTGGTCTTGTTTATTAAAACAAAATTGTTTAAACTTAAATATCTCTTTTTTTTCTCTTTTATAACGACTAAAAATAACCTAAAACAGATTCTTCTCTACGGTGGTGTTAGCTTTTGTAACAACGCTCTGTTTACATTCCCCTTTGACATCACTTCCTGTTTCTTCACATGCAAATATATCATCAACCATTCATCTCAGCGACGTGAAATTTGTTTTGCAATATGTTATTAATGTTATCTTTCCAAAAATATGTTAATGTTTATTACAAAAATTTGATGTCAGACTCTTTTGCCCGCCACCTTACATCTCAGCTACCACCACACAGAATTTAACTCCTCATGTGGAGGAGCCACAAGTCCTCCTCTGACCCTCCAGCTCCTCCTGGAAGGACCCAAACGAGTGATCATACGTGTTCAAGTTATTCTTCTCACTTTAATTTTTTTAAGTTCTATTTGTTCTGATTTTACTGGTTTTTTTTTTTTTTTTGTTAATATTGTGTTTTTAATGTTGTAAAGTGTCCTTGGGTGTCTTGAAAGGCGCTAACAAATAAAATGCGTTATTATTCGCACTCGCCCCCGTCCGTTTAACACGCCTGTTTTATTAATTTCTTTCTTCTCCCGCTCCACAGAGCATTACGCGACCATCACGCTGACGTTCTCGGACCTGCGCAACGAGACGGAGCTGAAGGTGGAGTGTCGAGGCGTCCCGGACAGCGAGGAGGAGCAGACGAGAGAAGGCTGGAAGAGATACTACTTCCAGGCCATTAAACAGACCTTTGGCTACGGAGCGCACATCTTCTGAAGACGTTGTACTGTAGTACTTTTGTTTTTTTAATCTGTTCAACTTTCACACAAGTCATTGAGTTGTACTCTTGGTTACCTAAAAAAAAGGACAAACTGAGTGGAGCCTGTCATTCTGTATGTGTAAATGTTTAATTTCTAAATATATTTAAAAATTTTTCATTCCCCCCTCCATTGTTTAACTCAAAGGAGCATAAATGAACTGTGTCTTTGAGACATCTGGTTTAAAATGTGTTAAACGGGAAAAGAATGTACTGTATCACCATCCACTTTTATCAATCGCAAGGAAACATGATGGTTTTATGTAAAAAACAACAAGAAAATAATGCTTTGAAATGTTTATTTTGTACTTATTTTACTCTTGACATGGCGAGGATGCTTTCAGATGAGATGCATGTGACGTTTGAAGCTAAGGAAGAGGAGTTTTTGTGGATTTTAGCCCGCGGTCCGACGACAACGTGGAGCCGGAACGACCCGGAGCGTTCCTGCTGACTCATCAGAAAACTCTGCTGGAGCTGAACACAATCTGCCTCGTTTGGCTTTAAAATGTAAATATTCAGTAAAATGTTCAAATCATGAAACGCATCTATTTATTCATTTTCACATTTAAATCCTTCAGTTGGGTCTTTATTAAGTAAAACCACAAGCTTTGGTCTGAATTCGTTACAACTTCAACTCCTCTTTCACCATTTTTCTG
>NW_013952487.1:401760-403653 GCF_001266775.1 Austrofundulus limnaeus | reverse complement strand
AAGTAAAACCACAAGCTTTGGTCTGAATTCGTTACAACTTCAACTCCTCTTTCACCATTTTTCTGCTGCGTCTCAGAGGTGACGCTCGAACGATCCGAACCTTTTGAACGGCTCTTTACGACGAACGATAGGAGCTGAATTGCGGGCGGTAACGAGTCATTTGTAGTTTTTTCTTTTATTCCTCGTATAATCTATTTTTTCAAACTTAAATTGATCCCACTTTGCTTTTTCACTGAAAACAAGCGGAGTTGGGGAGTACAGAAGCTCACGGGTGGGACCTTTTTCCAAACTACAGTATAAACTAGTTTATATACCTTATGACAAATTATTTTATGTCGATGTGAAATCAGGAGTTACGGGACATGAGGGGATTTTTTTTCTTTTGCGTTCTCGTGCTGTAGTATTTAGCTTTCCTTCACAAGAGTCTTGTCACTGTTGTGTCTGCTAGTTTATTAAATTCACATGCTCACCATTTAGCGTACTTTAAATCAGACATGCATGGAAGTATGTAACATGCAGCTATTTTAACTGGCCACACAGCATCAATGTCAATTTCTCAAACTTCTGGAGATATATCCTGTTTTGGTAACCGGATATTTCAAAATAAATGTCTGATTTAATTCGGTTCGTAAAAAACAAACTTTTACGTGTGATTGTAAAACATTGCGAGGGAATGCAAAAGTATTTCATAGTAGTTCTTTATTCTTTTAATTTGTAACAAATTAAGAAAGTACAAAAACATGCAATCAAAATAAAATGAAAGGCAGCAGAAGAAGAATAAATCTTATAATAGTTGCATAGGAATGCAAAAGGTAAATAAAATCCCACGTAACTGTCACTGAATGTAGTTTTTCTCCTGAACAGCAGGGGGCAGCAGCAGCTCTGCTGCAGCCTGAGGGCAGACACAGGAAGTGACGTCACTGTTAGCAGAAAAACGTGAGCTGTGTTTTTATTAATTTCTACATTTCTGATGAGAGTGGCTCAGATTACAGCTGCTGCTCAGTTTGGATTGAGATAATCTGAGCTCTGTTGGCTTGTTGGTTCACTTTAGGAGAATGAATGGATGAAACAAGTCACATCTGTCAGTTAGCTTTTTGTGCACACATGCTGCATTGCATTGTGGGAACACTAGTGTGTGTGTTTTAAACTAAAGTGTGTGTGTGTGAATGTGTGTGTGTGTGAGTGTGTGAACTGCTTGATTTGAAGAGAGAAGCTGAAGAGTTTCAGCTCCAGTGTGTAGTTGTGAGATTGTGGTGACATGAGTCAGACTGTGTGTGAGTGGAGGAGCTCCCTCAGGTGGAGCTGATGAACTCATACTTACCTGGCAGAGGAGACACCATGATCATGAAGGTGTTTCACCCATGGTGAGGCTCAGCCACTGCACTCCAGCTGTGCTGACCTATGTGAATTCCCCACATGTGGGAATCTCGACTGCATAATTTCTGGTGGTGGGGCACTGCGTTCGCACTCTCCCCTGATCATGTGTTCTAAATAAATCTATGAAAATACTGAAACTTTAATCCAAATATGGGATCCGCCTCCAATTTTATATTGCTTAACATGAAATTTTATTCTAATGTCTATTAAAGGTAAATTTCTAATGAATGATTCAATGCATCAATCAGTGGTTCTCAAACTGGGGTCCGCGAGAGGGATCTTGTGGGTCCTCAAATTTTTTACTGTATTAAGTTATCTGAGGTTTCTGAAGTAGCCTTGAAGCTGAGGCCTTCACATTGTCCTGGTGACAGTGTTGCACCTAGGCTGCTGAAGGAGGTTTTTAATTCTGTAGGTCCATGGATTTACATTTTGTTAACACCTCTCTCTCTTCAGGTTGTGTTCCAGCAGCATTTAAACATGCTGTGGTCCAACCACTTCTTAAGAGCAGCTTGGATC
>NW_013952487.1:399400-400975 GCF_001266775.1 Austrofundulus limnaeus | reverse complement strand
CTGTTATAGTTAGATATGAATAAAAACAATTAAACAAACTATTATATTTGAATACTTCAACCAAAAATAGTTTGGTTTATGAGTTTCTGCCCGTTTTTATTTTATTTTTGTCATTTGTGTCTATTATGAAATTGCTCTTAAATTTAATTTCACTTGGCCTTAAAAAGTCTTAAAGTTAACTTGCTTTAAACTGTAGGAACCCTGTTTAAAGTTCTTATAAAATACGTAGTTGTTGAAATTTTACATTTTGTCACACAGCTTGCACAGTTTAGGTTTTTTGAGGGCCACATGAGCATTATTGTTATTAGGCCTGAAGCAATAATCAATAATTTATGTAGTTGCGTGATAAATTAAAGATTTTTACACAACACAAATTTTGTTATATCAGTAAATTTCATTATATTAGTTTTAAATTGTTTCCAAACAGTATTATCTTTTATTGCAATCATTTCTGAGACGGCAACATTTATTGTGAAAGGTATTTTTTGTAATTAACTTAGATGTTTCGTATTTAACTTAACGACTAAAACGTCACGTTCCTGAGCACCGCTAACTGAGCTCTACCTGGTATTTTCCGCACAGAAACAGCATTTTAACACGTCTTATAAACACTGAACAGTACTACATATACGACTGACTAAATATGAAATAAATAAAGAGAAATACTATTAAAAGTAAGACTTTTACTCACTGGTGAGTTGTGGTGAGTAACTGCCATCTTAAATTGTGAACTCTCCCACAGGGAATTCCGACTAAAGGAGCGTTCCAGTTTAAATTTACGACCTCTAAGTGGGAAATTCCCACTTTTGTTGTATGTATAGCGTTTGTTTTGTTTTTAAATGAAATGAGTATTTTTTTAATTACAAAAATAAAATTATCAGTAAAACTGGGTTGTAGCGAAATGCAACAGAGATTTTACGCGATAAATTTAGCCTAGAACCCTGCGCATGTCCACCTAGTAATGGAATTCTTTCATTTTACATGTAAAAATAATCAAGATGCATTATGGGAGATGTAGTTTACAATCAATTCTGGCTTTAAAGCAGGTTATTTTAAGACATTAATACACCTTTGAAGCTCTCGTGGGCCACATATAATGCAGTGGTGGGCCACATTTGGCCTGCGGACCTTGACTTTGACACATTCTGGAGCGATGTCATCAGGAAATCCAGCTGTTTATTAAAAATGTGGAACATATACAGGACATGGCAGTCAAGATAAGTAAAAAAAAATGCGAGACCATTCTGTTACATAGGTTAGGGATGAATATATTTAGAAATTTGTTTTGATTATTGTTTTTAATTGCGAGTCATGCCTCGGAATAAAAACATAATTACAGAAACACTGAGTCTGAAGGGGGCGTGTTCTGACAGAACTTTTATCGATGCAGATTTAGAGCTTCAGCTGGAACCGGTGCCTCTGTGGCCGTTCCGCTCGTTCTCTTCTCGTTTGTTTTTTTCTGTAAATCTGAAATGCAGAGACGATGTTCAGGTCGGATCAGCGGGTGGCTCGGGGATTAGGGGTGTAAGAAAATATCGATACATTGAAATATCGCGATATTTCATTTCCCGATAC
>NW_013952487.1:396466-398796 GCF_001266775.1 Austrofundulus limnaeus | reverse complement strand
TGAATTTGTGTGTTTAGATGGGAGTTGTGTGAGTTGCTGCTGTTTGTTTGTGAAGGATTAGCGAGGACAGTCCGAGCCGCCTGGATCTTGGTCCAAACATTCAGATCCTGGATTCAGACAGGGCTGCTCCATATTGGGAAAAAAACTGGAGCATCTGAGGTGGTTTGGTTTATGATCTGGATTTCTGAACTTATTTATAGTTTGTGTTGAAATATTTCTGTTTGTCTGGCTGAATTTGTCAAATACCTTCAGTGCTATAGTGGTACTAAAGGACATGAAGAATCCAGGATTTGTGAAGTAAAATAATCAGGATTTTCAGGTTATTTTGTTTTAACGTTTTCCATTTTTTATATCAGTTAACTTCAGATCTGTCAGTTGAACCTGGACATGTTTGGTATCAATAGAGTTAAAAAACCTTGGCTTAAAGTTCATGGAAACTATTTTTACATTTACCAAACAGTTTAAACAACAGGCAGTTGAATCAGAAAGTAAACAAATACATTACAACAAATTTGTAAAGATTTTTGACATTATTTTTAAAGCAAGTCAAAGTAGAAACCTAAACAAATAAAGTGTGTTCAACGTTTGTTTTGTTTTGTTTTTTACTTGATTTTGAGTGAATCTGATCCAACTGAAGTCAAATATAATTTCTCATTTTATATAATATATATATGGCGACAAATGTTTGGATAACTTTTTTCAAAAGAACAAACATTCAATAACAAGTCTTTTAAGGCAGGTAAGAAAAAATAAATAACTTTTGCGATTAAAAACTCTTAACATTTATTAACGTCATCATGGTCTGTCCTGAATGACAAAATGCAAAATTCATTCTTTACTAAAACCTCTGTAACTTTGCTCCAGTTCATTTTAGCAGCATGAATCTTTGCACAGGTGATGTCCACAAGTGGATTTATGGTTTCCAAGAGTTTTTAGCCTGATATATTATAATTTTAAATGTGAAATATACTGTTTAATGAAAAAATTATTCAGGTGAGAGTGAAAAAAATAAAATAAACAAATGATGTTCCATCCCCAATATCTCTAAAACCCCAGCAGCTGTTTTAATACTTACACTTCTGATGAAATCTCCCAGGTGTTAGCTTTATTTTGATAACAAGATTATTTAAGTAGAGTTTATAARTGCTGAGATACACTCAGTTACACTTCAGCATGGCATTTCAAGAAAAAACATGAAGAAAACGTGGGGTTTAAGAGGTTGAAGCATGCCTTAAGGCCCTGACAGCTTCAGTTCTTCAGCTTCAGACATTTTTGTAGTTGCAGAAACTTTTCACACTTTATGAAATTGAGCTGATTGAACTTCCTGTTCAGAGGATCAGTTTTCAGTTGTTCTGATGATTGAACKTCTCTGCAAACAGTGTTTTTTAAAACCCTAACGGCGTGGCTAAATGTGAGCGATGAATGTGTGTCGGTGTGGGGGAGCTAAATTTGAAGCTCACAACTCGGTGCAGAGGAGTCAGTTTACAGGGCTACTGTACGACCGACCGTCTGCAGCCTCGCCTGGCTCGGTCCGGGCCGGCCCGGCCCGCTGGCRTGTCTTATCAATTCAGCCGTGCTCTGCTGAGCGATAGGAGAACCGCCGCCACTCCCAGCTCACCCATGTCTGCTGCAGACGAGTCTCAGTCCTTCAGGTGAACGTTTTAATGCAGAAAGCTGCTGAAACGCAGCGCTGCAGGACGGAGGCTGATCGTTTGATTTGAGCCTGTCACTTTGATTGATTTGTTTATTAATTGATTAATTGGTTTTGTGTCTGCAGATCAACAAAATGCTCTGAAAGTCGTTCGAGCCAGCAAGCCGAGATTGAGAAAATCCAGCAAGGTAACTTTCTATTATTATATTGAACTTTTTTTCCTGCTTCCATAATTTAATAATTTCTACACGTTTCAGGTTCTAAMCCACAAAACAGCAGCAGACCTTCAGACACATTTATTTCAGGTTAATGTGTACAAATGTTTCTAAATACATGAAAAAAAAGAATACAGCGACATCTTTATCACCCCCACCTCACTGATGTGAAAGTTAGATGAAAYGTGACCCGAGCGTTCAGACTGAGGTTGCTTTGAAAAACACCAGATTAGGGCTGCCACAAACGATTATTTTATAATCGATTAGTCGACTAATCAGATCATACGTTAATTGAATATAAAACAGAGCTTATCGCGCCAGAATGCTGCTGTTATTATATAACCATGGTTAGATTTTAGCTATATGCTAAYTAAAAATAATTGCTGTGGAAGTAAGTTCTGCTCTGCAGATATTACACAGGTTTCTCTTTCATTTTCTTAAAATGATCCCACACTTTGAGCTCT
>NW_013952487.1:374100-394695 GCF_001266775.1 Austrofundulus limnaeus | reverse complement strand
AACAGGACTCTGCAGAGTCAGAGGTGGAAACAATCARCAGCTGGATGAAGCTAATGAGGTTAATTAGCTTCAGATCAGGAAGAGGACTGAACCGGTCCTCCTCCTTTTTTACAAATTCCAGCAGCAGCAGAACCTCAGCAACAACGGGAAGAGGCCGTCCTCGCGCCGAGACCGGAACAAGAGGAGAGAGCGACCCGACAGGAAGTCTGAGAGCAGCCACGATGGCGGCGAGAGCAAAGAGAACCAGGAGGCTCAGCCGGACCCGCTGGGAGCGCTGTCCAAAGACGACGAGTCCAAAGTGGCTCAGGAGGCCAAGAGCTCGGGTCTGAAGAAGAGAGGAGGTGAGGGTGAGGATCTCCTTTTTTACTCGTTTTAAACTGCTGCATGTTTAACGCTGGAGTTCAGTTTGAATCAGGCTGATTTATTGTGGCTGAAGTGACTTTTGATTTTAAAATCTAAACCATGAAGCTGTGAGATTCTGCTGCTTTCTGAGTCTAAACCGCATGCTTGGTTTGGTTGATTTGACAAACTGCAATCATTTGAAATTATGAACGATTATTTGGGGAAAAAATCTTGGAAATGACTGGAAATTATACGATTTTAAAAAATCTGCCTCCCACCTAAAGAAGAGCACACAGACACTGAAAACTTCCCTCAAAAAGCTTTTATTTTTCACAGCTGATAACTGTCAYATGTTATAAAGTCACAATAAAACTTCAATGTTCAGATGTTATTTTACTGAAATACTTTGAACAATACAAACTTGTTTTAACTGGACATTAGGTAGCTCTCACAGCAGAGCAAAAGAAGAAAGTGGCTGATTTTCAGACCATAAACAGAAGGTTTTAAGGGCAAAATTGTAAATTAAACAGTTTAATCTGGAAACAAAACAAGTTTCAAAGGTTTTAAAATTAAAAGGAACTGAAAGTGACAGTGTTGTTGAATTCATTCATTTTTAAGAAATGAGTCATTTTCTTGATGAATCAGAAGTTCAAGTTTATTTCAAGTTTATTTCTATAGCTCCAAGTCCCAACATACGTTGTCTCAGGACACTGTACATGAAAAGAACAATGTAAAGAAGAAAGCAGCAGATTGTGTTGAATCACTTCATCACAGTCTCCCATCCTGAGCAAACGGTGGAGAGGAAAAACTCCCTGCTAATCAGGAAGAAACCTCCAGCAGAACCAGGCTCAGGACAGGAGACCATCTGCCTCAACGGGCTGGTTGGAGGACAGGAAAGAGACACAGACAAACACAGAAGAACTGGTCCAGGACTGGTCCAGAGGTAATGAAATAAGGCTGCAGGAGAAGAGGTGGACTAATAAATTTCTACCTGCCGGGGGAACAGTAAAAACAATCACAAATCCTATTTTTATTTGACAGAAAACATCACTGTCACCCATCGAAAACAATACTTTGTAAATGGAAATTATTAAAATTTCATGAGTTTGTTGATTATAACATCTTGCAGATATAAGACTCATAAATTCTTTTTACGTTTAAACATCCTGTTATATCTTAAGAGAGAAAGTTTATATAATCTTAAGGGACTTGAGATGTTTATTAAACCTATAATTCGAACAAATTTGAAGGATCGATGCATTTCAAAGGAACAAGATTGTGGAATAATCTGGAAAGTGATTATAAAAATGTTGGTTCAGTGTGTTTAAGAAAAAGATAAAAATAAGTTTGTTAAAGAAATATGAAATTGTATAATGTGTATCAAAAATATTTATATTTTGTTTTGTTTCTTGATTATTATTGATTGAAATTAATTTAGGAAAAAGGGGCAAATATAAGATTTTTTTTCTTCTGCCTCTTATTTCAAGTATGATTTTTTTATGTATGAATTTTTTAATTTTATTTTTAAATGAAATGAATAAATACATTAAACAGTTTCAGTCAGAAGTTTACATACAGTAGTTTTCCTCTGCAGAGTAAATCTTTACAGACAGACTTCACCAGGGGCTCTAAGTCCTGCAGAGACTCAGCTGCTAATGTTAGTGATTCCTGACCCAGACAACTTGTTGTCAGGAGCTAACGTTAGCGCTGAGGGTCAACAGAATGTAAACATACGGCAAGCCAGGAGGGACAAAATATAGAAACGCCCCAGCTTCATCACACAAGATGGCATGAGGAAAAATCCATCTTCTGTCCTGTGAATCCATTGTTTTCACGCAGCACTACACCAAAAGGTTTTGCTTGGGGGGCTTGTGAGGGTCCCCTCACCCACCCAACGCCTTTCACCGACTCTTCAGGCCTGGTTTCTGCAGGGTTTCTACTGATTAAATAAGAAAAACCCTGAGATGCCAGTTCTCCACGATCGACGATCCCACGTGCTCAATCAAACCCACGACTTGTTTTTTATTCTTTTATTTTGAAATCCTCTTTTCAAGGACCAGAGTTCTTCAAGCTGTGTTTCTGGTTACTGGCTTAGGTAACAAAAAAAAGTGGGTTTCTCTGCCGCTGGAGGAAGCGTCCCGGGACGACGCRCACAAGATGTCCCGCTCAGACGCAGACGCCGTCAGCAGCTCGCCTGACGCCACGTCGCCCAATCAAACGCTCCATAATAACAGACCGCATGACACCAACTGGAGTAAGTGTCTCGCTGTGCAGAGGTTTGACTCTTTCCTCACTCTGTCAGGCTGTTTTTTCTAACACTGATATTGTTTGGTGCATGATGGAATCAAAGCATGGCCTCTTCCAGTCTCTTCAGTAGTTTGGGGTTTTAATAGTTTATCATCCACCTAATTAATCTTTCTTTTCCTAAATAAGAATTGTGACAAGTTTGGTTCTGCGTTTTCAGGGTGGAGAGGGGAACCGCGAGACAACGTGGACGATGCCAGYGCCGTCCGAAGCGACGGGGGGATCCGTGGACGAGGAAAGGGTCGTGGACGTGGAAGAAGTCGTGGACGAGGTTTGTGTTTTTTTAGAGGAACGGCAGCGGTTACAGCATCAGTACCGAACCGTCTCCGGCTCCATACCAACGTCTCTGACTCTTTTATTCCCCCCCCTGCTTCCTCAGGTCGGTTCGAGTACTTCCGGGACTCACAGTCTTCCGACGGGTCTGCTCGGGCGCCCCCACCGTTCGGCACCAACATGGTTTATTATTACGACGAYGGAAGCAAGGTGCAGATGTACACGGTGGATGAAAAGCTGCTCAAGGAGTACATCAAACGGCAAATGTATGCATTAATTATGTTTCTTTTTCCTTTGAAATAGTAGATAATCTGTTAGGCTGCACGTTTGGAGCAAAAACAGTTTATTTAAAATTAATGTTGAGTTTTGGGAGTTTGAGAAAAAATGTTAAATTAAAAAAAAGAAAATATCAAAGTAAAGGAACTATATATATGCTCTGTTAGGATCACAGTCCAGCCTGTTATCTCGGTGGTAAAAGCCCAGTTGCAGCTTTAAACCTGAAATTCTGGCTTCCTTTAGTCCAGTTTTTGCGCCGGTTTTGAGCGTTTCTCAGCAGAGTTCGAAGCGGTCTGGACGAGAGCCGGCTCCTCGGAGTCTGGGTCCGGAGGTTCTTTACCAGAAAGAGGAAGAATGCTCCCTTTGGGTCCGGGAGGAGTCGTTGCCTCCAGCAGATATGTTGAAATATCTGTGTTTTTGTTCACAGGAGATAAATGGAACTTTATCTGTATTAATGAACGTGTTGCTCCGGCCTTACTTGGTGAAAGAGGAGCTGAACCAAAAGCTCTATACTAGTCCAGCTACGTTCCAAGCTTCACCTGTGGTCAGGAAATATGGATCCAAAATAAAAATGAGTCTTTATTTTAAACTATCGTAGACAAAATGTGAGAAAGCTCTCCTTTTATGGAATTTGATAAAGAGCTAAAACTAAACTGAAAGCAGGAAGTGGGCAACTGTTTACTAAAAGAATAGTAAAATGTGAGCTAATTGTTAGCTTTAAAAAGCTAAATATAACTTAAAAGTAAAGCATAGCAAAATACCAGTTAAAAAAGGGAAAACATTAGAAAAATTCTAGAAGTGACAAAATGCTAGTTTAAAGTAGTGAAATGCTAGCTGAAAGCCAGCGAAAGAGTAGCTAAATGTTAGATGAAAGTAGCAAAGGCTAACTAAAGTAGCAGAATGTTCATTAGAAGTAGCCAAGTGTTGGCTAAAAGTATCAAAATGTTGGCTAAAAGTAGCAAAGTATTGGATAAAAGTAGGAAATGTTGGCCATATGTAGCTAAATGTTGGCTATCTGTGGCTAAATGTTGGCTAAAAGTGCGAAATGTGGGCTATATGTAGCTAAATGTTGGCTATATGTAGCTAAATGTTGCTATATGTAGCTAAATGTTGGCTAAAAGTAGATAAGTGCTGGCTAAAAGTAGCTAAGTGTTGGCTAAATGTATGAAATGTTGCCTAAATATAGCTAAATGTTGGCTATTTGTGGCTAAATGTTGGCTAAATGTAGCTAAATGTTGGCTAAAAGTAGATAAATGCTGGCTAAAAGTAGCTAAGTGTTGGCTAAATGTATGAAATGTTGGCTAAATGTAGCTAAATGTTGGCTATATGTAGCTAAATGTTGGCTATATGTAGCTAAATGTTGCTATATGTAGCTAAATGCTGCTAAAAGTAGATAAATGTTGACTAAATGTATGAAATGTTGACTATATTTAGCTAAATGTATGAAATGTTGGCTATATGTAGCTAAATGTTGGCTATATGTAGCTAAATGTTGCTATATGTAGCTAAATGCTGCTAAAAGTAGATAAATGTTGGCTAAATGTATGAAATGTTGACTATATTTAGCTAAATGTATGAAATGTTGGCTAAATGTAGCTAAATGTTGGCTATATGTAGCTAAATGTATGAAATGTTGGCTATATGTAGCTAAATGTATGAAATGTTGGCTATATGTAGCTAAATGTATGAAATATTGGCTATATGTAGCTAAATGTTGGCTTAGAGTAGTAGAGTAGAGTATGTATGTCTCTTGAATGGTTGTTCTTAAATGTAATTTCGTTGTGCTCTGTACAATGGCAATAAAGGCATCATCAATCAGTCAATCAAAATACTTTCTTAAATAAGCTTTTAAAAAAGCTAAATGCTAGTTCGTTAAAAGTAAGAAAATGCTAGTTAAAACTAATAGTAGCAAAGAGTAGCACAATATTTGCTGAAAGGAGGGATAGTATAAAAATGTTGTTTAAAAGAAGCTAAACACTTATTTAAAAAGGAAAATATGAGTTAAATACCAAAAGTAATAAAATGGTTGCTAAAGACTAGCTGTAAGCTAAACATAGGTTAGCTAAAAGCTATGTGTAGCTAAAGACTATTTAAGAGTATCATAGGAGGTCAAAAATAATGCAAAAATACTAAAGGTGGTTTAAAAGAAACATTGTCAAAGTTTTAAAGAGATTTTTGTGTTTTTCTAAGTTGAATTTTTTTGTAGAGCTATATATTTTTTTAAATGATAAAAGTTATAAAAACCAAAAGTGAAAGCTAAATGTTTTGACTGGTAAAACACAAAGTGTTTGTTTTGACCTGCAGGGGGCAGTGTTCTCTCTCTGTCTCTCTCTCTCTGTCTGTCTGACAGCTTTGGCCTGGATAAAGATGAGACTCTGGCTGAGCACTAAAAATAACCCGAGTGCGGTTCAGGGGACAGACCATGAATTATGAGCAGGCCTGAGAAATTAAATATAAGGCAACGAGACAAAAGAAAAACAGGGTTTTATTCAGACTGCTCACTCAGTTGGTCTTACTTTTTACAAAAGAGGAACTGCTCGGTGCCTGCAGGCTGAGCTGAATGTGCAGAATGGTTTGTGTTTGTGTGTAAAGGCATGTCGTGGTGACTTAAAGTGGTGTGACAGGAGGAGACGGGGACCTTTTAGGAAACAAACGTAGTCCAGATCTGGTGCTCTGATAGAATAGTTCTCATTTTTGAGGACAATGATGGAAGTTAGGAGCCACATTTAAATGTTTTTAAGAGCAAAGTTTCTTATTTTCACACTCCAATGTTGCCCTGAACACTCAGACTTAAAATAAAAAATAAATTCCTGAGGGTCGTCAACCAGAACAGCCCAACGKTTAGGGCCTGGAGGAGTCCAGGAGACTCCATCGCCTGAAGTTTTCCTCCCAGGATCACCTGGAAGTAAAACTTGTTCAGATTAAAACTGATAATACGTAATAAATCTGTTTTTTTGTTTTTTGCAGTGAGTACTACTTCAGCATTCACAACCTGGAGCGAGACTTTTTCCTGAGGAGAAAAATGGACGTACAAGGCTTCCTGCCCGTCTCCCTCATCGCCAACTTCCACAGAGTTCAGGCTCTAACCACGGATACCAACCTCATCATGGAGGTGACACTAGCTGTTATCACCTCTGTATCACCAATAATAACCATTAATAACTGTTTATTCTTTCTGTATGTTTGGCTTTAACTACTTCTTCATACTTTGTGCTATTTCAACCGTTCATGTTTCAGAAACTTTCAGCTTATTCGGGAGAAAACTGTGACTTCTGGATTTTGTAATTTTGTAATTTTAATACTTTAAGTGTAACTTTATTTACAAAAAAATCCTTATTAAAACCCACTGAGGTCTGTTCAAATATTTAAAAATGTTCATCGTGCAATATACTGCTACTGCTAAAGCTATTACTGCTGCTGATAGAACCACTAATGCTAATTTTATKAATGCTAATTTCACTACTGCTAATTTACGAACCTAAAACTACAATTTCCAGTACTAGTTTTGCATTGCTAATGCTAATTCTGCTACTGCTATTTTTATGAATCTAAGATTAAAGTTGCTAATGCTAGTTCTTTGAATGCTAATTCTGTTATTGTTAAAACTCCTACTAATAATGCTAATTCAGCTAATGCTAATTATGCTAAAGTTGCTAATACTAGGACTTTGAATGCTAATTCTGTTATTGCTAAAACTCCTACTAATAATGCTAATTCAGCTAATGCTAATTATGCTACTGCCATTTTTACGAATCTAAGACTAATACTGCTAACACTAGTTCTTCGAATGCTAATGCTAATTCTGCTACTGCTTTTTTTTATAAATCTAACACTAAAGTTGCTAATACTAGTTCTTTAAATGTTAATTCTGTTATTGTTAAAACTTTTACTAATAATGCTAATTTAGCTAATGCTAATTCTACTGCTATTTTTACGAATTTAAGACTAATTCTGCTAACACTAGTTCTTCGAATGCTAATAAAAATTCTGTTACTGCTAGATCTACTACTGATATTGATAATTCAGCTAATACTAATTTTACTACTGCTAATTATGCTAATCTAAGACTATTGTTGCAAGATAAAAGTATGAAATGTACAAAAGAACAACAAATAACATTAAACGTACATAATTTACTGCTAAACGCTACCACAATGCTTTCTACAAATGCTTATTGTGCTACTGCTAGAACTACTACTGAAAGCTAGTTTTACTGACGCTAATGCTAACTGCAAATATATTTAATGACAAATTTACTATATATCTTATGTTTGTTTCACCACTGTTAATGCTAGCATTGCTATTGTTTATTCAACTGATGTAATTTTAGTTGAACACCAGGCCTGTGATAAATTTAGCTTTTATTTTTTTACAGTTGGAAGGTAGCCTTTTTTATTATCCTTTAGTTAAAAATTGTCTTTGTTTTCAGCTCAGGTTTATCAGATTTCAGGAAATTAATTCAGAATTTAGCATCAGCGTAGCACTTTAGCAGTTGATTAGATGCGTGTGTCTAACGTTTTTAATCTCACTGAGACTCCAGGCCTCCTGACGTTTCTCTGCCCCTTCAGGCTCTGAAAAGCAGCACAGAAGTGGAGCTGCAGGACGAAAAGATCCGCTGCAAGGTGGAGCCCGAGCGCTGGCCCATCCCCGCTCCGCCCGTCGTGGGTTCGCCTCGCACRGACTTCTCCCAGCTCATCAACTGCCCCGAGTTCGTTCCCCGGCAGAACCTGGCCCCCTCAAACACGGGTCCGTGTTGGACGGTTCTTTCAGAAGAGCGAAGGAACAACAGATTAAACGTCTGACTGTTTGAATCGTTTTGTTTTTTAGCTTCACTGTCCGTGACGGAGCCTTCTCTGGAGTCAGCGCAGCCTGAGGATTTAGTTAACGTCAGCCCCCCCAGCCAGGAGTCCCCGCCAGCACCACCTGAACCCAAAGACCCCCCGGCCCCCAAACCTGACCCTGATGCCTGGATCCAGGTGGAGAAACGCCACCGACAGGGATCTGGAAAACCAAAGGTTGGGATGTCGGAGCTTTTGTAACGTCAACGTTTCCTCCAGTTTTTTTAACAGCTTCGTGTTTCCTGTGTGCGTCAGGGGGAGAACAAGTCGCCCCGCCCGACCCACCAGGCTCCGCCGCAGGCCGAGCCGGACCAGGAGGAGCTGGACTTCATGTTCGACGAGGAGATGGAGCAGCTGGCGCCCAGGAAGAACAAGTTCACGGACTGGTCGGACGAGGACGACTCGGACTACGAGCTGGACGACCAGGACGTCAACAAGATCCTGATCGTCACGCAGACCCCTCCCTACATACGYAAGCACCCCGGCGGGGACCGCACGGGAAGCCACGAGTCCAGGGCCAAGCTCACCACTGAACTGGCCAAAGCCATCAACGATGGGCTGTACTACTACGAGCAGGACCTGTGGAAGGGAGAGGAGCAGGTGGAGTTCATCAGCAAGGTAAAACCACTGTAAACGTAGATTTGACTTGTTTCTGTCGTGGTCCAAATCTGTCTGTCTTCACTTGAAATGTGTCCTCCATTAGATTAAATCAGTGGTTCCCAACCCTGAACGGGGTCCTCGAGAACCAGGGTTTGGAACCACTGGATTAAATCTTAAACAGTGGAGCGGGACAAGAGGGAGGTTACAATGTAGACAAGAAAATAGCGTGCAGGACCAAGAATACAGTTTCAAAAAACAGTGGTCAAACAATAATAATTAAATGAGGCTGCCAGTGTTGCGCACAGCTAAGCTAAAAGTTAGCTTCACTTACCACTTATGTGCTAAAAACAAATCTTAGCTCTGATAATGCTAACCGCTAGACAAATAATAATAGTAATAATTAGTGGAAGCTAACCACTAAACAGATGAAAATAATTAGTGGAAGCTAATGCTAACTGCTAAACATAAAAATAATAATAATTAGTGGAAGCTAACCACTAACCAGATAAAAATAATATTAGTTGAAGCTAACGCTAACTGCTAAACAGATAAAAATAATAATAATTAGTGGAAGATAACCACTAAATAGATAAAAATATTAGTTGAAGCTAACGCTAACTGCTAAACGGATAAAAATAATAATTAGTGGAAGCTAACGCTAACCGTTAAATGGATAAAAATAATAATTTGTGGAAGATAACCACTAAACAGATAAAAATGATAATAGTTTAAGCTAACACTTAACCACTAAATGGATAAAAATAATTAGTGGAAGCTAACGCTAACTGCTAAACATGCAATTAATAAATAATTAGTGGAAGCTAACGCTAACTGCTAAACATGAAAATAATAATAATTAGTGGAAGCTAACGCTAACTGCTAAACATGAAAATAATAATAATCACTGGAAGCTAACCACTAAATAGATAAAAATATTAGTTGAAGCTAACTGCTAAACGGATAAAAATAATAATTTGTGGAGGCTAACGCTAACCGCTAAGACAACTGTCAGATTGGTGGGACTGATTCAAACCTGTTGGTTTTCTTTTGGTTTAATTTGAAACTGGGTGGCTCTGTCTAACTTGTAATGCTTCCAGTTTATCCCTTTCAAAATAAAAGCATGTCTTTGATCATATTTGTATTTTCATGAATGCTATTTGAAGTTAGATGAACAACAAATAGCAAATACTTTCTCTACTACATTGTATACCTTGTCAATTTTTCTACTCTTTATTTAAATATTGTTAGATGTCACCCTATTTTTTTTTTGACGCTTAGTTTTAAGTTTAGCTGCTAAAAATGCTACATGCTAACACACGGTGACACACATCCAGCACTACTTGTAAGAGGGTAGTTTTAATTAATTTGGGATAAACAGTATAAAAATAGAAGATAATAGAACGTAATTTAGTGGAAGCTACTCCGCTAAATACACCCACCACGCTGTACTGCGATAGAAAAGTATTTTCCTGCAATTCTGAGCTGCGTACATTGTATCGTAATAAAGAATGTGTTCTGCAAAGKAAGGATCTGATGGAAAAGTCAGGTGGTGTTGGACTCATTCATTGTTTACATTCTGTTTTAACAAAGCGAGCGTTGGGCTCGTTCTGGGCTCAAAGKTTGTCCCAAAAGTCACGGCACGTGGGAAACCGCACACCTGAACACACAAGAACACAGAAAATAAACRCGCTCCGAGGCCGTCCGCCCCGTGTTTTCCACAGGAGCTGACGTGTCAGGTTCAAAGTTAGTCTGTTGTGTCACACTGGCTTCAGCTGATGTTGGTGTCGGGCGGTCGTACCGGCTTACAGCCGTTATCAGTTCAAACCTTCTGCCTGATTAAGTCCTGCGGGGAGCTGGAGCGCCGCCACCAACGATAAAACGGTGCAAAGTTGATGCAGATTACTAATAATCAGCTTTATCTTTAATGTTTCAAAGCTTCAGTCGTAAATTCCACAGATTTATGTTTTTACACCAATATGTTACCAAATCTTTTTTTACATATGTTCTCATGCAGGACGTGGAGAACTTCAAGAAGCTGAACGTCATCAGCAAAGATGAGTTTGACATCCTCACGCCTAAAGCACCGGTTGACCCAAACCAGGAAGTCCCGCCTCCTCCCATGCCAGGTGGGGCTTTTGTTTCCTTTTTTTGTCACAATGAGGATTTTTTTTTTAATTGAGGAATATTATTTTCAACAAGCAAGTCATGGTTTTAAAACTCAATTTTTATTGGAAATTTCAGCTTAACGTTTGGCATCACAGTGATCYGAAGGGATTTCCCTGCAGCAAAAATGTGGCTAATTTCTGAGGAAATTAAAATAATTAGCAATAAAATGCCTTATTTCTAAAGACATACCTGTTTAAAAAAACTTTAATGTAAAGAGAGATTAGGTAGATTGTATTTACAGCACGGGTCACATTATTGTTTTTGTTTTATTTCAGTTTTTCATGCAGAACAAAAATCTTTTTGCTTCAGAACTAAACACATCATCCTGAAAAATAACAAAAATCAGGAGCAATCCAACAAAACTGTGGCGACTTTTATCAAACGGAACAGAAATATTACAGCTTCTAAAGGAAAAAAAAACATAAATATGAGAAAAATAAAGTCTCTCTGTGTTAAAATGTAATAAAATAGAAGCAGGTTTTAAATTTATTCAAGGCTAGCCTCATAAAAGCTTCATCGTGTCGTTGAGTATTGTATGACGGACACAMCATTGAAGTATTTATCATATTAAAGTATTTGAAGTGTGTTTTCTGGGTTCTCAGTGGACAGCGGCGTGGATCTGGCTCGCTCTCTGCCCACGACGGTTCCGGAGTCGCCCAGCACTTGTCAGCCTCGAACCCCCAGAACGCCACGCACACCCGGACGCCAGGACCCCAACAAGACGCCGCGCTTTTACCCCGTCATGAAGGAGAGCGCCAGCATCGACGGACAGGTGAGCTCCCTGCTCTGAGTGCAGTTACCTGTCCACCTGTTCGTCGTCTTCGCCCAAAGAGACAAGTTTAAATTTCTTGCTCCAGATGCCGAGGAAGAAGAAGACCCGCCACAGTTCCAACCCCCCTCTGGAAGCTCACATCGGCTGGGTGATGGACTCCCGGGAACACCGATCACGTTCCGCATCCATCAGGTAGCCGCATTAAAGGAAGCTAGATGAGCTGAAGTTACAATTCAGTAGCTAAAAGTAGCAACAGGGTACATCAAAAAAATTTAATCAGCAAAAAACGTTTCTAAAAGCTTAAGTTAGGAAAACAGCAGCTAAACTCCTAAATTAGCAAAAGAGTTGTTAAACGATAAACATTAGCTAAAAAAACAAAACTGTAGCTAAAAACAGGAAAATATATCTAAAGGTTAATACTTGTATTATTTTGATTAAAAGCTAAATTTAACAAAATCCTTCACAAATTAAATTTAGCAAAACTGTCACTAAAAGCTACAATTAGCACAACAGTTGCTTAAGTTAGGAAAACAGGTAAATTCTTAAATCAGTGAAAGAAAAGTTAAAAGCTTAAAATAAGCTAAAAATACAAAAAAATTGTAGGTTAAAAACAAAATTAGGAAAACATATCTAAAGGCTAATATTAGCATTATTTTGATTAAAAGCTAAATTTAACTAAATCATAACTAGGTTAAAATTAGCATAAGAGTGGCTAAAAGCTCCAATTGGAGAAATTATAGCTAAAAGCTAAAGTTAGAAAAACATTAACTAAAAGCTTAAATTAGGAAAACAATGGTTGATGTTAGCAAAAAGCTAAAATAAGCAAAATTGTTGTCAGAGGCTAATTCTGCCAAAACTATTGCTAAAAGCTCAAGATAGCTTAAATTAGCAAACCAGTAGCTAAAGCTAAACATTAGCTGAAAGTACCAAAACTGTAGCTGAACACTAAAATTAGTAAAATGCCTCTAAATGCTAATATTAGCAATATTTTGTTAAAAAAAGCTAGATTTATCAAAACGGTACCCAAGTCAAAATTAGCAATAGAGTGGCTAAAGGCTAAAATGGTAAAACAATGCCTAAAAGCTAAAACTGCAAACCTGCTGCTAAAAGCTGCTCTTAAGAACCTGTTACTAAAAGCTAAAGCTAAGAAAAAGTAGCTAAAATCTCAGATTAAAAAAAGTGGTAAATAACTAAAATTAGTGAAGTTAGCAAAGGCTGATTTAAAAAAAATAGTTTCTAAAAGCTAAAGTTAAAAAACTGTATCTAAAATAAATATTAGCAACATTTCAGTTAAAAGCTAAATTTAGTAAAATGGTATCAAATTTATATTAGTAAAATAAGTGTTTGAAGGCTAAATTTAGCTAAACAGTAGGTAACATTTAAATTGTAGCTAAATGCTAAAATTTGCATAGAAGTCTCTAAAAGTAGCATAGCATGACAAAAATACAGCAAGTGATGAACTTTTGAAGGTGAAAAAATCTAATGTATCTTTTCAATAAAAATGTTTCAGTTTTAAAAAAGTACAAAAGAAATGTTTATATTAATGTTCAGATGATCACTAAGTATTCATATTGTGATAATTAATATTTTCCTGTGTTGWGCAGCAGCTCCAACGCCTCTCCGTCAGAAGGAGCTCCGCCCACAGGAGGCTTCGGCTGCACCCCCCAGTCCCTGCCCAAGTTCTGGCATCCGTCCCACGAGCTGCTCCGAGACAACGGCTTCACTCAGCAGGGCTACCACAAGTACCGCCGACGGTGCCTGAACGGTGCGCCGAACAGCTGTTTTACAGAGAAACGTCCACRCGTCCACTCCTAAATCTAATTTTATCGTTCCCCCACCACAGAGAGGAAACGTTTGGGGATCGGCCAGTCTCAGGAGATGAACACTCTGTTCAGGTTTTGGTCCTTCTTCCTCAGGGACAACTTCAACCGGAGGATGTACGAGGAGTTCAAACAGTTCGCTCTGGAAGACGCCAAAGACAACTACAGGTCAGAGAGACGTTCGGCCATGTTTGAGCTCAGATTAGCAGGTGAATTAACGCAGATTAATCTTGTTTTTCTGCCGCAGGTACGGACTGGAGTGCCTCTTCAGATACTACAGCTACGGTTTGGAGAAGAGGTTCAGGTTGGATCTCTTCAAGGACTTCCAGGAGGAGACCCTGAGGGACTTTGAGAAAGGTAACCAGAGACTGGACTCTATCAACCTAAATGATGTTAGCGCAGATGTTTGAGTCGTCTCCGGTTGTTTCCCCCCTCGCCTCCAGGTCAGCTGTACGGACTGGAGAAGTTCTGGGCCTTCCTGAAATACTCAAAAATCAAGAACCAGCCCATAGACCCGAAGCTGCAGGAGCACCTTTCCAAGTTCAAGAATCTGGAGGACTTCAGGGTGGTGGTGAGAATTACTTCAYGTCTTGTCTTTTATCATGTTGGGTTTGTCTGTTAGCATAATATCTGCCTAAACCAGGGGGTTTACTCCGCGGGCCACAGATACTGCAGGTCAGAACATCCAGCAATTACTCTTTATATAAACCAAGTATTACAAAGATCTGTTACCTTTTAAATACTTTATTTTGCTGTATTTATGATTAAAGTAGTGATAATTAAACAAAAACACATTATTATCACATTATCTTATTATCTTATCACATTATCTTATTGACAACAAATATTTTGACATCTCTGACAAAATTTTAAACCAATTTTATTTTCACTTTCATAGTTTTATCTTCAACTGCTTGTAGTTTTAACTGTCCTGAGTTAAAACTAAGATTTACTGACGTTTTTGTAGACACCAAACATGTTTAACTARAAGAACGCAGTAAYTAAAGTAGAAAACCAGGGTTTGAGCTTAAGAGATGAATGAACCAGTTGGTGGGCYGAATGTGGCCCGYGGGCCGCCCRTTGAATRGCCCTGGCCTAAAYCTTGTGAGAGTGATTTCATAGAGCTCAGAGTATGAGTTGGGGATGACTCTCAGCTACAACCACACCAAGTTCTAGCTCAATATCTGTAAAAATGACAGGTTTGCAGCCATGTTTGCGTCAGCCTTCTGTGGCGGCCATCTTGGTCAGGGCAGCCCTGAAAGTTGATGTTAATCCAGTGAATTTGTTCATTTAAATCCTCGACAAATACAATCTTTGTCGTGTCTGCAGCCTCCGACCGGAGAGGACGGAGGCAGGAGGAGGCGCCACTCGTCCTCCGGCGGCGACGAGGCGAGGCGGCGGCGACAATCTGCCAACGTGACCTCGAAGCAAGCCTCCAAGCCCGCCTCCGAGAAAGCACCGGCCGCTCGCGGGAAGAAGCCCGACCCCAGAGGAGGGAAGGAGGACGGCGGAGACCAGGTCAAATGAAGCTTCCTCCTCCCGGCGTGAGTCTGAGCAGAAGGTCTCCGGAGCAAAGCCAACTCGACCGGTTTCAGGGTCGGACCGGTGCCGAGCGCCGTTCGTTTGTTCGCCGTTAAATTTCATGGCTTTTATCGGTGCATTTCATTTTAGAGCAAGCAAATAACGTGCATTCAGCTCGGATCTGTTGGCCTGGCTCATACGAAGAAAAAAAACAAGCCTTTTAACTATCAGATGCCAAACTCTTTGGGAAAATTGTCAATTTTACCAAAATAAGAGCTCATTTTTTTGTGCCTTGATCTTCATCATGAGTTAGTGTGACTAAATTCTGCTTATTTTTTCCTTTATTTTTCTTTTTTWAAGGTCTTCCTAATTCTGAGGGGTTTGTTAACGTGACAACACTTGTGTGAGTTTTATTTTTGACAATCAGGTTTGCAGTTTAAATTTCTGAAGGATCGACCCCGAGGCTCCACTCTGACTGCCAAACAGAGCAGCTAAACAACTCAAATAATGTGTTTTTGATTCAAAACGTCACATTTTCTGTTATTTTTCATGAATTCACCCCACGGTAGATAATTTATTATTCATTTACTTGATTGATGCAATAGTCTTAGGCATTCGCTGCAGTTTTTAAAGGTTTTGCTGTTGAATATAATTAAAATATAAATTGTTTTTGGCTGGAATTATGGGTTTATTGAGTCAATTATGCTTTTTCTTCACTGGACTTAAGAGGTTTTAGAGTTTAAATTTAAAGAAAAAAAAGTAAAAAATGTAAATATTATAAAAAAAATGATTTGCTATTAGAATTATTTGATTTTAGAAAGTGATTTGTTTTCTCAGCATTGTTTTTGAGTGTAATGCATGTTTGATGAATTGTAAAATACACAAAAAAAAGATAAAATAACTGATTGTATGCAGCTGAGTTTGTGTTTATTTTTTCACCGTTTGGTTGGGCGGGCCGTTGACGAGCGTGTCCAACCGGTTTCTGCTCACAGCTCACCTGAGCTCACCTGAAATCTACGTGTTTCAGCAGCTGCAGAGTTTTAGACTCAGAGTTGGTCTAATTCAGGATAAACTAAAGAGTTACCAAAAAATAGTATATGCATGTGTTTTAAGTATACACTAATGATGAACTAAAAAAAATAAAAAGTATACATTCAGTTTACTTTTAATGTATTTATAAGAGATATACTTAATTTATGTTAACTATACTTGCCTTTTACAAAAATTACATTGAAAGTACACTTGGGGGTAAAATATACCACACAWACAGCTCTGGAAACATTCAGAGTACTGCACAGTTTCCCTGTATTTGRTGGAAAGTATTCCATCAAATATTGATTTCTGAACTCTTCCTGAATTCAATCATTAGTTTTGTTGTTTCCAAATGAATGTGATTGGTCTAATCTAGAGTGAATGAAGACTTGGTCTAATCCAGATCAGACTAAGACTTGGTCTAATCTAGAGTGAAYKAAGACTTGGTCTAATCTAGAGTGAACTAAGACTTGGTCTAATCCAGAGTAAATTTAAGACTTGGTCTAATCCAGAGTAAACAAAGACTTGGTCTAATCCAGAGTAAACAAAGACTTGGTCTAATCCAGAGTAAACAAAGACTTGGTCTAATCCAGAGTAAACAAAGACTTTTTCTAATCCAGATCAAACTAAGACTTGGTCTAATCCAGAGTGAACTAAGACTTGGTCTAATCCAGAGTAAACTAAGACTTTTTCCTAATCCAGAGTGAACTAAGACTTGTTCTAATCCAGATCAAACTAAGACTTGGTCTAATCCAGAGTAAACTAAGACATGGTCTAATCCAAAGTGAGTTAAAAGTTGGTCTAGTCCAGAGTGAACTAAGACTTAGTTTAGTCCAGGGGAGTCTGATCCTAGTCCTTAAAGGTTCCTCATTTTTGTCTCATCTGATTTGAGAAAATGAATGTATATCAGGGTTCTGTAGAACCTGAAGACCTGTGGAAAGAAGACAAACATCTAAATCATGCTGGATTAAGTCCTCCTGGACTGAACACCACAGGACCTGGTGTTTGTGGTCAGTCTGAGCTCAAGACAAGATTTTACCTCCACATCTATAAAACTGAGTTAGAGCCATATTTGTGTGTTTGTAATCATGGTGTCTCCAAACCTAACGAGTCAAAGATGCACATCCAATGATTACTTTATAAATGTTTTACTAAAATCCATCAAGTGGCTCGTAAGATATTTTGCTAACAGATGCGAGAATTTACAGCCATTTTTCTTTCATAATTGCTGACAAAATAATTACGTTTTTTATTGTTTTGTCACAGCTTTTTTGTTACCATTTTAGTATTGAAGSGAAGTACAGGTTAGGGTTATACAGTACTACCCTTCTCATAAGAAGCTAGATTTAAGAGTTTGATGCATTTACGTGTTTCACGTAAACCTCACAGTGTGCTCATATGTGATTTTACTTATTATGTATATTTTTGTCTTTTCATTTTTTTATTTATGACATGTGTTTGGTGTCAGTTCGTCTGCATAAACTGCTTATTAACGTGTTTGTATCTAGTTTCGGTGGGGATGTTTCTCTTCGGAAGGCGCGGGACTCACTCAACTGGTGGTCGTCTCGTTCCCGACAGACCATGAACGCAGCACGTCGCCAGGGGCGGGTAGGCGCTAAACTGTGCAGCATGGCGGACGATGGAGACAGTTCGAGCGGACCAGTTGACTCGAGGGGCGGGCGGGGGACACCGGAGGAGTCGGACGGGCTCGGCTTGGGCGGAATGCTGCTGAATATCAGCGTTTTGGTTCTGGTGATGGCCGTTTGCCTGGCGTTGTACCGGCGGTGGGGCAGGCGGCTCGGCGCCGACGCGGCCCAAGGCGCCGAGGCCTCGACGCTCCCCAAGATGCGAAGACGGGACTTCAGTTTGGAGCAGCTGCGGGAGTACGACGGGCTCCAGAACCCCCGCATTCTCATGGCCGTCAACATGAAAGTCTTCGACGTGACGAGCGGTAAAAAGTTTTACGGTAAAGGTGAGTGAGGGGCCGGGCARAGCGGGGTTCGCTGACACGTCGGCGCCTGTTGGTGATTCGGTCTGGACCAGAATTTGAGCTCTTGGCTTTGTGTTGAACGGGATTAGCTGCTAGCTAGCTAAGCAGCGACAACTGTGGCGATGACAACAGATYCAAACTCAACATGTCTGCACAGTAAACTTGAAACACTTTTAGGTTAAAGTTGTTTTACTGGGTCAGCAGTGCCATCGTGCAATCATCTGTTGTGCTAATGCTAACAAGCTAGCCTGTTGACATGCCTGTCAGTGCGGTTCGTGTTGTGTCCTGAACCCGCCTCTTGTTTTCAGGAGCACACCCCTCTGTCTCATGCAAGCTTCTCATTATTCTGATGAATATTTACGTATGAAATTCTGTATCTATTATAAATCTTAAAGGTTTCTGTTTTAGTCACCAAACAGTTCGATCCATCATCGATTTATCTTTATCGATGCATTTCAATTAGCTCAACTAAAGTTAGGATAATTGAACAGGACTATGTCTTAGTTTACGCAATTTAACGCTAATGTGTAAGATGTTATGTCTGATAAAGAGGAGGTAACAAAGTGTAAACAAAGCAGTAATGAACAGGCTGCTGACTAACATTTAGCATGGATGCTAACTTAACGTTAAAAACGCCATTGAAAAGCTAACGCGGCTAGCATCGTGTTCCACGCTGCACAAATCAAACGTTTCAAAGTATTTTCTAAAGACTTTGTTGTTTTGATGAATCTAGTTATTATTTACGGATATTTTAAAGGGAGAAAATGYGTGAAAACTGGATTTTACGGGAAACTACGGTAGCCCTGCTGGGACAAACTACTCTGSTGATTGTCTTACAATAACCACTGTATCGATTTCTGACATTTAAAAATCAATTATTAAATATTTCATGCATGTCAATGATGCAGCTAAAACATTTTTTTCACAACCAAGTCCTAATATCTATTGCAAGCCCATTAAAAACAACATTTTTTATAGATTTTTTTTTTGAAATAACAGGCATTAAGTCCTTCATAATGTGACCAGTCTTAGCATCTCATTATCCTTTAGCTACTTTACCTTACCTATCCTTTAGCTAATTACCTAGTTAACCATTGTAAGCATCTTATAAATGAACGAACAGTGTTTTTTATTTATTTATTTATTTTATAACCATCAGGTCTTCTTTACAATAGCCGTTTGTTTTTCCCTCAGACGGTCCTTACGGCATTTTCGCTGGCCGGGATGCTTCGAGGGGCCTCGCCACCTTCTGCTTGGAGAAAAACGCCCTTAGGGACGAGTACGACGACTTGTCAGACCTCACCGCTGTACAGATGGAGAGTGTGAGGGAGTGGGAAATGCAGTTTATGGGTAGGTTTATGGGTACCAGATGTGTTTATTTTTAGCTGTAAAAACTTGATTTTGTTCAAAATTCACATCCTTTAAATTTTGTTGTGGCAGTGTATGCAGTCGGCTGTAAAAATGAAGAAAATTAAAGATAAACTAGTATACATTTTTATTATATTTACCTTTTTATTTTTTGATGTGTTTTTGCTGATTTTAATGTTTTAGGGCTATTTGTGTTTTAATTGCAGCACTTTGATAACTGTAGCTGTTTTTAAACATACCTTTAACAATTTAATTTGATTAAACCTGTAATAAAACGTTTCTGAATGTGTGTGTATGTGTATATATATATATATATATATATATACATATACACACACACACACACACACAAATGTAACAAACCTTTAATTTAAGGGCAAATACACTACATTATTACGTTTAGCACAAGGCTGTTTAATTGAACATTTCCGTTTTGTTTATTGTTTTAAAATGACTCACCAAAAACTATGAAAGCATAAAAATATTCTGCAGTTTGAAAACACTTTTCTCTGTTTATATGAATATGCAATACTGAATTGCAGGTCTGCATTAAATGTAAACAAAGCCCTCTTGTCTGCAAAACATCTAATCATAAATCCAAACCAATGTGTCCAACTTCTTATTTCTCATGTTTGCCACCATTGTTTGTCATTTCGGCTGTTTTTGTAGCTAAACAAACGTGGTAGTTGATGGTTGAGTTGATCATTTTAGGTTAAAATACTTTTTAGATTCATCCTTTGATTATTTGATACAAGACTAAYGCTTAATAGATAAAAAATTAGCCAATCAAGTTAATCCAAACCAGAGTAATCGCTCTAACTTGTTASACTTACAATTCATGCCTTTCAGAATAAAAGTATTTCTAAATCAATTTTATATTTTTATTATTGWTAAAAGTTAATCAAATAACAAATATGTTCTATACCATATTTTGTTTGTAGACAGTTTTTGTATTCAYTATTTAAATATTAAGTGTTTATTTATTTTTGATGCTCTTAGTTTGAAGTTTAACTGCTAAAGATGCTACATGCAACCTGACACGTCAAGCACTGCTTGTAAGCGAGGATGGTTTTTGTTTAGTTCAGGATAAACAACATAAAAACAGATGTTTTACACTTTTTTTAGTGGACTTAAAATTAGCGTAAGTTATCAGTTTCCAAAGCTAGCAGTAAGCTAGTTSTGCTATTAGCTGATCAGCAGAACTAATCACACAACTGCTCCAAGATCGTCACCATAGTTTATCATTTCAAACAAACATTTGGTAGTTGATAGTTGGGTTGCTTATTTTAGGCC
>NW_013952487.1:366519-372746 GCF_001266775.1 Austrofundulus limnaeus | reverse complement strand
GGACTGGGAGCTGATCTTGCTAGTTGATTATTATTATTATTATTTTTTTTTTTGTAGAGATATATCCTGTAAATATACCTGTTGTTTTATTAAAGCATGTGCAACAACAACGTTAGCTATGCCGAAGTTTCACCATGTTGTGTCTGTAAGTGTTGAGTGTGTCTGTGTGTGTGTCTGTGAGAGAGAGTGAGTGTATTTGTGTAAAAGCGTCAGGAAGAAATTTGCATAATAAACCTGTTTGGTTAATAATGAAATATGTTTGGAGTTGATTTGCTTCTAATTTATAAAAAGTTTTCCCAGGTCTCGTCTACAGTGTAAATTAATTAACTGACCGTGAAGTTTGAGGTGTCACTAAAAACACAGGAACATTAACTTGTTTTTAAAACGCAGCTAAATGTAATTATGGACTGAGACCGTACAATTATCATTTAAATATCCCAATAACAAATGGTAAAATACTAAGTAATGAACAAATACAAGGTTGTTTTTTACAGTAATGTCTTCAAAGTAGCCTTAATGTCCCGAGGAACAGTTAAGAATTTCTATTTTAATTCGTTTATTTCATTTTAAATTTGTTTCCCCCACTGGAAAATCCATTCGTAGTGTTTGTATCGTTATGAAACTCAGAGCATCCCATTTTTAATACAGAGATAAAAYTCTTGACATTTTATATCAATGTAAAATATTTTGTTTTTATTTTCACTTGTAAACAAAACTAGTTTGTTGCTGTTTGCAAATTGTCAAGTTTTAACAAACTGTATCAATTTAAAGTTTTTACGAATGACATTATTTTTTTAATAATATAAAAACAAGGGTTCCATGTTGTAGTTCCATGTAGCTGAAATACAAACATGGCAGCTAACAAATCTCGCGATATGTCGCACATCGCGTTATTTTTCGGGATTTAACCAGTCATTTCAACATGAGATGATCTACGTTGAAAACTGGCATAGAATGCAACAAGGGATGTCTATTTAAAAAAACAAGAGGCTATAAATTTATCGTTCTGTTTATAAATGAGTTTATTAGCAGCTGAGTTTGCTCGACCGGGGAGGAACGAAAAAAAAAAAACCCGTCAGTAGCGGCCTACAGCGCCCCCTCTGTTTCTGCGGCTGAACCCGGAACTGCACYCGAGGTTCGGCGTTGAGCAGCAGCACTGGTGCGGCTCCATCCGCGGATAATTAAAAATTCTCCTTGTATTTATTTACAGCTGGATTTGTTGAGTCTTCCCATATAATTTCGGTTTCCCACACGGGCGATCTGAATTTTATTATATTTTATTATTATTATAATTTCACCCTCATCCCCGGGGAGCAGCAGTGATGGCAGAGCATCTCTCCCAAAGCGAGCTGGACTATCCATTCAAACTTCTGGAGTATTTCAACGGCTTCAGGGTGTCGAAGGTAAACATGTAAGAGCTCATGGGGGGACAAATATTCCACCCGGGGGTGATCATGTATTTGTTAGTAAAATATTTCATGAACCACTGAGTGGCCTTTAAAGAACCTCAGATTTTAAAAAAACCCRTGTAATTCACAGATAATGAGCTAAATCTGCTGTGGTAGTAGCTGAGAGTGATTCTATGCACTGTCTGAAACATCTGCATCAATTGATGCATTGAACCCTGTCCAACTGTTAGCAAAATATCTCATTGACCAGTGGATGGATTTGAATTTCAGAAGAGAATCATTAAAAATACAAACCCAGCTGCCCTATTCAAGATGGCTGCCCGAACTAATCAAACATAGCAAACACAAACTGTCGATAATTCAGTCGTCTGTCTGTTTTCTTCTTCTTATCCTGTGTTGGGTCTCGGGGGCAGCAGACCCGGACCTCCCTCTCTCCAGCCACTTGGACCAGCTCCTCTGGGGGAACCCCAAGGTGTTCCCAGGCCAGCTGAGAAACATAGTCCCTCCAGTGTGTCCTGGGTCTTCCTCTGGGCCTCCTCCCAGTGCGACGTGTCCAGAACACCTCACCAGGGAGGAGTCCAGGAGGCATCCTAACCAGATGAACCACCTCAACTGGCTCCTGTCAACGTGGAGGAGCAGCGGCTCTACTCTGAGTCCCTCCTGGATGACTGADCTTCTCAGCCTATCTCTAAGGGAGAGCCCAGACACCCTGCAGAGGAAACTCATTTCAGTTGCTTGGATCTGTGATCTTGTTCTTGGGTCACTACCCAAAGCTCGTGACCATAGATGATGGTAGGAATGTAGACCGACTGGTAAATCGAGAGCTTCAGCATTTAGTATCTTAGTCAATTTTATTCAGTCAATTTTACAAATGTTGAGCTATTCAGCCCATTCTCACACCCAACTCGTCACATATTGACGCTTTTCCAAGGTTCCCTCTGCGTCTGGTTTTGACGCGTTGGGTACCCCCCCACCTGTGTCACTTATTCACAAGATGGAGCGGAATCCATAGTCATGATTTCAGAAAGTGTAGAAAATGCACAAAAACTGACCGTCTCAAACCCTAAAATTACCTTTGTTCGCTTTAGACATCCTGTCCCTGACCCTGGTACCTGAAATTAACCATGAACCCTGATCCCTAATGTTAACCACGGACCCCAACTCAAAGACCCCTATATTTTCCATCCAAACGGACGCCGAAGGAACCCGGAAATGCCTCGTGCGTCAATAACTGACGCGAAGGGGTTACCCGACGCGTCTAAATAAGACGCAGAGGGAACCTTGGAAAAGCGTCAATATGTGAYGAGTTGGGTGTGGGAGTGAGTTGGTAACAGACCCCAAAGGGCAATGCTAAAAAATTAGCTTCACCACTAATCTGCTCAACAAGTGTCTTTGCCGCTAACACTAAACCGCTAAAAACACAAAACAAATTAGCGGAATCTAAGGCTAACAACTAAGACGGTTTGGTCAGACTACAAAAACCTCCTGCGATAATTTCTGTATTTGTTGGGGTGTAACGTCACGTCCCACCTGTTCACACAGGTGATATTCTCGGCCTGTGAGCTGGGCGTGTTCGACCTCCTGCTGAGGTCCAGGGAGCCCCTCAGCGCCCGGTTCGTGGCCCAGGAGCTGGGCACCAGCGTGGATGGGATGGAGAGGCTGCTGGATGCTCTGGTGGGCATCGAGGTTCTGGAGGTGGAGCGGACTGACCGGACGGGTGAGATAACAATAATAAATAAAATAAACACTTTAATGAGCTGAATTAGAAYGACTTTAGCTTGAGTTTAGCCTCCTGTGTGGTTCTGGTTCTGGTAAAAAGTCTCTGCTGTTTATTTAGTTGTGACTTCAGTAAACTTCTCCATATTTAGCTTTGTGCAACATGTTGTAGTGACGTATATTAGYCTCTCTAAGCAGATTAAAAACTCAGGTTTGCCTTGAACTTTTGTGAACAGATTGTCCACCTCCCATTTTATCTGAAACRTGATTTTATCTGTCCAGTTATCTTTCCTCCATTCCACACGTCAACCCCTTCAGAMGTTTACCTGTTTAACGAGCCTTAAAAATTTTTCCTGGGGTGGGGATGAACTTACTTCTAACGTCAGTCTTCATTGGAAGATGTTATTTATTGATTTGTTTAACATCCTACAGGCTCTGAAATGCAAAATAAAATTCAAACTAAGTTTTTTGTTATTTTAAAAAATAAATGAAGGAGCTGCTTTTTTTAAAGTAAAAAAATTTTTTTTCATTGACGGTACAAACAGAAGTCCCTCGCAGGCCGTGTGTGGTAGTGATGTGCAGATCAATACTGAAATATCGGAACTACCAATAACCAGAACTATATGCTCTATAATCGATTCTAAAGTCAAAATATTGATACTTTGATACTTCAGTTCTTTCACATCTACAAAAATATTGAGTTTATTTAGATTTATGTTTAAAATAAAACTATTTTAGTTGGCCTTAACCTTGTCTCCCCTCGTTTTTGTTACAGGCCATGGATTGGCCTGTGACAAATGGGGGCTCGTCCGGGATAAACAAATAAAGGTTAAGGGTTAGAAAGACTTTTAAATTGATAAATACATTTCTCTGTGGTGTATTATTTATAAAGTGGTTATTTGTAAAACGCTACTTTTTAAGATTTACCTGTATGTTATCACAAAGTGTCAGTATCGGATCAGTATTGCCGACGCCAGCCAAATTTTACTCAGTATCAGTATCAAACATCACTGGTGTGTGGACCAMCAGTTGCCCACCCCAGATGTATTATGGGCTGTTCTGCAGCTTCTTGTCTGACTCTGTTGGTTAAACCAGCGTTGTACAGCAGCACTGACGTGGCGAACCTGTACCTGGCCAAGGGAAGTGCGAAATCTCTCCACGACATGATCATCTACCAGTCCCAAACCATCTACCCGCTCTGGAACAACATGGTGGACGCCATCAGGTCTGTGAAAACAAACAGACGCTCTGAGGAGAACCGAACACCTGATCAAACCAGACCTTCTGTGTCTCACAGGGAGGGCAAGAATCAGTACGAGAAGACCTTCGGCGTTCCCTCCGGAGACGTCTTCCGGGCCATTTACAGGTTGGTGCTGATCTGTGGGAGTGTTGCACACTGGGTAATATTCATGTATTTTTCTGGAACGCGCAGATCGGAGCAGGAGATGATCAAGTTCATGGGTCTGATGAACTCCTCATGGGTTCTGGACGGACACGACGTGGTGACGGCGTTCGACCTCTCCCGCTTCCAGAGGATAGTCGACCTCGGAGGTAAGAAGCCGCTGGCGGCCGCGTCCCRCCGCCGCTGCTCGTAAACCGTTTGTGTTCTCTGAACCGGCGTCCAGGTTGCACCGGCGCTCTGGCTCACGAGGTGGCGAAGGCGTACCCCTCGTCCTCCGTCGTGGTCTTCGACCTGCCGGAGGTGGTGGAGGCGGCCAAGAAGCATTTCTCGCAGGAGGACACCGCCGTCGCTTTCGAGTCCGGTGAGCCTCCTCGTTCTGTGTGGGATCAGAACCAGGTCAGTTCTGGACCTGTGAGCTCACGTTGCTAACCCTCTCAACGCAGGAGATTTCTTCAAAGACGAGATCCCGCCCGCCGACCTGTACGTGCTGGCCAGAATCGTCCACGACTGGCCCGAGGAGACGTGCCTGACCCTGCTGAGGAGGATCCACGACGCGTCCAAGTCTGGTGAGTTTCGGAACAGAACCGGCGAGTTGGGTTCAGTTCCCGCAGGACTCAGCTCTGACCTTTGGTCCCGCTAGGTGGCGGCGTCCTGCTGGTGGAGGCCATGTTGTTTGAAAACAGGCGAGGCCCCGTCACGGCTCAGATGTTYTCCCTCAACATGCTGGTGCAGGCCGAGGGCCGGGAGCGCTCGCCCTCCGAGTACGCCCACATGCTCAACCAGACCGGATTCCACRAGGTCCAGGTCTGCCGGACCGGCAAGTCCTACGACGCCATCCTGGCCATCAGATGAGCTCCTGGAAAGTTTCAGGATTATTATTCAAAGATAAAGTTAATCTCCTGGACTGAGAGAACCGATGGGTCGAAGCTTTGATTAATAAAGTTTTTAAAGTCGATTAGCAACATTTTTACCAATTTTCTTAAGAATCAAATCAAAGCATAATAATTATTTCATTCTTTTGTGACATACAAACAGTCATTTGCTTTATAATTTATGAAAACATTGATCTGAATTTTGACTGTGAAATAAAACCAGCTGCTTAACGTGAAAATATAACATTGAATCTAGTTTTTAATTTTAGAACTATACATTTTAATTAATTAAATGCTTGAAAGGAGAAATTTAAGCCCATTTTTCCCCTCTCAAGATGATTTATTTTCATCTGGCCCATGTCGTAAAACAATGTTTGTTTTTCCAGTTTCCTGCTCATTTTTCCCCTGAAGCATAAATAAATGATCCTCTAATAATTTATTACCATGTTATTACTACCATGTCATGGCAGCAACCAATCAATATGAAGCCTGTGTGTTTATTTGTCTGTTAGCAAAAAATTGCAATTAAATTAAACTCACAGGAAGTAAATAAGCAAGATGGCCGCCACAGCTAATCATCATTGGCATCATTAGCACATCCAAAAAAATAGCTGCAGCTCAGTCCATTTCACAGGTGTTGAGCTAAAATCTGGGTGGTAGTAGCTGAGAGTTATCCTCAACACATCCTCTGTCTTGTTGGCCGATACACATTTAACTGAAGGAATGCTAGGCCTTTAATGGAAGAGCTTGTGTTTGTTGATGCAACCCAGGTCAGTACTGCGTGGTATATATATATATATGTATATATATATATTTACAGGACATACA
>NW_013952487.1:361924-366078 GCF_001266775.1 Austrofundulus limnaeus | reverse complement strand
CATGCACAGTAGGTGGCGGTATGCACCTAAAAGTTGTTTGTGATCCGCCATTAATTCAAAAAAAGAAGAAGAAGAAGGTTCTGTTCTGGTGGGATAGTGCTACCACCTCACGGCGAGCACGCGCAGCTGCAGCCCAGGCTCGGCCTCCTCCCCCGGACAGCGCAGCGCGGCGCCGTGTTTGTGTATGTGGAATGCGGGTCAAGCGGAAGTCACTGCACAGGGAAAAAAAAAAAGAAAGAAAAAAGAAACAGTAGTAGAACTGCGCGTCGCGTCCAACCCCAGCAGCAGCTCGCCTCGCCTCTGTATGTACCTCACATCTTGTTTCTATCCGTGTTTTAAGGCTCGTGTAWGAAATGCTCTCAGGCTGTTTGGAAACGACTTCGTGTCGCTGTTATGGTCGCACGAGCGGTCCGCTAGGAAAACGCGACGCCGTCATTTTAAAATGGCGCCAAGATTAACCTGAGCCAGTGATAAACATGCCTCTCTGCACACTGCTAGTTAGCCGCACAGATCAGCAAGTATTKCTTTTATAACTATTAACACGTCTTAACCAAGTGTTTACGGTGACTTCAGCGCAGTTTGTTTATTTGACCCCTAACCTTTGACAGTTAGCAGGCACTGGCTGGGTTTTAATGGGGGGTAATGCTAGCATCGGTGGCTAATGCTAAACAAATCACTATCAGCTAGATAACCGCTAGCTAAAGTCGCTACATTCTTGTATTTGCGTTTACGACGCGAACCGATTTGTTCAGTTTCCTTTTAAATAACGCATCTTTGGAGAAATGTGTTTACTAATGTTTGCAGTTGAAGCGCCGGGTGTGGGTGGGCCTGCTCGTTACATAACAGTGGGGCGTTAGCAACCATGCTAACTGCTACTGCATGACGTTGTTTACTCCGGCTGCGTTTACAGCTGTGTCACAAACTCAACACTGCCTTTCTTTACGACACGTTTGCGCATTAACCAACACCGTGCAACCCGCAGTTCTCAGCCAAAAACAGCCGCTATCCACTCGTGCATCAGTGATAGGCGTCACACAGACCAGCTGCTAGCTAGCGTATGCTAAGCTAAGTGTTAGCCTAGCCTGCAAAGTTCTGTGCGTTAAGGTTTGATAAAAGCACGGCGCTGTCTGTGAGCAGAGGCTCGTAGATCCCGAAGCCTTAATTTAAGTATTTTTTATTTGCAAAATCTCATAAATTTAACGAGAGGAACTTATTTTATTTGGGATGAATGATTAAAATAACTTGAGTTAACGGTTTTTGCTCATTGATCGCATCAGTGTTTAGTGTTTGGCAAATAGAATCGAAATAAGAGGGAAACAATTTGTTTAATTATGTAAATGATAAAAAATAGAAAGGTTTTTATATTTAATCGGAGTTGCCAACTTCTGGACATTGAATTAAGAAAGAACTCGTGACAATAAATTTATCAATAAATTGTTAAAATGAGAAAAAAATCACAATTTCAGTAAGTTAAACATGAAGGAAGCTTGATGTCTGTCAGGCTCTGAGTTATAATTTACTGAAACTCTCATTTACTTAAATGTATAAATTAACATCCTGTGTTTTATTTATTTAAATTTTTTGTTGTTATTTTGGTGAAGTTCCCCCCGAGCTTCAGACAAAACAAGATGAAGAGGATCCGGCACCCCAGCAGCAGCGACGACTCAGACAATGAAAGTAAGAAAACTGCTTATTTTGCTYGTGTAATAACAGATTTAAATGTTCGTGTTTCACTCGTCTTGKCCCTGAAGGTGAGGAGCAACAACTGAATCAGAGCAACAGATGTGTCGTTTTTTATTTTGGGGGTTATAAAGGCTATTTTCTCTAACGCTCGGATACGATGAGTCTGTATTTAATGTTCAGGGCTCAGACAGGAGGAAGGAAGGAGGGAAGGCAGTGAATGGACTCAGATTAAGGCGCAAAAAAAAAAAAAAAAAAACGCTGATGTGTTTGTTTCCATCAGGTAACTCCACCTGCTGGTCCCAGCACTCAGCACAGCACAGGAGGGGGACCGGCCAGAAGCCCTCAGAGGTACGTCTGATCCGTCAGAGCTGCTTTTACTGACRTCCACTGAAGCAGGGGCGCCCAAACATTTTCCCTGAGAGGGCCAAAATTAAAATCACTCTCAGGGCCACGGGACAAACAGTAATATAACAAATACAAATACTTCTCAAGTAAAGTTGTTTTATTTTTTATGATTAAGCTAACAACCAGTGCGGTTGCCCACGTCCCACGGACAGGGAGAAAATTTAACATCTGCTCAGGCAGCAAAGGCTCATGGGATGGTTCATAATTTAACATTTGAGTATGTGCTCTTATAAGGTGTGCAAATCTAGATAAGGGCTTAAATCTAAATGTGTCTTGTAGTTGTATTTTACATTTAATCTTAACATAATTACAATCTAGTATCTAAGACAACTGCAGGTGGGCCAATTTTGGCCCGCAGGCCCCAACTTAAGCACCTCTGGTCAAAACAAAGAAAGAAAAAAAGACAAAATCTGTTTCATTTTCTTTGAACTCTGTGTTTTGTGCAGCGACCTCCACCTGGAGCACATTCTCTTTAACAAAATCCAGAAAACAGGATTTTCCAGATAAATAATTAATTCTATGGTAAATTCTAGGGGTGTAAGAAAATATTGATGCATGAATTATTGATATTAATACTCGATACTGATAATCGATTTTTAATTAAGGCTTAAAGGATGTTTTAAAAAGAAGTGTGAAATACATGCAGCTCTSTGTTCTTCTGATCACTTAAAAATAAAAATAATTTATGATTGTAATGCATGCTGTGCTCCTTCTACTGAGTTTTTTTTAAATTAGAATCTTTTGAAGACAAATTTATATTTATTTATTTCTATCATGACCCTTGTGTCGTGGTGTGTTTCATATCAAATTCTTGCCAATAAATTCAAGAAAAGCTGCATCACCTCCTCCTCTCCTCTAAGTGTCTCCTCTTCTTCCTGGTTAGAAACCGTCACATTGTGAGCCGGTCATGAAGGAGGGGGGTTGAGCCAAGACCATTATCAGCTTTATTGTTTTATGTTATTTAATAAAGCTTAACGGGACGACTCTGCCTCCGTGCACCTGTCATCTCAACACCAGTACAAAACCACTTCCTCTAGGCCTTTCACAATAAAAGCACATTGCATGAATCTATCCGTGCAGAGGGTGAAAACAGGAGGTGATTTTTTAATGTCAGTCAATATAAGCAGCAGAATCTCCACCTGCAGCCACTTCCTGAGCAGCTGCTCCAACATTAACATTAGCATGCTAACGTGTAGCGGTGCTGYGAGGAAAAGTGTYCCCCGTGAAACAGTTGACTGGTGGGCGTGACGTAACGTTCTGCGCCCAGCACTGAGTGAAAGCATCGTTGTATGAGATGTTTACAGGGTCAGGGTTCAGGCTGGTTCTGTAAACACACTCGAGTCTTTGRCTCACTTCCTGTTTGTTGTTCAGGTCTTCAGGACCGACCTGATCACAGCCATGAAGGTGCACGACTCGTACCAGCTGAACCCCGAGGACTACTACGTCCTGGCCGACCCGTGGAGGCAGGAGTGGGAGAAGGGTGTCCAGGTCCCGGTCAGCCCCCAGTCCATCCCTCAGCCGCTTTCCAGGTGGGACACAAAGCCGCCGCGTCGCAGCCGAAGCTGGAAAAAGTGGCTCCCAGTTAAAACGTTTATGAATTCCTGTTTGTGGCTCAGAGTCCTGGCGGAGAAAGGGAAGGAGGTCATGTTCGTCCGGCCCAAGAAGCTGATCCGAACCTCCGGGACCGAGGCGCTCGGCTACGTCGACATCCGGACGCTGGCGGAGGGAATGTGTCGCTACGACCTGAACGAGGAGGACGTGGCCTGGCTGCAGATCATCAACGAGGAGTTCGCAGACATGGGTGAGTTTCTGACGACGCCCAACGYTGACTCAGCAGGTTTGATGCAGGAGCTCATTGAGGAGGCGCAGTGACTCCGTTGACTTTTTCTGCTACTTTTAGCAGCTATTCTGCTCACATTTGTTACTTTGAAGTTTAGATATTAGAGTTTAAAGGTAACCCTGACCACTGGTAACATTTAACATTATTTAAACATTTACTTCAACTGTAAAACAAAGACTGTAAAAATACTGTTTATCTTTTATATATTTAATTATTTTCATACAGA
>NW_013952487.1:342778-360506 GCF_001266775.1 Austrofundulus limnaeus | reverse complement strand
ATGAGCTAAAGGAGGCAGGACATGAGCTAAAGGAGGCAGGACATGAGCTAAAGGAGGCAGGACATGAGCTAAAGGAGGCTGGACATGAGCTAAAGGAAGCAGGGCATGAGCTAAAAGTAGAAAAACACTCACTAAAAACAAGCAAGATAATGGTTAAAAGTAGAAAACTGCGAAAGAGCAAAGGTTAGCTAGAAAGAGCAAAAAATTAGCAAAGCCTAATTGAAACAAAGAGAGAAAGTGCTAAAACATATACCTGCTAAAACTTCACAGTAGTAGAATCATAGCTAAAAAGAGGGCGAAAATAGCTAAAGAGCAAAGACAAAGACTGGTTAGAAGTAGCAAGACAGCTAAATGTAGCAAAAAGAAAGCTAGAAGTATAAAAACATGAGCTAAAAATAGAAAAATAGCTTAAAGCAGCAAAAGGTTAGCTACAACCTTAAATTAGCGCCGAAGACAGAAAAGGAATGAGCTGAAATAATTTGTAAATAAAAACATTTTTAAAAGTAATGTTTTTATTTTGAAGGCCTGCTACGGCATCCAGAAGGTGCCAAAAGGCAGCTGGCTCTGCCGCATCTGTGCGCTCGGCATCCTCCCAAAGTGCCAGCTGTGTCCAAAAAAGGGCGGAGCCATGAAGCCGACGAGGAGCGGAACCAAGTGGGTCCACGTCAGCTGTGCCTTGTGGATCCCAGAGGTACCGACCCGTCCTCCCAGGTAAATTACTATTGGGTCCTCGCTGCAGGTGTTTAAACCAGCTGTCGTGTCTCACCTGTCGACCAGGTGAGCATCGGGAATCCAGAGAAGATGGAGCCAATCACCAACGTGTCTCACATTCCCAGCAACAGGTGGGCTCTGATCTGCTGCCTGTGCAAGGAGAAGACTGGAGCCTGCATCCAGGTACCAGACCTGCCCAGTCCAGCTAATTAGTTATTCAATTAATTAATTGATTGATTGATTGATTGATTGATTGATTGATTGATTGATTGATATCCTTTCAGTTTCTGACTTGTTTTTCTCTGTTCCGTCTCCAGTGCTCTGCCAAGAACTGCAGAACTGCGTTTCACGTGACGTGCGGCCTGCAGGCCAGCCTGGACATGAGGACCGTGCTGACGGAGGACGACGAGGTGAAGTTCAAGTCCTTCTGCCCCAAACACTCCGGGATCGAAGGAACCGAGMCCCCGGCCAAAGACCCGGGACCCGAGAAGGAGAGCCCCCGGGACAAGAAGAGGTGGCCCAGCAGCGGGCAGGAGGAGCTCAGCAACCAGCAGGAGCAGGAGAAGAGAGTCAACCTCCGCAAGATGAAGCTCCAGGAGCTGGAGGAGGAGTTCTACCAGTTCGTGGAGGTGGAGGAGGTGGCCAAGAACCTGAAGCTGTCCCTGGAGGTGGTGGACTTCCTCTACCAGTACTGGAAGCTGAAACGCAAAGCCAGCTTCAACCAGCCGCTCCTCGTGCCCAAGAAGGACGAGGAGGAGAGCCTGGCTCGCCGCGAGCAGGAGGTGCTGCTGCGGCGCCTGCAGCTCTTCACCCACCTGCGGCAGGACCTGGAGAGGGTAGGTTTCTCCTGGGTCCAGACTCAGGACTGCAGACCCACCAAGGGCTCAATGCACATTGAACTGAGTCTAGTTTTGTTTCTACTTCTTCTGTTCCTTTTCTTCTAGTTCTTGTTCTTCTGGTTTTTGTTCTAATCTTGTTCTTTTTCTAGTTCTTATGTTTCTTATTTGTTCTGTTCTTGTTCTGTTTCTTTTCGGGTTTATCTAAAGTTTTTGGTTTTAATCAGAATCCACAAACCTTCAGTCAGGCTGAGATCAAAGCTTTGTGGTTATTTAAGACCTAAATGTTCATGTCTGTTGAAGTCCCCACAAACTGCAGAAATACTTCCTGTTAGCTTAGCGGCTAACAACACGTTGTCCTGTTGTTGATATAATCTTAAATGTTCGGCTCATGTTTGGTCAAAGGAGCCTCTTCAGAGTAGCTAAAGACCGGCTGTAATCCTCCTGCCACCCTCTTTAATACCACACCATGRCGCTGCCACCRCCGTGCTGGACYCTTATTTTTAGGTTAAATTTCTGAACTTTAACGGTGGAGCTAAAAGCAGGTCTCGTGTCCCCCTCAGGTCCGGAACCTGACCTACATGGTGACCCGGAGGGAGAAGATGAAGCGCTCGCTGTGTAAAATCCACGAGCAGATTTTTCAGCACCAGGTCCGGCTGCTGGACCACGAGCTGCTCAACGGTGAGTCCGGCTCGTCTTCGTCGTCTTCGGCTGATGTGAGGTGATTCTGAAGCTGCTGGTCTTTTGTTGTTTCAGGCGATCCTTCAGAGAAGGACCTGGAGACGCTCTGCTCCCTCGGCTGGTCGTCCCCGCAGGAGTCCTCCCAGCTGGGCCACTCGGGACTGAGAACTAAACGAGGGTCCCTGAAGCAGAAGAGAAAGAAAAGCCCCCCCAACTCCTCCCACTGCGACGAGAAGCCGCCAGAGACGAAAGACCCCGAGAYGTCCCGGGTCCAGGAGTCTGCAGCAGAGACCAGAGTCCAGAAGTCTCACATGAGGCTACAGATCTTCCTCCCAAAGCTCCAGAGACCAGAGGTGGTCCTGGGAGCTCCTATCAAGCTGCACAAACTCGAGACCGTGAAGGGCCTGAGGCGGGACCCCACAGGACAGGACCCCACAGGACAGGACCCCACAGGACAGGACCCCACAGGACGGGACTCCACAGGACAGGACTCCACAGGACGGGACTCCACAGGACGGGACTCCACGACGCGGGAAATCGAAGAGGCGGTGAGGCTGAAAGACGAGCAGGAGGAGAGGGGGAGGAAGAGGAGGAGTGACGCTGCAGATCAGCTGATCAGGTTTGGGTCCAGGCACCTGGAGAAGACGGTCTCCATCCGTCTGGTGGACATCAGGAACTCGGACTCAGACGAGCGAAGGAGCGCCGTGACGTTAAACACTAAGCTGAACAAAACCGTCCCGCTCCCTAAAACCAACGGCTGGCTCAGAAAGCCCCCCGACCCGGACCGGGACCGGGACGCCCCCAGTAGACCCGGACACCTGAAGAGCTGGGGGAAGTTCCGGATCCCCAAGAGGAGCGGCAAGCCGCTGAGGGAGGAGCAGGAGGAGGAGCGCCGCAAGCCCCTCCTGCGGCCGCTCACCAACGCGTCGGAGCAGTCGTACCTCAGGACGCGGCTGCGCGCTGAGAGCGACGGCGCCGCCGGCGAGCTGGAGCCCTGCCTCAAACAGTGCCACGCCCACAAACTGAGGGGCGACGCCACGCTGGGCCGCCAGTACGGGTCCGAGGTGATCCGCCATGGCGTCCTGGCCTCCTGATGGAAAGAAGCTCCGCCTCCACAGCCGCTTCGCCGTACCTTTAAAGTTTGAACCCTCGATTAGCGACAGAGCTTTTATTTATTTTTTTATTTGTTCGATGATGTAAAGAAATGTTCTTCCCCTGATCTGCAGCTGGTTTTATTTTTATTTATTATTTTTTCGCCCGTCGGCCGAAAAAAATGTCAAGTTGCCAATTTTAATGCTCGCTCCGCCCCCGAGGAGGAAGTTCATCAATGCTCCGGGACCATGAGCTGTCGTTTTAACGCCATAAAGTTAGCTTCAACTACGCACACCTGAACACACACCTACACACACCTGAACACACGCCTACACACACCTGAACACACACCTGAACACACGCCTACACACACCTGAACACATCTGCATACACCTGAGAACACACCTACACACACCTGAACACACCTGAACACACCTACACACACCTACACACACCTACACACACCTGAACACACACCTACACACACCTGAACACACACCTACACACACCTGCATACACCTGAACCCACACCTACACACACCTGAGAACACACCTACACACACCTGAACACATCTGCATACACCTGAGAACACACCTACACACACCTGAACACACCTNAACACACCTACACACACCTACACACACCTGAACACACACCTACACACACCTGAACACACCTGAACACACACCTGGATCAGTTACTTCCTACCTTTTAGATAAAGTAAAAAAACAAAAGTCGTTAAAATAACTCAAAGCTGAAACAAATTACAAAAAAAAAATAAATAAATAAATAAATAAACAAACAAACACCTGTCCTCAGGTGTCGCGGTTCACCTGTCCTCAGGTGTCGCGGTTCACCTGACCCCAGGTGTCCCGGTTCACCTGTCCTCAGGTGTCCCGGTTCACCTGTCCTCAGGTGTCCCGGTTCACCTGAACCATCTCCTCCAGGTGTCTCAGGTCTAAAGGTTTCCTCTTCCAGATGTTCAGCAGGATTTGGATCATGACTCAGAAGGTCCACTTCAGGACTGTCCAGTGTTTGGTTCTGGTCCAGGTGGACTGGTTTTACCTGGTCTGAGGACCCCAGACCTGAGCTGCACGTTTTTCTCCAGAAGGCCTTGATGGTCTTGAGATTCCACAGTACCCTGCACAGATTAGAGACCCAGAACAGAACCGAGCCTCCTCCATGTTGGTTCTGYCACTGGGCAGCTGTGGACCAGCAGTTCTGGTTGCAGGTTTGATTCCCGGCAGTCCAGGTGTCCCCGAGGAAGACCCCGAATCTCTGGACTTTTGTAAACCAGGACTTGTGTGTACCCCACCCTGCAGGTGGTGGACCCACAGGAAGGYCCCTCCCACAGGTGACCCAGGTCCAGGTGAGGGACATGTCTGTCCAACAGGACGTTCCTGTTGTCTTACACACCGTGGCTCCAAACAGTCCTGTGACTACCTGACAGACGACAGGTCAGCACGTTTTTATTTCAAGAAACACTTTTTCATTTTAGAGTTTTGTTTTGAGACGTCGTGTTTTTAAACACGTTTCTCTCCGTGTGTTTGAGCTCAGATTAAATCCTGACTGTAGGTTTTAGTTGTTTAGTTTGAACCTGCGAACAGAGAAATCCTGAATAATGTTTGAAACTCGCCATCAGCACTTAAGCGTCTCGTGTGCCTAACGTTGATTTGAAGCATTTGCACTAAGAGAGGTCGGCTCGGGTTCCAGGAGCGCCCAGATATTTTTACACAAAACGAAGAATCGTTTCTTTTCTACCCGCTGCTGCTGAACTACTGTTATGCAAAAAGAGATGTTTGGAGGGAAGACAGACGTAGAGAAATAAAAAGATAAACCCTGAACAGAGTCTGTGTCAAGTTTGTCAACAAGCATTTTTATAATTTAGGTTAAAAATATTCTAGGTCTGTATTTAGTTTTCTTTAAATCTAGATATATTATTTTATAAATATGGAATACAATGCAGTTTATTATAGATCTATAATCCATGGAAATTATTTCTACATTGAGATATCTAGATTTTCTACATCAAAAACATTTATCCATCAATGTAAATCTAATAAAGAAATACAGGCTGTAAAAACATGATGTGCAGATGTGGATATTTGTAGAAGTAAAGGATCTAGATCCACAGAATTAATGTGTATAATTTTATTATAGATCCAAATTGCAATAGCTGGTCTGAGCTATCTAGATCATTGTTTATTTCTGCACTGATCTATCTAGATTCTTCTAGATCTATAATATAAAATAATAGATTTATTGAATCTAGACAAAACAAGGATTGGTGTGGATGTTTGTAGATCTAGTGTAACCTAGATGAGTTTTTAGAAGTAGAAAACTGGATTTGCACAAACTGGTAATTATAGATCCAAATCACAATGTAATAATTCTAAATGTCTACATTGTGTTATCTAGATTTGTTTATTTCTATGTTGACCTATCTAGCTAGTTGGAGATCTCAAATTACCAACATTTGCACATCTAGTTGKTTTATTTCTGCATTAATTATCTAGGTTATCTATATGACAAATTCRCACACCTCTTTGTCTAGCTTTGTTGTAGATCTAGAATAAAAGCATTTATCTAGATGAATCTAGGTAACTAAACACAAATGCAACAGATTTTTGTAAATCTAGTGTAACCTTGATAACTTACCATAGTATAAAAAATAGATGTGTGTAAATTGATTATTATAGATCTAGATCACAATAGACACTTTACATGTCTTTCTACACTGAGTTTTCTAGATTCCTGTAGATCTACAAAAAAATTTACGTACATCTATCCTATGTTTACATTAATATTTGTTTACTGACACTATGCACATATGTCTATGTTGAGTTATCTAGATGTTTTATATCTGAAATGACCAACGTTTGCACATCTAGTTGTCTATTTCTACATTAAATTATCTAGATTAATTTATATTTATAATAATCAATTTACACAGCCATCTGTGAAGCTCTATGTTGAACTATCTGTTGTAGGTTTAGAATATGAGCATAGATCTAGATAAATGTAGAAACCTTAGAAACAGGATGGATGTGCACCAGCAGATATAGATCTAGAGTAACTTGGATAATTTACTGTAGAAATAAACAAGATGTGTGTAAATAGATACTTATAGATCCAGATCACAATAAATGCAATGCGTCGTCTGTAGTCTATTTTTACAGTTTGCTGTCTAKGTTATTTAGATCTACAAATATCTACTGTTGCACATCTGTTCTTACATCTGATCTAGATTCCTCTAGATCTATAATTACCCATTTACTTCTACATTTACCCATCCATGTTATGAAGATCTATAAAAAATCTTTGTATATCTGTCCACACCTAAATCTTTTTCCAGTTAACTACGTTTATATCGACACAGATCTATACCTGGCTGTAAAAACATATTTAATTTGGTGTTTTGTAAATCTTCAGATTTATTTTTAACATTTGAATGATTTTGGATTTTATTTGTTAAACTTTGAATTTATAACAAACTATTTCAGATAACAGCTGAACCTCTGATATTGGAGTTTTGGCTGTTATTAGAGGTTCAGCTGTTATATGAACTTTCTTTGTTATTGGAGTTTCGGCTGATAATAATCTTCCAGAATTAGGTTATGTCTGTTTAATGATGGTCTGTTTTTAAAATCGTCTCAAAGCCTAATAGTTTCAAAATAAAAGTCTATTTTTAGATGTTCGTTTGACCTAAATGTCTTCATCAGTTTCAGCTCAGTGATAAAACCAAACAGATCAAAGTTTCAGATTCTGTCATAAAAAAAGTTAATTTTACTGAAATAAAACAGATTCAGATGTTCAACCACTTTATTGCACGATTCAACAGAAGTGAGATCCTGCTCAAGTGTTTTCAGCTCTGCAGAAATGAGGGGAGAAAAAAAACAAAGTCTGAAGTAATTTTGTGATATTTACAAATAGATGAATTACTATTAAACTTATACATTATGTACATATTAGTCTCTGTTTGCTATGACAGTAGTTAGAATAAAACCTTCAGCTCTACAGCGCTGAACTACATTCATCAACTCAAAGTTAGCATCAAGAACGATACAGAGGAACGACCAGAACCAGGACCAGAACCTGTTCTGTACAGAACCAGGACCAGTTCTGTTCAGGAACAAACTCTGGTCTAAAGAAAAGATTTAGATTTTTTCTGAATTAACTCGTAATTTAGTGTCTTTCCTCTCAAACAGGCAGATTCTGCTGCACAAAAACACCTTTTATTTAGGTAAAAAAACCAAAACAAAAACTCCTTTAGGAACGTCTGTTTCATAACTTTTTATTTTAAAAACGACTCTGTTTTAACCCTGATTGTTTCAGTGCAGAGCCGATAAAAAAAAACTGTCTTCTGAAACAAGAAAAACTTCACTTTAACGTCGGAAACTTCTTTATTTTTATATTTTATTTTAACTCGTCGTTCTGTTTGTTGACAGGAATTCGGGTCACAGAGGTCAAGTCTGGTGTTCATACTTTCCTTCTTAGTCTCAGTTTTTTTTATCATGAGCTGAAAAATATTCAAAGCTTTAAGTCATCGCGGCGTCTCGAACACGTYTCAAACTTGTCTCGAAAACGAGTCTCAAAAACACGTCTCGAAAACTTGTTTGAAATGCGTCTCAAAAGCATGTCTCAAACGCGTCTCGAAAACTCGTTTCAAATGCGTCTCAAACGCATCTCAAACTTGTCTCAAAATCTTGTCTCGAACTCGTCTCAAATGCATCTCAAACTCGTCTCAAATGCATCTCAAACTCGTCTCGAAAACACGACTGAAACGCGTCTCAAATTCGTCTCGAAAACCTGTCTCAGAAACGTCCCGAACTCATCTCAAACTTGTTTGTTTAGTTTCTGTCAGGTTTAAGGCGGATCTCACGGAGTTGTGACCATTTCTTAAAACAGTTTTCATTAAAGTCTCGAAGTGTTTTTCTCCTAAATTTCTTTGTTGCTTGATTTCCAAACCTTTGTGCTACAAATCTCTCAAAACAGATGTAGAAATGTTGCAACTTTCTCAAATCTGTCTCAATTTAGTTTCCATAAGTCTCAAAGAGAGATTTCATCTGGCTGCAACTCAAACATTTACAATCCAGAACGTCTCGAAATGTTTATGGGTTTTTAATTTTAAAGTTTAATTGCTTAATTTTTAAACATTCATACAACAAATTTCCTCATTGTGGGTTCAGAGTTGATGCAGGAGTCTCAAATCTGTCTCAATTTAATGACAAGTCTCAAAACGTTTGCAAAGACTTTGTTGTTGTTTTGTTTGATTTTTTTTTACATTAATGCAACAAACTTTCAAACTAGATGCAGAATTGTTGCAAATGCCTCAAACTTGTCTCGATTTAGTTTTTGATTAACCTAGAGGCAGTACCTCACCGGGCTAGGATTAGTTGGGGGAACGGGATTTGCAACGGTGTCTCCAAACCGTCTGCAAGGACTTTTAATTTTCCCACAAGTTCAAGTTTCGATGCTTGATTTTTTTTCCATGTGTACGACAAATTTCCTCTCAAATTAAATGCACCGTTGTTGTGAGTGTCTGAAACCTGACTCAGTTTAGTTTCTGTAAGTTTTATCGTGGAATTCACAAGAATCTCCAACATTCTCAGGGATTCTTCGTTTTTGGTTTCAGTCGCAGATTCACAGTTTGGACTTTTGAACACGTTCAGAATCTTTGTGAAACTATTTTTTTCAAAAGAATTGCTGTGACAAAATGTGTCTTTATTTTATCTCAATTTAGTTGCCAGTGTCTCAAACCTGTCTCAATTTAGTTTCTGCAAATTTGGAGGTAGCGCCTCACCAGGCTAGGACTGGTTGAGTCTCCAGAGCGTCTTCAAAGGCTCTCAATTTTCTCACGAGTCAGAGGTTCAGTCTGGCTGCTCGCATTTTAAAAAGAAAACATTTTTGTCCAAAAATTTTTGTTTCAAAATAGTTTTTTTCAGTCTCAAACTTGCCAATTTAGTTTGAGTTTTAAGGTAGCAACTTAAACACACGACATTTACGACTCGAAACAATGGCGAGGACTTTTGATTTCCTCAAGAGTTGCAGTTTTGTTGCTTGATTTTTGAACATTTTTGCAACAAAATTCCTTTTAAAAAAGGTCCAGAGATGATGTGTCTCAAACCTGTCTCAATTTAGTTTCTGTAAATTTGAAGGTGAAATTTAGAGGAGAATCACAAAACGTTCTTGGTGGTTCTCCAGGTCTTTGTGGATGTTATATCTTCGACTCACTTCCAATCTGTCACAAGAATATTGAGATTTGTATTTTGACACCTGCTGGGTCTAAAACTTGTTTTTGAAAATAATGTGCGCAGCCAAGACTAGAAATGTTCTAAACTCTCCTCGCTGATCGCAAACCCTCAGAATTCAGCGAGACGTAACGAGTCTCCAAGACAGTCAGGTGATTTTCTCCAATTTCCCATCTTGATTCATTAAGCTTTAATTAGTGATTTCCCTCGTTAAACAGAACAAATGAGTGTTTGACTCTGAAACCTGCGGAGGAATAAACTGGATCTGGGAACAGAACGTCTCAGATCTTCACAGCGCGACTCAAACCTGAAAACATCTCCACGTTCAGGCGCTGAAGCGGGACGTTTGAAAGCACCGTGGAACTCAGGAGCGACTGAACGAAGAGACAGGAAGCGAGTCCTTCAATAAGTAGTGTTTTGAGTCTGAGCCCTTTTAGTTATTTTGTTTTCTAGAAAACATCTGTCACTAATCAGAATCTTTAAAAATAAGGAGCTAAAACAAAGCAAGTGGTAAAAATACAAAAATTAAATCTACATTTACATGAGAGCTAAAGCTACGTAAACAAGTCCAGAGGTCATTTGAGGCCTGATCAGTCATAGTGTCTTACTGGTGTTTTAATCCCGACAAACAGAGAAACCTGACTGTTGTTAGAAAACTCAGCTGTTTGATGAAGGGTGACAGATGTTCGTTGTTCCAGATGTTCAAACTAAAATAACGTGGTCTGATTGTTGTCCGACCCGCTCATCTCACCGCACACCGTTGAACAAAAAGCTGAAAATAAAAGCTGAAGAAGTGGACGTGGAGCTGGAGATCAGCTGCTTTCCCTGATGCGAGCGTACAGTGCCTCCGGTTCATGATCTGGTTGATGATGTCAGAGTCCGGGTTGGTTCTGAAAGGTCCCGTCAGGCCTCGGCTGCTTTCCTCCTGGAGCCCTTGTTTTTGGCCTCGGCCTTCCTGGAGCCTTTGGCACGAGCGGCGGAGGCGTTCGTCTCAGAGCCGACGGCCTGGGCCGGGTGGTCCGTCCTCTCCAGCTCGTCRTGCTCCGTGCAGCACAGCTGTCCCGTGGGGGGCCAGGGACGCAGCGCCCCCTCCTGGTGAGCCTTGCAGAAGGAGTTTGGACACAGTTGGCAGAAAGCCTCGGAGTTCTTCCCGCAGACGTCACAGTGATGCCAGGGGCAGTCCCAGCGGCCTGCCGAACAAACAGGTACCAGTTTAGAGACGAGGACAGAGACATCTTCAGGACACTTTTACTGCTAATGCTAACACTACACTGGCCTAATGCTAAATCTACCAATGCTAACACTCATATTGCGAATGCTAACACTACACTGGCCTAATGCTAAATCTAACAATGTTAACACTCGTATTGCTAATGCTAACACTACACTGGCCTAATGCTAAATCTAGCAATGCTAACACTCTTATGCTAATGCTAACACTACATAGGACTGTTAAATCTAGCAATGCTAACACTCTTATGCTAATGCTAACACTACACTGGCCTAATGTTAAATCTACCAATGCTAACACTCTTATGCTAATGCTAACATTACATAGGACTGTTAAATCTACCAGTGCTAACACTCTTATTGCTAATGCTAACACTACACTGGCCTAATGCTAAATCTAACAATGCTAACACTCTTATGCTAATGCTAACACTACACTGGCCTAATGCTAAATCTAACAATGCTAATACTTTTATTGTTAATACTAGCACTACATAGGACTAATGTTAAATCTACCAATGCTAACACTCTTATGCTAATGCTAACACTACACTGGACTAATGTTAAATCTACCAATGCTAACACTTCTATTGCTAATGCTAACACTAAATAGGATGGTTAATTTTACTAAAGCTAATAATAATTCAACTAATGTTAACGCTATTAATGGTAATTATGCTAAAGCTAATACTGTTGCTAGATTTATACTTACTGGTGCWATTTTTGCTAATGCTAATACTTGTAATACAAAATCTACTAACGCTGCCCAATTAATGCTAATGACACTGCTAATGTTTTTCCCCACTAATATTAATTTTCTAAATTAATACTATTCATAAATTTTGCTAATGWTTATAATATTGCTTATGTTATTCTTACTAATACTAATTTGCTAACAGTGATCCTACTAGTCCTTTGCTACTTTTAGTGGTTTTAGTACTTACGGCTAGTTTTTTGTTACATTTAACTAATGTTTAGTTACTTATAGCTAGCCCTTTGCTACTTCAAACTTTTAGCTTCTATTTTTTTAGCTTCTGTTCTTTTCTTTGACAGTTATTAAGGACTCAGTTTTGTAGTTTTTTTGCATTTATTTTAGTTCTACGATCAGTGTTTTCACAAAGAGCTCCAGTTTTCAGGTCCGACTCACCAAACGGTCTCTTGGTGAGGTTCAGGCAGGACAGGTGGTAAGCTTTGGTGCAGGTTTTTTTGCCACACAGCACCAGCTGACCTCCGTCTCTGCAGCGGAAACACTCGTCCTCAGATTTCTTCTTCCCTTCACTTCTTCTCTTCTTGCATTTTCTCTTTAGCCTCTTAGCTTTCGGCTCGGCTGCTTGGCCGTTCTGGGARCAAAAAGAACCACTTTAAGCTTTAACGGTGTAAAAAGAAGAAGGATCAATCTGTTAAAMGCGGTTAAATGAAAGGAGGACAAAGCGTTCACCTTCGGTCGATCTCCGAGGAAGCCGCTGCAGTTGGGGGCGCCGCAGCGGCAGATGGTCTTCTCGTTGCCGAGGCAGTCCAGGTTGTAGTTGAAGGTCAGCTCAGTCCCTGAAGAGGAGGAGGAAAAGCAAACTGAAGAAGTTCTGCTTCGGTTTGAACAGATGAACGGCTCAGCCCGGTCCTGCCTCACCTGCTGGGATGTCGCAGACWGCGAACAGACCGACGCGAGTGTCTCCGTTCACCGTCCACTTCTGCGTCTCGCAGTTGGGCTGGCAGCTGTGGTTCATGAAGCGCGAGTAGTTCCCTTTGGGCCCGGCGTCGATGATCCGATCCTTTAACATCAAAACGCGAAGAAACGCTGAGAAACTTTTATGGTTTATCAAAGTCACGGTTCATTACAGACACAGTGTTTGTAGTATTGACGACTGTAGAGTTACAGTCAGCTGTTCTGTAACGCTCCCAATGCAATACCAGCTGTTTTTCTGTAGCGCCCGGTGGAAACGATGCAGCAGGTGAAGCTGCACCCTGAGCCACCGTGGAGCTTCTTCACGGTCTGTTTTTGTTTACGGCTCACACTGACCTTATCGATGGTCAGCATGTAGAAGTTGGTGATGTTGTTCTCGTGGGCGGACTTGATCCTGGCTCTGCACTCCTCCTCGTCGATCAGCTCTCCGATGTACTCGTTAACAAACTCGCTCTGTTTGAAAAGATTGAAAAGAAGTCAGGAACGAGCGGAGAGCTGGATCCCCCCGCCTGACGAGCTCCTCCTCTACCTTCTTGATGTCTCTGAGGGAGATCAGACCCCAGCCCTTGCCCGGGGTCTTGATGATCTTGGTTTCGGGGTAGAGGCGCTTGGTGAAGTCCTGGTTGCAGCAGCGCTCTCCGCTCGGACACACCTGGGGGTGGCACTCGTACTGCAGCATGCGGTTCAGGCACTCCGACTCGAAGCCGCACGGCCGCTCGTCCGCCGGCTTGCAGTTACATTTGGGGATCTCAGAAACGTCGGCCGTGTAGACCTGGACCTTACCGAAGGGCTTGTTGACCTGAAAACCATCGGACTTATTGAACTCCTGACAGGTTGAGGTCGTGACACTCAAAGACCACAGACACACGCCACACCTTGATAAATTTGTAGGGAGGGGGTTTCCGGCTGCTTTCTTGAGCTTCCTTGGCCTCTCGTTTTATCTTCATTTCTTTGAATCGAGCTTCAGCCTCGAACAGAGCTGAGGACAGAATTTATACACGATGTCACAATTATACATAAAACCTGTTATAACATTAAACAGTATTTGACAAACGTTTACTTCAACTGTAAAACAAGACTTAAAAACAACCAGTGGCCAGTTTAGTTTTTATAAATGATAAAAAAATATATATTGTCACTCACACATAATATTTATGCTGCAAACTATTCTGGGTAAAAGATGGAGGACAACAGAGCTACTTCATGGAAGGAGAACCCCAGCTTAGCCTGTTAGCTTTTGTGCTAGCTCCCAAACTAACACATTAGATACTTCCTGAGCTAACTAAAGCCACATATTTATAAGTAATTAGTATCTGTACTTTTAATGTGCCGTTAGCTCCAGAGCTAATAATATTAGCTCTGGAGCTAACATGAAAGCTCACAGGCTGAAGTTTTCCTTCCATTAGCAGCACACACACATTCATTCATTCATTCATTCAGTATTTTTCAGACAAGTCACACTTTTTTTTCAAACTTTAGCTGGTCCTGTCACTTATGTTTTATTTGTCTCCATAAATTTTTTTAACTGATTCATCCTGACCAACATGAACATTACAGTCTGCAGCCATGAGATGGTGCTCCAGTCTTGTTATTACTACAGTTTATGTTGTTCTGCTGTTGTTTTGTTTTGTAGCAGAAAGTTTGGAGTGAATGAGTAGCTTGTGAGGGACTGGCAAAAAGCAGAGGTTATCTTACTGCACTGCAGAAAATGAAGAAAGCTAATTGTTGGAAGGCATTCGGCCCAGCTAGCTGGTTTTGAACAGAGAGCTGACTCACTGAGGGCCAGGGATCAAAATTTCAAAACGTACAAATCTTTTATTTTATTTGCGAAACAACAAAAATAAACTACACCAAACTTGAAGGATAAGAACTGAAGACAGTATCAGACCCTCCAGAAATACGAGGCTGATGATGAAAGGGTAGGAAGGCAGAGGACGCTAAACTAATGTTAGCTAGACAACAAAGGACGGTAAGCTAACATTAGCTAGATGACAGAAGACGGTAAGCTAATGTTAGCTAGATGAAAGAGGATGCTAAGCTAGCGTTAGCTAGACGATAGGATGCTAAGATGACAGGACGGTAAGCTAACGTTAGCTAGACGGAGGACGTAAGCTAATGTTTGCTAAATGACAAAGGATGCTATGCTAACGTTAGCTAAACGACAGAGGATATTAAGCTAATGTTAGCTAGACGACAGAGAATAATAAGCTAACGTTAGCTAGAYGACAGAGGACGGTAAGCTAATGCTAGCTAAATGACAGAAGATGGTAAGCTAATGTTAGCTAGGCTGTGCTACTTTTCTATTTATAGCTAGCTTTTTCCTATTTTAGCTTTTAGCTAACATTTTGATTTTACTTTGAACTTGCTGCTTTAAGCTAATGTTTTGCTACAGTTTTAGCTACCTCAGCTAATTTACAGCCAGGTCCTAAAGAACTTTGTCCTTTYTGTGAATGTTTTATTTATTTACTTGTCTCCTTTCAGACATCTTATTTTCTCAAATCTCTCTCTGTCTTTAAGTGATGGGATTAAAGTTATAAAATAAAAAATTAGAGTTTAAATCAAGATCCGTACCGTTCTTAAAGACTTTGCCGATGTTGGTTCTCTGGTATTTGCTGCCTCTGTCTCCTTCCATGTAGGGAAAGACTCGTCCCTGATGGGTCCAGAAGTAGTCTCTGGAGCCGAAGAAGAAGACGGGGAACTCTCCGATCTCGTGTCGGAGGTGCTGGATGTTGAGCGGGATGTTTTTGGGGTGCTGGATYTCAGCGGGCCACCACCTGACGGGGAGGAGGACGTCACCGTGTTTATTTGGGTGAACCGTCARCAGCTGACGGGCGACGCTGGTCGGCTCGTCTTACCGGTACGTCCCCAGCTTGACCCAGATGATGTCCCTGTATCTGGGCTTCTTCCCGGCCCGGCAGTCGTTGCAGAACCAGCTGCCGTCGGGCATGGCGATGTTCAGGCAGTCCGGGTGGAATGCTGCGGGACAGGACTCGCAGCACAGCAGCTGTCCTCCTGAAAAACACAAAACAAAATGTAATCTACTAAAACAAACTTCACTAGAAAGTAATTCTGGGTTGTTATCGGCCGTTAGAAGGAGAAAGTTATGGGTTCCTAAAATAAATTATGGTGCATCCCTAAAGACGAGCGGCCCCTCCGCCCTGGACGAGCCTGACGGAGGTTCCCCACCTTTGGAGCAGACGAAACACCAGCTGACGTTGACGTGGCTGTGGTGGCTGTAGCCCTTCTTGGCGTTGAAGTGGTTGGTGCAAACGATGGCGGTGTTGGTGATCATCTCGCTCCCTGCCGCCACGCACAGGTCACCCACGTGATACGCCACGGGGCACCGGAGGCAGCGCATCAAGCGGCCTGCGGGGCAGAGGCAGGGCTTAGTGTGAAGTTCCCTCTCAGAGGCTGTGGGCTGTTCGGCGCCTCACCTTTGGTGGCGCGCAGCTTGGTGCACGAGTCGTAGTGGCAGCTGAGGCAGGCGTGCAGCGGGCAGCGGAAGCCCTTGTTGTCGAACATGGTGAGCGGGTTGAGGCGAACGCAGGCCTCGTGGTAGAACTTACCGCAGTGAGGCGCGTGACAGCGGCGCACCTCGCCCTCCAGCTGCTTACAGATGAAGCATTTATGAGCTCCTGCAGGACAAACACACACTTTAATAATAAAACACACACCAACGTTTGTTTGTCTCTTTAATAACAGCTCCTCTACAGACCTGTGCTGCACTCCTGGCACAGCAGCTTCTGGTCCGGTTTGAGGCTCAGACCCAGGCAGTGCAGGTGAAAMGTCCCACAACACTGTCCCTCACAGACAACCAGGTCCTCACCTGTCTGCTCGCACACCTGCAAACAGGAAACACTTCAGCATACGGCAGCGTACATGAACTGCTGGCCTTTTACATGATTTAGTGTTTACATAGGGTTTTGTTACTTCTAGCTTTTAGCTAATATTTACAGTAGCTAGTATTTTGCTACTTTTAGCTACTATTTTGCTACTTTTGGCTAGCATTTTGCTACTTTTGGCTAGCATTTTTCTACTTTTGGCTAGCATTTTGCTACTTTTGGCTAGCATTTTGCTACTTTTGGCTAGCATTTTGCTACTTTTGGCTAGTATTTTGCTACTTTTGGCTAGTATTTTGCTACTTTTAGCGAGTATTTTGCTACTTTTTGCTACTTTTAGCAAGTATTTTGCTACTTTTAGCTAGTATTTTGCTACTTTTGGCTAGTATTTTGCTACTTTTAGCAACTTTTGGCTAGTATTTTGCTACTTTTGGCTATTATTTTTCTACTTTTAGCTACTTTTGGCTAGTATTTTTCTACTTTTAGCTAGTGTTTTGCTACTTCTAGATTTTAGCTAACATTCTGCTACTTTTAGCTATGGCTGTGCTCCTTTTAACAGCCATTATGCTAATTTAAGTATTTAGTCAGTTTTTGCTTTTCTCAACTAGCATTTAGCTACATTAGCTTTCAAACCACAGACCTTGTTGCTGTGAGGCAACAGTGCTAACCACTGAGTTGTTGTGTTGCTAATCAGCGAGTTTTTTTACTTTTAAAAGTCGTTTTCTGCTTATTTAAGCTAACGTGTAACTTATTAGTTGTTTTTTTGCTTGCCTTTTACTTCATTTGGCTTTATAGCAGAGTTTAGCTACTTTATCTTTTGCCAGTGTTTTTAAGGTTTTAGCTTTTAGCTAGCCCCTTGGCTAATTTTAAGTAGTTTTCTCGTTGTATTTTTCAGCTAAATCAAAATGAAAGCAGCAGCCCCACCTGACAGACGAGCTCCTTCTTCCGCTCGCTCTTCTTCATCCCGTCCAGGCTGTCGATGGGAGAATCGGGACGTTCTTCGCTTCCAGAACCCTGAAGTGAACAGAACCAGGAGTTAAACCAGAACCAGAAGAACCACAGGACAGCGCTGAAGGTCCGCTCTAAGCTCCTCCTCCTCCTCACCTCTGGATCAGAACAGGCCGAGGACCGCCTCTTCTTCGGCCTCGCCGCCTGGTTCTCCACGTCTTGTTTCCGTTTCCTCCGACGCTTCGGCTTCTCTGCRTTCAGCTCACCTGCGAACGGTCAAAACGTTTGTTAGGATTGTTCAAAACAGGCGAGTCAAACTCAAGGCCCACGGGCCGAACCTGGCCCGTGAACATTATATCAGGCCCCAAAGACGGTTCTTTAAAGGTGAAATCATTTTGCTTCTCATGACAGTTTTAAACTTTAAAACCAACTTTAAAGGGCACTGATGAATTTTAGAA
>NW_013952487.1:336292-342610 GCF_001266775.1 Austrofundulus limnaeus | reverse complement strand
CTCCCAGACCGATGCTATGATGAAAAATACAGAGAATTAATTTCCCCACTGAGGAATAAGGATAATAGAAAATGTATCTAAATAATAAAAAAACAACATTAATAGAGTCAAACATGATAAAGTCTTCATTTAACCTTTTGTTAGGTTATATTTGTTCTTACAACATAATTTGGAAAAGGTCAATTTGTATTTCTATAAGAATAATTAGTTATAAGATATTTTTCAGTAAATACTGACAAAGATTGAAGAAAGTTCTGAGTTTGAGCTGATTTAAAACGAGGACACTCGGAGGTTCGGCTGTTTACCGTTCAGAGGAACCTTCGGCTTCTTGGTCCATTTTCTCGTTTCCTTCGCGCCGTTCTGCTCGGTTTTCTTCCTCCTTTTTTTGCTTCCATCTTCTAAAATTGAGGCCTTGGACAGTAAAACTTTCACTCAGTCATTTGTCTTAAGAAAGAACCTGAAGCGCAGAGTTTAAAACTTTTAAAACTTTACCTGTTTCTCAGTGGTTTTGCTGGTTTTACGCCTCTTTCTGGGCTGTTGATCTTTTTCCGTCTCGCTGTCTGTCAGCGACCTTTTAGTCCTTCTCTTTCGCTCCTTTTTCACTTCATTTAAAAACAGAGAAGCTTGTTGGTTTTAGTTCAAATAAAACAGTTAATCTCATAAATACTCACTCAAGTGTCTCCAGTGACGTTTGACAGAGAAGATAAACTGACGTATGAAGGAACGTTTTTCATTTGTAAACATTTTATTTAAAGAAATTAACTTTTCTTTTTACTTATTGGGTGAAATAAATGCTTTAACTCTTTGCTGCATGAAGGAAAAATGTGATTTTTGTTGAGTAATCTTCTACAGAGATTTCAGTTCTGAACCRACCTGGAGATGAAACCTGAGGAGGCCCTCCGTCCGGACCGATGTCAGAGGAAGGGGCCGGCCTCGTTTTGGTTTTCTTCACGAGGTCGCCGGTCCTGCTCGACGCCTTCTTCCTCGCGCCCGGCTTGGCGGGAGGCCGGACATCTCTGCGGCGTCTGATTTTCTTCAGGCGTACGATCGGTTCGGCCCACTTGTCCGGAGCAGAAGCTGCGAGGCTCTGAAACGTAAAGAAATAATTCCACAACTGGATCATCAGTGAGAAAACGGAAAGACGTCACCAGCTGATTCACTCATTCATCACAAATACTGCAGACTTTTAGTTCTAAACAATAAGTTATTATTATTGTTTAGTTATCAGCAGCTAAACAACTCATTTTACAATAATATCTGATTCATCCGTTTGTTTAAAGCGACCCAGGTTCAGGTTTGTTTCTACACGACTACTAACTAACCAGCAGGGAGGAGAGATCTGGACCTGGTCTGGACTCTGGTTCCCGCCCCGTCTCGTCGCCCTGTTCTGGTTTCAGCTTCTCCAGGATGTGCGGGTTCAGGTGGGATCCGGTTTCGTCGTAACGAAAGCCGAAGATCTCCAGGCGCCTCTCCGGCGAGAGGCCGAGGGCCTCCCTGGCCTGAATGATGCCCATGTTCCACTGAGCCCGGAGCTTCCGGGGAACAGAGGGGTCCGTCTGCAGGAACACGTGTTACAAACTGTTTACAACTCCCGAACAACGAGACCAACACGCGTCCCACAGGTAACTGACTCACCTTTCTGTGTGCGCCGCAGGAGGCCGGCTGCTTGTTGCTCTGGCTCAGCTCCAGGTACTGATCCTCTCCTGTGAAAGGCACCATGTTCTTCTCAAAGACGTAGCCTCGCTCAGGAGCGTCTCCGAAGTACTGCACGTGGTAAACGCAGCCCAGCCTGCTGTTAGCTGCTTCCAAAAAGACAACAASAGACGGTSRARTCATCCTGGGAGGCATTAGCTCACTCCTCAGCTCTAAAGCTAAAGTTTTCACCTTTCTGTTTCTTCTTCACGTGGCAGCTGAACTCGGGGTCTGTGGTCACCATGCAGGGCCACCAGGGGTAACCGGACACCTTGGTCCAAACTAGATCCCCGACAGAAAACCGGGTCTGTGGAGGAGACTCGTCTCCCGCGTCCTCCGTCGGTCCGGACACAACAACAGGCTGGAAGAACGAAACAAACAGATCGATGAAGGAAAAACCTACAAAACTTACTCTTTTAACTATTGTTGCTCCTGCTCTGTCAAATGTTTAAACTTCTGAGATTAAAAATGTAATTGTTAGCTTTCACATTAGCACACACATAATTATTAGCTTGTGAGCTAATGCTATAGATAGATGTTTATTTATTTAGTTATCAGGGGTGCAATGATACATAAGATTCATGATTCAGTTCGATATTTTTTCAATACAAAAAAGAGAAATGTTTGTGGCCTTCATAACTTGTAATTTATTTAAATTAATTATGAACATTTGTTTAACCTCAAAAGTTCAGTTTTTAAATTAAATGTTGCTGAAACAGCAAGTTTCTTGTTGGATCTGTGCTCCACAGAGCAGCCTAGGTGGAGTAGTCGAACACAGATCCACTGATCCTTCAACACAGAGCATCTTCAGAAGACAAGTTGATAAAATAAATTTTAAAATCAGTATTTTTCCATACATGGTGTGTTGAACGGTTCGATACGGGTACATGTATTGTTGCACCCCTTTGTATGTATATATATATATATATATATATATATATATATATAAAGATTAGCTCTGAGGCTAACTTGAAAGCTAACTTGCTAAGCTGAGGCTCTCCTTCCATTRGCTCTCACACTGGAGCCCCTAGTTCATCATTTACCCAGAATGCTTTGCAGCATAAAAGTTTATGTTGCCATTTATGTGACAACACATATTTTTTAATTTATAGAAACTAAACAACCCACAGTATTTTTACAGTCTTTGTTTTACAGTTGAAATAAAACTTGTTACAGCTCGTCAGGGTTCACTTTAACAGATTTGTTTAGCAGCGTGAGTGAAATTAAAACCTTATCAGCCGCTCCGGTTCGGTCCGGAGGCTCCGCAGCTACGACGGAGGAGCCGCAGCTCGGAGGAGGAGGAGGAGGAGGAGGTTTGGGTTTGTGGAGCCTCCCCTTCCTTTTCTTCACATCTTGCCTTTCGTTGTGCGCAGACAGAGCACCTTCAGTGACGGCGACCAGGCTGGTTCCGTTAGCAGAGGACGGTTCAAACGACGGCTGCTTGACCACCTGGGGGATCATCACCTTCAGCTCGGGTTCGGCGTGGGGCTCGCAGTTGAGCTGATGGGTGGCGTTGGTGGCGGGGGCTTCGGCGCCTTTATGCACKGGCGGCTCAGGAGTGCAGAGCTTGGACAGCGGTTCTTGGTCACCATTTAGCACCAGAGAGGTGAGGCCCTTGAGCCGGTCCTGGCTGTGGTTAGGACTGTGGCCGGCCATCTTCTGGAGGACGCCATCCTGCAGCGTGACGGCCAGCTGCGCCGCGGCTTTGTCCATCAGCAGAGCCGGATCGCTGCCGATGTCCCCGTGGCCTTTTCCTACGCTCAAGGACTCGGGCGGTTGCTTCATGCTGACTGGGTTGGCTGGTTCAGGCATTGAAGGCAAGGAGCTACCGATGCTGTCCATCCCATCAAACCCCTCCAGGCTCACAAGGCTGCAGGACAAGAGACAAAACTTTTTAGTCCAAGAGATATACCACGTTTATCTGCATAAAAAGTACCAGCCATTTGGATGGTACCCTATTAAACTACGTCCCTTCCAGGAATTAAAAATCATGGCTTTGACTATGTCTATATAATATCTGACCATAATCGCCAGATCTTTTGCTTCAGATCTGTTTTTTTGTTTGGTAACAAAATATTAAAAACTGTTTAACTAAATCTAGGTGACTAATACTGAACATTTGAAGCCATTTACAGCTGGCATCCATGAAAAGGGCCATAAAGTGTCTAAATTTGAGCTTTTGGGGGGGGTCATGCACTTTCCCCAACTGTTCTGTCAGTATTTCCTAAACTGGCACCAAACTGCACCAGTAGAGTGCGTGAAGATATTTTTGGTGCAGTTTAGGAAATTGACACTTTTTGTGGATGTCAACTTCATAGGTTCAATATTAGTTACCTGGTTAAACAATCAGTTAAACAAGCAGTTTTTAACATTTTGGTACCAAAATAAACAGATCTGAAGCAAAAGATCTGGCAATTATGGTCAGATATTATATAGACATAGTCAAAACTATGATTTTTAGCATTAATCTTGAATTCTGACTTTGTGTGTCCATGGAGAAATTTTGTAAGAAATTATTTTTAAATTCCTGGAAGGGACGTAGTTTAATGGGGAACCATCAAAATTGCTGGTACTTTTTTATGCAGATAAACGTGATATATCTCTTGGACTATTTAACGCATGAACTTTTTGATTAAACTCAAGTCTTAATTTTGCATTTGCAATGAATCAATACTAGCTGCAACGTCGACCTATTTATTTTCTTTAACTCATTTTTTAGGTGACTTAGTTTTGCAAATTTGTACCTATTGTTAATATTTTTTCTCACTTAACTATTTAAAATTGTTCCAGCTTGTTTTAAATTACCATTTATGAATTTTTTTGTTGCTGTCCTTTTACATTTTGCTGTTTTAATTTGAATGCAGATTCATAGATAAAGTTTTATTTGTTAATCTATTGTTTACACGCACAAATACATGAATTACAACAAACGAGGCTATATTTGTGCTGAATGAACCATCTCCAGGTATTAGACGGAGACTGCGGATAATACGTAGCAGAGGCAGCCTCCATCACATCAATGCCCGGATGAGAGAAGCCGAATCGGACCGGGCGACACCGGCTGACAAGTCTGAATCATTAGCTGCAACACGACAACATATATTTACGACCGGCTGGCACGGAACAACAGCTTTAGTTTCATCATTATGCCATGAAATAAAACAGGCTCCGTCTATCACCTGGAGCGAAAGCCCACGATGAATTGAAGCTACGGACAAAYGCTCCTTGACATCCACACAGTCAGCCATTAAAATAGAACTCCAGCAAATAGACAAAGCCGCCACTCCAAAATGCTAAATACAGACTGAGCAAGATGAACCAAGCGAACATGCAAAAAAAAAAACTAATCTGGTCCCGATTAAGACAACTTGTTTCAGTTGTTTGGTAATTGTTTCACAAATATAATAAAATCAGAGGCGACATGACAGTTTGTTCCGAAAGAGCTAACACTACTAGCCAAAGATGCTAAAGCTAACCATCGTAGCATAAAATGCAAGTCTATCTGCACATTCTACGGTTAGCATAGCTAGCTAACTAGCTCGCTCGCTAAAATGGAAGGTCGGTCTGAGCTGGGTTCACTTTCAAAGAAATGTTTTAAAAACACTAGTCTCCGCTAATGTTGCCGCTTTAGTCCCTTTATAAGAGGCGTTTTGACGGCGCTCACCTGTCCGATCTGCTCCGCTGAAGCTAAAGGGTGAAAATAGTCGTAAACATCTTGTAAGGCGAATGAATTGATTCAAACCGAGTCGGAAAAAGCTTGCGGGAAACTCAAACCCGGAGTCAGACCAGCGCGAAAAATGCTCACTTCCGATTGGTCGCGAGCTGAAGCGCTAGCATCCAACCAGTTCTTTCAAAAGGAAAAAAATAAAAAGTCCAACCGAAGGCGATGACCCCGGTGTGTCCCTGCCTGGGTTTACCACCGTGGCTGCAGCTTTAACTTTACATGGTTTATTGGAGTTAAACTCTTTGACCTGTTTCAGCTCATGGCTGCTGTGACTTTGTTTGTTTTTTTTACTTTAAATTCAAAACATTTAACTTTATTTACAAATGATTTCTTCATACACATGGATATTTTAAGCTGTCTGATTTTGGCTTAAACAATCTCAGTATTTTAGCTACTGTTCTGCCGCTTCTAATCTTTTAATACGTTTAGCTAGCGGTTGCTTTTTCAAGTTTTTTTTTCTTCTTTTATCTAGCTGTTTGCTACTTCTGTTTGCTAATAATGGATAGCTTTTAATTGGCCTTTTATAATAAATAGTAACAGTATAATGCTATRGTTATGCTACTTTTAGCTAGCATTTTGCTACCATTTGTATTTAGCAATTTTTTGCTTCTTTTAGCTAAATCAATGCTTTTTGTCTCTTTTTTTTTACATTTTTAGCTTTTTAACTAGCATTTTGTACTTTCCGCATTTTAGCTTTCAGGCTAGCTAGCTAGCACCTTTGCTTCTTTTAGCTAGCTGTTTTGCTACTTTTATTTTTAAAATATGATTACTGCTAGCTTTTAGCTGGCCTTTAGCCTTTTAGCTAGCATTTAGCAACTTTTAAGTGTTCACTTCTTCCTACTCCCTTTCAAACAGAAAAGTAGTGTTATTTAGGTTCTTAGTTATGCATGCATATTTTTTTC
>NW_013952487.1:333936-336278 GCF_001266775.1 Austrofundulus limnaeus | reverse complement strand
TAAATAAACAAGTCAGTTTTTGCTTATTTTAGCTATAGTAATGCTTTTTTATTTTTGAACTACTTTAGCGTTCTAACTAGCATTTAGCAACTTTTAGATTTTGCCAGTGTTGTCTATGTTTTAGCTTTGAGCTAACATGCACATTTGTTTATATTTATCCAGCATTTAACTATTTTATCTTTTGCTAACATTTTTTTCACATTTTAGCTAGTTAGCACCTTTGCTCCATTTAGCTATCTATTTGCTACTTTCAATTTCTGATGTTACTGTTACTGCTACCGTAGCTTTTAGCATCAAATGGTTTTACATTTATGTAAAATTAAAATGCCTGTGACATTCCTATCCTTCAAACACAAAAAGTCAAAGGAAGCATCTTTATACTTTAGAACAGAGGTGCCCAAAGTGGGGCCCGCAGGCCAAAATTGGCCCACTGAGCCATTTGATTTGGCCCACCAGTTGTCTTGGTTACTAGATTGTAAATATAAAATACAAGTTACTACAAGAGACATTTAGATTAGATTTAAGCCCATATATAGATTTGCACACTTTATAAGACCACATATACTCAAATTTTAAATTATGAAACCCATCTGTTCTCTGATTGGATGTTAAATCTATGATTGACAAGACATTGACCAATCAGCTGGAGGCAGAAAAACAGGGTCAGAATTCATACTTGTAAAGTTAAACTCACATACAAGTTTTGAACTTGAGCAGAGAGATTTACATGTAGTTTTTTTGCTTTGTACCTGTAAACAGGCCTTAACAAAAAACATTGTAACTTGTGTAAATACTTTTTACAGATACAAATATTATTTTTACAGTTACAAATTTAATTTTTAGAAATACAAATCTTATCTTTACAGATACAAATTTTATTTTTACAGATACAACTCTATTTTACACACACACATTCCTATTTACATCTCCAAAAGTTACAAATCTTAATCCACAAGTACAAAGTCTGATTTACGAGCACAAAATACATAAGACTAAAGATTGAGCCCATACTGATGCCCATCATCTCTCCAGTGTAGATGAAACTCCATCAKTAATTCTTTTGCCTGTTCTAAAACTGAATTCTGGAACAACAAATTAAACTCTATTTTTGTATCTTTTGATGCATCTGTATAAATTTGAACACATCCATATTGTCTAGATGTGCTTGTATTATGTATGGATCTGCTATATTTTATTTTTTTACGTTTTTTCAACAAAGATAGATCAATAATAATACTGGGTAATAGAGATGGGTAAACCGGTGATTGAGGAACTGTTTGACTGATGTATGTGAGACAAATCAAATTTATTTATAATATTCTCCACAGTCCAACCAAAAGAGTTTATTTTCTTTTTCTCCTTTTCCCAACTTGGTTTTAAAATCTCTTTACATGGATGACTTTCATCRTGACCCTTTAGATGACACCAATAAGTTGAAAGTAACTGTAATCTTCTTATCCGAAGCGGCATTTCTTTGTCATCTCCTCCACAGATTTGGTGGAATTCATGATCTCCTCCATTTCGCTTCTGCTTTTATTTTGTAAACTCACCGGAAGTCTRAAGCAAACGGCACCGACTCCTACGTCAGCAGACGGTTCTGGCTGTCATGCGCGTTTGAGAGTGAAGCAAGGACATGACATGAGGCTTAAATTTCTCACAGAGGAGTAAAACGTCCGCCGCAGCTTCTTTAAATTATTCGTTGAAAGTGTTTTTTTTTTTAAATGTTCCGTTACTTCCTGTCGGTTTCGGCTTCTGTAACAAACTCGAGCTAGCTAAGCTAATCGTCTGGCTGCTATTAGCTTGTAAGTGAAATTAGCAGGCTAATTTAACTGTGTTCACAGGTTTGCGACTTTTAAATCTGAAAGAGCATGGCGTTAATCCTGTTTACGAGGTCCAGAGCACCTTTAATGAAAACGTCCCGGTCGTTGAAGAGCGAGTTCCGGAAAGGAAAAGGTAAAGTTGATGGTGGGTCACCTGTGGGGACACTAATGAAAGATTAGCATGTGGAATTAGCATGTTATTATTAGCATATAGAAGGAACAGGAGCTTTCAGGACAGGTCAGGCCGGTGGTTATGTATTGTTTCTATTTTTGGTTATGTATTGTTTCTATTTTTGGTTATGTATTGTTTCTATTTAAAGTGAACATTTAGGGTGACAGTCAACACTGTTCTTTGGTTTATTCTCTCAAACAACACGTTAGTTTACACTGAAACCTGCTGGATGAAAGGTCTGTCAGCTGAGAGAACAGAGGGGGTTTGAGAAAATTCTGCCCCAACTTTGACCTGAGGCCCCAACACACACACACACACACACACACACACACACACACACACACACACAC
>NW_013952487.1:332480-333917 GCF_001266775.1 Austrofundulus limnaeus | reverse complement strand
CACACACACACACACACACACACACACATTATGCTTTTGCTGTTATAACATTTCTGTCTCTATGATTACACAGCTCAGACAACACATCTATACTTTAATGAAGAAACAACAGATTTTTGTGTGTGTTGTGTGTTTAGATGGTTCCCCTCATCTTTCACTTTAATTTAAACCCTGATAAAGAAGGAGCTGAACAGCTGGGTTTTATGTCTTTTAAAGTTGACCCTTCCTGTTCCTTAACAAATATTTCTTCAGTAAAACAACTATAAAAGTTTTTACTGTAAACTACGATAATTTTAACATCAGTAAAACCAAACTAAACAAGTACAAATTATTTCAGGTCACAAAGAATTGTTTAATTAATTTATTTTTATAACAAAGAGTTATTCTTCAGGCTCATAATGATGCAGGCTGTATCTGAAGCTGACCCACAGCTGGCACACCTTTTTTTCTCCTTTTTCTCTGGAAATGTTTAAAAAAAAAACACACAAATACTGGATGTAGGCAATATCTGAATAAACTGGCTTTTCTGACGTGTGTTTATGATGTTCAATCATTACATTAGTGTCTGTCAGTGAGTCAGTTTCTGAATTATTATGCAGTCWATCAAGTCAGCAATCCAACAAAGTCCATATTTACATGTTTAATATCAGTAAATAATATATTTGACAACAGATGAAATAGATACTRTATAAGGTTAAACATGAACATCGAAGGTTTTAAATGTTAGCATACAGGTTTTTCAATTAAAATAGTTAATTTTGGTTAGATATGTGTAATATTTACCTGTGAAATATAACATGTTGTAAACATGTAACAATCTATGTAGTTTATAGCAAAGTATTTGTACCATTTAAGCATTTATAAAGCATTTGTTTGCACCGCGCCACATTCTGCTCATTGATTTCAATGGTTAGCATTAGCATTAGCTCAATGCATAAAAATCCCCCCTTGCGAAGCCACGCCCAGGTCACGTGACGCCCAATCATGTTATATATATCAGTCAATGATTCAAAAATGTTTAGAGTCATCAAGTGTGAAACATTTAAGACAGCTGACAGTCTTCACCCTGAAGGTCAGACCGTGCAGTGATCTCCATCTCATCCTTAGATAGCTACATCAAAGGTCATGACCTATTCTTTTTAAAAAAAATTGAAGGAAACACAAGACTTCTAGGATAAAACCAGATTAAATTACAGATAATTACCCAGAATGCACTGCAGCACAGTTAAAAACCACCTGCAGCTCCGTCTTGTTTAGGGAAAAAAATGTTCACAGTTCTGATAAATGTTGTTGAGTTCCTTAAAAGATGATTATGTCAGAAGGTTGCAGAGAAACAGCTGCTTGAGAACGATTTACTAACGAGCGCCATGATACGACGTGTGTGTGTGTGTGTGTGTGTGTGTGTGTGTGTGTGTGTGTGTGTGTGTGTGTGTGTGT
>NW_013952487.1:330848-332470 GCF_001266775.1 Austrofundulus limnaeus | reverse complement strand
TGTGTGTGTGTGTGTGTGTGTGTGTGTGTGTGTGTGTGTGTGTAACTTCAAGTCTTCTGTATTTTTAAAGGGAAACTCCAGGATGGATCCTACTTCAGCTGCACAGCCCTCAGACTCACCTGTCACAGGTAAGCCAATAAAATGTGCACACTTTGTTAAAATGAYAGGAAACAGAATGTATTTGGTTGTTTATAAAGAAAACAGGTGTTATTTTATTATAAATTACATTTTTGTTGTAACTTGTCGTCCTTTAGGCTCGACGGGCTCCGGTTCGGCAGCCTGACCCAGTCCTCCTCCGTGTGTCCGCCCCTCCCTTCGTCCGATGAACACGTAGGGTCCTGTCAGAACCTGGACCTGCGGCGGCTTCACTGCGCTTCAGCAGCAGGGTGCTTCTGGTCCCTGCACCCTGCTGCCACAGCGGGGACCCACAGGACAGCGGCCCACCTGCAGGACTTCCCCGGCGTCCGGTGGATCCACACGTCCAGGAGGCGATGGGACGACTCCAAACTGGAGAAGTCGCTGCGCTCGTTAAAGGACAAGAAGAAGCTGGAGGAAGGGGGTCCGGTCTACAGCCCCACGCTGGACTCGGAACCCGTCAGACGGACGATCAGACATCGGGTCGTCAGCGAAATCAAGCACTACTACCACGGCTTCAGGCTGCTGTGGATCGACACCACCATCGCCGCTCGGCTGCTGTGGAAGGTCCTGAATGGAAACACCTTGACACGCCGCGAGAGGAGACAGGTGAGGAACCTGCAGTTGCACATCCAGGTGTTTGCGGGGGGGGGGGAGGCTGACATATTGGTCTGTGGGAAAAGAGGAAAAACGGTAAAAAGTTGCTGCGTAACGGACTGCACTTTTCACATAAAGGAACCTTCAGACTAAAAATGTGAGYCGTCACATCGAAACCAGGATKAAGTCCAAACGTGGAGAAACGGGCAGTTAAAGGGTTTTGATTTAAATGTGCAAAAATTACATTTTGTCAAAATATAATGAATTAATGTCTTATCAATGAATCATTTCAATGAACTGTTTGAAATATAATCCTGAAAAAAACATTTTGAAGCTTTTTTTTTGAGCAGTAGCAACAAAAAAACTGATTTTGAGGAAAAACGCATTAAAATTTAGAATTTTTCCCTGTGGGCTAACAATGCTTTTGTTTCTTTTCAACTGGGAAATCTTAATATACAAATAATATTTGAGGTTTCCTCTTTATATTGACATAAAAAATTACTCAATAAATTTACATGCAGGGTTCCTGCAAATCCTTAAAAAGACTTAAAAGGCCTTGAATTCATCAATCCAAAAATAAGGCCTTAATTAGCCTTAAAATGTCTTAAATCAGTCTGTCTTAAAAATGTTAGCACATTGAAAATAGGATGATTGTAATTTGTCTCAAATATTAAAATAATTGGTAACATTTTTTTAAACGTTCACACGCACATTCCTCTGACATCACTTCCTGTTGCTTCAAATGCAAATATCTCAGCAACCGTCTGTCTGAGCATCGTGAAATTCCTTTCATAACATGTCAATAATGTTGTCTTTCCAAAAACATATTCACATTTCTTACAAAAAGTTGATGTCACAGGCACTTTAAGGTTTCATCAACAGCAAATTAT
>NW_013952487.1:328898-330149 GCF_001266775.1 Austrofundulus limnaeus | reverse complement strand
TATCCTCGAGGGGACTTGGCATTGACTTCCATTCATTTCCCGCTCGTTTCTGCAGCCAAACCTAACCTCACCAGGCTGTGTGCACCAGGGACGTGGTCARTATTGTCCCCACCATGGAGCAAAAACATGTACACACACGCGTGCGCACACACGCTTAACGAAACATCCGTAGTTTGTTTGTTTTTTTAAACCAGAGTCTGAAAACCTTTTTTTGTTAACTGTGGAGATGAAAAGAAGATGTGGACGGTTGCTCGCTCTTACATCCATCTTGCTAATTTAACAGTCGGGTTGTGCTGCAGATCATTTCAGCAGCACGAAGAAGCTCACCTGTATGGCAGGCCGCTTTTACACYTAATCAACTTCACCACAGTTACATTCCAATTGTCTAAAATTGGTTTTGCGACTATGCATTGTGGAGCTCTCCACTGTCACCATGTGCTGCTCATGACTGATGAAGTGATTCAACACAATCTGCTGCTTCTTTAGATTTATTGTTATTAAGTACAGTGGTGTCCTGAGACCATGTTTGATGTGACGTTGTGCTATATAAACTGAAATGAATTTAAATGACCATTTAGGATGGTCATAATGTAGTTGTTCCTCATCAAAACTCATTTTAAACATAGTCAGATGAAGCTGATTTAATGTTAAAATGGCCTGCCATAGGCTGTGTTAATAAAAAGCAYCGAGGCAGCAGGAAGCTTCAGGTCTCCCCCACACTAACCCAACACCCCCCGTATCTTTTTAAATGCAGTGAACTCCCCCAGAGCTGCTCGTTATCTTTGCATCCGTCTCCTTTCACTGACAATAATCCTCCTTTTTCAAAGTTTCACCTCCTCCTCCTCCTCCTCCTGCACTCTTTAATGTGAGGCTGAAGGAGATGCATGTGAATGGGCCTCTGCTCAAAGGCTTTTATTCTCCTAAATCCTTCAGTGCTCCGGTCTGGTTTCCATGCAGGTGGGACCAGATCTGGGACCAGAACAGTTGGACACCATGAGGCAGAGGCTTGTTCTTCCTGTTGAGTAAAGTCCTCTGCATTCAGAGGCTAAACTGTAAAATATATTTACCTGTTTGTAAACACTGGTTCTGAAGTTGGTGTGAGTTTATTTTGTTGAGTCATAGACTTAAAGATCACTAGACTGAGCCCCGCCCATCCCGTCCACTGGTGTCTGTGACATCATGGAGGAGCAGAAACGAACTGGATCTGTTTCACAGATTATCTGTCATGTTTTTACAATAAATTAATAATTA
>NW_013952487.1:324268-327947 GCF_001266775.1 Austrofundulus limnaeus | reverse complement strand
GGTCTAAATATTAATCAGACATTTATAATATTTTACACTCTGTAGGTCTAAATATTAATCAGAGGACAAATTTAATAGTTTGTGTTAAATTGTAACATGATTCAACAGAGCTAAACTCTGTATATATGCTCCACAAGCTAATATCTGTTAACCACTTCATTAATAACAGTGATTACATGGACTTTATAAGATTATTTTAATTTTAAACTGTTACATTATGTTCTGCTCAGATCACATTGAGCTAAATAAGATCAAATCTGCTGACTTGTGTTGTGAAATGAGACGTTTTCCTGTTTATCTTCTGTTAATAAATCCATAACACAAACAGMTTTTCTGACATTATTTAAAACATTAGATAGATTATATGAACTGTAAAATATTAACAATAATTTGATTAATATTATTATTAACAGTTTTAATGATTTCTACATCGTCAGTCCTTTTTTTCTGCTCTGTTGTCAACATGTACAGTGATGGGAAATCCAGAGTCTTGCCTGTTTAGCGTTAGCCGTTAGCTTCTCCAGCCGATCACACGGTCACCTGGTTTTTGCACACTCCAGCTGTTCTATAGAACCTCCTTGTGTTGAGTTTGAGCTGCTGCCCTCTGCTGGAGGTGTAAACAAACTACAGCAGCAGCTAAAGTGTGCTGAACACCTGTGTTTATCTGTAGTTTCTGAGGACGTGTGCAGACGTCTTCAGGCTGGTGCCCTTCCTGGTCTTCATCATCGTTCCCTTCTTGGAGTTCCTCCTTCCTGTGGTTCTGAAACTCTTTCCCAACATGCTGCCGTCCACCTTCGAGACTCAGTCCAAGAAGGTGGGTCCTGCTGGTTTCCTCTCTGTTTGATTCTGATTCACTTCTGCACMGAGTCTTATTTTTATCTTTATGGCATCGTACAGTAGTTTTATTTTATTTTTTATTATTATTGCTACTGTTGCAGACATTGTTTGTGAACTGATGTATCTGCTGCTGCTGTTACACCAGAATGTCCCCTCTGTGGCACAATAAAGACTGATTCTATTCTATTCTATTCTATTCTATTCTATTCTATTCTGCTCTTTCAGCTGATTGTAGAAGAAAATGTTCAGCTGAGACTTTTGGTTTTTGAAATGTTTACGCTTTGACAAAATATTTAACTGTACTTTCAAATGTTTTTAATTGTAACAAAGAAATTAAGAAAGAAAAATTCGGCATACATGCTAAAATTCTGCTACTTTTACTTTTATCTAAACTTTTGCTACTTTTGGCTTTTAGCTARTGTTTYGCTACCATTAGCTAGCATTTAGTTTCTTAGGGTTTAATTTGTGTTCTGTTAGTATTTAGTGTTCGCTTTTTTAACTTTAATTTAGTGTTTTACTTCTTTTAGCTAGCCTTTTCTACCTCCAGCAAATATTTGATTTTTTAAGTTTTAACTAGTGATTTTTTAATATTAGTTAGCATTTTGGTTTTTCTAGCTTTTAGCTGGTGTTTTCTTTGGCTGTTAGCTAAAGTAAGTTTTTTTAGTTTCTAGTCTTTCTCTTTTAGCTAGTGTCTTGTTACTATCAGCTACATTTTACAAATGCTAACCTTTTGCTGCTTTTGGCACATTTTATTTAGTGTTTTGCTACTTGTAGCTTTGAGCTAGCATTTTGTTTCTCAGCTTTAGCTTTTTTTTCTTTTTGCTAGTATTTAAATGATAATGAGAGAAGCTAATGTTAGTGTTTCACTCTTGTTTTGCTACAGATCTTACCTTTTTAGTTAGACTTTTTTCTAGGTTTTAGCTGGTGTTTGTTTGGCTGTTAGCTAAAGTAATGTGTTTTTATTGGCTTTTTCTTTTAGCTAGTGTCTTGTTACTATCAGCTACATTTTACAAATGCTAACCTTTTGCTGCTTTTGGCACATTTTATTTAGTGTTTTGCTACTTGTAGCTTTGAGCTAGCATTTTGTTTCTCAGCTTTAGCTGTTTTTTTCTTTTTGCTAGTATTTAGCTGATAATGAGAAAAGCTAATCTTAGTGATTTATTTACTCTTGTTTTGCTACAACTCTTACTTTTTAGTTTTATTTAGCTTTTAGCTGGTGTTCTATAGCTTTAAATGATTCAGTTTTAGCTTCTTTAGCTAATTTCTGCAGAGTCAGCAGTTTGTTTGAATCATGATTCAGATCATTTCATGTCCTCGTCAGCATTTTAGCTGCTGTTTTAAAYGTGTGATAGCAGCTTTAGTTTAGCAGGAAGTGGTGATTGTTTCAGCTTGTAYTGAGTAAAGTTCACGTCATTTTGAACGTGTTTTTTTAGGAGGAGAGGCTGAAAAAGGAGCTGAGGGTCAAACTAGAGATGGCAAAGTTCTTGCAGGACACCATCGAGGAGATCGCTTTGAGGAACAAGGCCACCAAGAGCAACGTGACGGAGGAGTTCTCCACCTTCTTCCAGAAGGTTTGAGAGCGAAGACGCTTTTTATTTCTTCTCCCAGCTCCTCGCCGGAGGTTAGGTCCGGTTTTCTGACGGCGGTTCTGGTGTCTCCTGCAGATCAGGGACTCCGGGGAGCGTCCCAGTAACGAGGAGATCATCAAGTTCTCCAAGCTGTTCGAGGACGAGCTCACTCTGGACAACCTGACCCGACCCCAGCTGGTGGCTCTCTGCCGCCTGCTGGAGCTGCAGTCCATCGGAACCAACAACTTCCTGCGCTTCCAGCTCATCATGAAGCTCAGGGCCATCCGCGCAGACGACAAGGTAAAGGTGTCTCTCCTGCCGTCGTCTCTGAAACCATCGGGGCGGTTATTTGTTGATTTTTGATTTGATTTATTTCAAACACAAAAGTAAAACAAAAAGAACACAACAACAATTCAAAAAGAGATATTTCACGTGCAAGGGAAGGGTAAAAGCCTGAATAGGCTTATGTAAAAACCACTCCCAATCAAATCAGACTACAACACTACAGTAAAAAACATAAAATAAAAATAACGAATACAAAAATCAACATCAAAATTAAACGCATACAAAAATAAGAAAAATCTATATGCATTTAAAATCACTCAAATTTCACATTTCAAAATCAACAGCTTGGTTTTTAATCTGTTTTTATACACAGAGAWTTGAAGGTTCCACAAGTTCAACATTTGAATTCTACATTTTATCTCCATAAAATCTGACTGAGAACTGGTCAGGCAATGATTTGTATGATGGAAGATGAAGAGTTTGCCCAGTAGGATAATTATGAATTTGTGAGTTCATATGAAAACAGCTTTTAATATAGGAAGGCCAGTTTATGTCATACAGAGCTCTGAACACAAACGTACAAGAAGAAACATGTTTATTAAACACTTGGGAGGAGCTGACGAGACGTCTGTGTCCTCAGCTGATCGCAGAAGAAGGAGTGGAGAGCCTGAACGTGAAGGAGGTGCAGACGGCCTGCCGGGTCAGAGGGATGAGGTCTCTGGGAGTCACGGAGGAACGACTGAGAGAGCAGCTCAGCCAGGTGATGAGTTCAGGTTCACTGTGGGCGGAGCTTCTTAACTGATTGTTTTTTTTTTTTACTCAAAACCTGTTGTGATGTTTGTCTTCAACAGTGGTTGGACCTGCACCTGAACAAACAGATTCCCACATCTCTGCTGCTTCTGTCTCGAGCCATGTACCTGCCTGACACGCTGTCTCCTGCCGACCAGCTGAAAACCACTCTGCAAACACTTCCTGACATGGCCGTACGT
>NW_013952487.1:314170-322168 GCF_001266775.1 Austrofundulus limnaeus | reverse complement strand
GAGGGTCATGTGTCCCATCACCTGACTTATTGGTTTGGATGCTGTGGTTCTTAGGTGTCGTGTCATGTGTATGTAGTGAATGCAGGCGGGGCTCAAAGTCCCATCAGACTGAAGAAGTCTCTTGGAGGAGAGACGAAACGTTTCACTAAAGAAGAACCCATCCAGAGGACCTACTTATTTTTTCTTTTTGACTTATTTTGTTAAGTCTATCTTTCCATAGAACGCTTTCAGGTGTGTAATTTATGACGCTCGGCTTGCCGTACAGGCAGCTCTCTCCATCAGAAGCTMCTCTTAGACAGTTCCTGTTAGCAGAAAAGTGTCCCAGATGTCCCAGTTTGGTTGTTCTTTATATTTTCCACTCGTCTGTTTGTGATGTAACTCTGCTGCCGCCTGCAGGAGGGCGAGTCGGAGCCTGAGCCCAGCGTGGTGAAGCTGAGCGAGGCCGAGGCGGAGTCGTCTCATTCAGAGACGCTGAAGGACCCAGCTCCTCCTGTAGAGGGACTGAAGGTAACGTTAACACACTGATGTAACCATCTGGAGCTGAACATTAACCTTTGAGCCTCACGTCTTCTTTTATATGACTTTAAACAGCGGCAGCCTGCTCTGCACTTCCAGGTTAGCTTCATTATTACACAGATTAATGTTCTTCTTTAGGCTGTTCCTCCTCAGGGTGTCCACAGTGAGCTGTCCTCCCCCACTCTGTCCTCTGTCCTCCATGTCTTCTTTATCTGTATCTCTAACATTCTTCTACCAGCATACCCACTGTCCCTCCTCTGCTGTCCAGATCTGTCTCCTGTCTTCTTCTCTTTGAACTCCTCACATCCTTCCTTCCGTAGCTTCCAGTATTTGTTTCTCTGACTCTCTTCACCACAAGTCCTCCTCCTCACAGCAGTTCATCCCTGCAGTGGTCAAGTTTATATTTTTAGCCTTTCTTTTCTGTTTTTCATGTTTAAAACATTTGTTTATATTTTATTTTATTTTCTAGGATGAGGAGATCACTAAAGAAGAGATTGACCTGTTGAGTGACGCCTTTTCAAAGCTGAAGGAGCAGAAGAAACTTCTGACTCTGGAGAAAGAAGAGCTGGAGGAGCTKAAAGACGATGTTCAGGAGTACAGCGAGGTGCCTGCATTTATTTACTGTATATGATACGCTTCTAGTGTTTTTTACTCGATCTTTACACCATCGTCTGTGATAAATATCCTTTAAATGAGCTTTAACGTTCCAGGACTTGGAGGAGATGAAGAGCGAGTTTTCTAAGACGGGTCAAGAGAAGTCTCTGGAGGAGTCGAAGGCCAGCAAGCGTCTGTCGAAGAGGGTGACCCGGATGATCAGTCGCATCGACAAGATCATCCTGGAGCTGGAGAAGGACAAGGTCGTCCTGGACGGACAGGTGGACAGTGGAGCCACGCCCCCCGTCAGGTACGAAGATTTATTGTTTTAATTGACTTCAGGTCGTTCTACGTCCAAAAACCACGAGGAAAGCAAAGGACATTTTAGATAAAATCTCAAAATATTAGGTAAACAAAATCATAGTCAAATCTAAAAGTATCAAAATGCTAGTTAGAATCTGAAAGCATCAGAAGCGTAGCTCAAAGTGTCAGAACGATGGCTAAAAGTCAAGCTAGACTCGAAAAGTACTAAAAGTTAGCTAAAGGCTAAAAGGATCAAAAGACTGACTAAAAAGTAACAAAAGGACAAAAACCTGGCTAAAACATACATACCAAACGGTTAGGTAAAAGTCGAAAAGTACCGAAATGTTAGCTAGCTAGCTAGCCAAAAGTACCAAAAGGTTGGCTAGAAGCTAAAAGCACCAAAAGATTAGCTAGCATCTAAAAGCATCAGTAGATTAGCTAGCATCTAAAAGTACCAAAAGGTTAGCTAGAAGCTAAAAGTACCAAAAGGTTAGCTAGAAGCTAAAAGTACCAAAAGGTTAGCTAGAAGCTAAAAGCACCAAAAGGTTAGCTAGAAGCTAAAAGCACCAAAAGGTTAGCTAGAAGCTAAAAGTACCAAAAGGTTAGCTAGAAGCTAAAAGTACCAAAAGGTTAGCTAGAAGCTAAAAGCACCAAAAGGTTAGCTAGAAGCTAAAAGCACCAAAAGGTTAGCTAGAAGCTAAAAGTACCAAAAGGTTAGCTAGAAGCTAAAAGTACCAAAAGGTTAGCTAGAAGCATCAAAATGTTAGCTTGAAGCTCAAAGTATCAAAAGATTAGCTAGCATCTAAAAGCATCAAAAGATTAGTTAGAAGCTAAAAGTAACAAAAGGTTGGCTAGAAGCTAAAAGTACCAAAAGGTTAGCTAGATGCTAAAAGTAACAAAAGGTTAGCTAGATGCTAAAAGTAACAAAAGGTTAGCTAGAAGCTAGAATTATCAAAATGTTAGCTTGAAGCTCAAAGTATCATAATGTCAGCTAGCATCTAAATGTATCAAAATGTTAGCTTGAAGCTAAAAATATCAAAAGATTAGCTGAAATCGAAAAGTAGCTAAAAGTGACAAAAACCTGACTAAAAGCTAGATGTACAAGAAGGTTAGCTAGTATCTATCCAACATTTCAGATGGAAGCTAAAAGCATCAGAACGTTTGCTAAAAGCAAAAAATAGTGTTGACTAGCTAAATGCTAAAGCTAAAAAAGTCTAGATAAAAGCTAAAATTATTAAGAWAAGTAGCAGAACGGCAGCTAAAAGTAGCATTTAAAACACAATTAGAGCCTGCAGCTGAAGCAGATTTCTGAGAAAAATATTTTTTGAAAAACTAAAACTGTATTTTTATGAAACAAAAAGTTGTAAAATCAGTTAAATACTGTAAAAACTATAACATTTTTAAAAGTCAGAGCACCAGCACTGAACGAGCTGAGGTTTTGATATAAAAAAAGCACAAATTCTGCAGAAACAGATTATTAAAAATGCTTCAAAATAAAGTAAAAAGCAGGAAATCTGAATTTTGAATCTTACATAATAAAAGCACAAGTACAAAGTGAACAGATGTGCTGGACTTGATGCAGAGGAGAAATCTCTGTTGTGTAACATGTAGAATTAATGAGAGCGCCCCCTGCTGGCGGTGGCGTGGAGTAAAGACATCCAGTAAAATCTCAGATCGCTCCGCCCCGTCAAACCTGGTAACCGTTTCCTGTATGCAGTTCTTTCCGCACCTTCAGGGAGAACCTGGTCGGCATGGACGAGCTCATCGGCATCATGCGGCAGATCCAGAACATTCCCGAGGACAAGCTGCAGCGGATCGCCGAGACCCTCGACGAAAACAAAGACGGGAAGATTGACATCGATGATGTCATCAAAGTAAGCCCAGAACGCACACGAACAGGCAGTTTTTACTGCATCACACGATCGTTACCATCTTCTGACTCACACAGACCGTCTGACTCCACCGTTTTCACATCTCCTCAGTTCCTGCCTCAGAATATCAGCTGATGATTGTTGGGTTTCTCTCAGGTGGTGGAGCTGATCGACAAAGAGGACATCGACATCGCAACCTCGCAGGTGGCGGACATCTTGGCGATGGTGCAGAAGGAGGAGAAGCTGATGGAGAAGGAAAAGGCTAAAGAGAAGTTGGAGAAGGAGCAGGCAGCTAAACTCAGCAGCTGAACTCATGAATGTGTAGGGATCAAACGGTGGTGACAGGTACTCCTGGGAGGCTGCTCTCTGAAAATCTGCTCTTTTAAAACATGTTTTAAACACTATTTAAAACTCGTTACTTCACTGATTCTGCTCGTTGCTTCTTTAGAGTGATCGGATACTCGATTTGTTCTTAAATAAGCTGTTAAAATTTAAAAAACAGACGTGTTGCTGCAGCTCAGGTTTGGGAAGTTTGTCGTTTTGGTTTCTGAAATGAACCGTTTCTGGATTCACTCAGTAAAAATCACCTTCATTCCTCCTTTTCTGTTGGTTTCTTCATCATCATCATCATCATCCTGTTTCTGTTGTTTTATTTTCTGAAGGAGGCTGAGACCAAAGACAACAAAAGCAACATAAATGAAATGTTGAATGTAAAATGAGTCCAGATGTACATATTAAATGTAGTTTTGTTGAAATGGTGCTACAGATGCTCGTACAGGTTTAAACGGAACTTTTTGTTAAAGCAGTTCAGTCGACACTCATACCTCCTTGTGTTTGACGGGATCATTGTGATTGGACGTTCATTTGGGCTCATTTAGGTTTGAGAGGCGGAGCTTGTTTCGGTCGTTGTTCGCTGACCGTGTCGACGTATGAAAACAAACCAGAAAACACCCGACGGAGACCTCCACTGAGACGTAGTTCTTCTACAGCTGGGGTCTCATCAGGCTGTGGCTGTCRGAGGACGTTTGGTGACTCCAAACTGTGAGAAAGTTTGCTTAGTTTCAGTTGAAGTCTCACTGATTTGATTGATTGTGACCAGTCACKGCTCATTTTTCTATAGTTTAGCTCGTTATTTCATCGTCCACATCAAACCTGGCCTAATTAGATCCGATTAAACTGATTCAGATACATTGTCCTGCTTTAGCCCCGCCCCAGCCTATTTTAGCCCCGCCCAGTCTACTTTAGATCCTCCTCAGACTGATTCAGATGCACTCCTCCTGCTTTAGCCCCGCCCCAGCGTGTTTTAGCTCCACCTAGTCTGATTTAGCCCCGCCCCAGCCTTCTTTAGCTCCGCCTCATTCTGCTTTAGAGTGGCCTTTATGTCCACAAGAAAACCGTTTTGAAATGAAGAACCGTTTTATTTTAAATCTGCAACAAATCAGAAATGATTTGGTCAAACTAAAAAAAAAAAAAATCACATCTTGAGATTCTTGACTTTTGAAGCGACTTTTTAAACTGGATCGTACTTATCAGGAGTGATTCCAGATGTTTGGATTAATTTGTCTCGTTAATCAGAATAACCACTGGAAAACTGGTTTAATCCTATTTTTAGTGGATTTTGTCGAAGATTTACAAAGTAATAAATAGAGTACTGTTTACCAAGGAGGCTCAGTAAATGTACAGTTTAGAGTTTAAAAATCAGCTGTAAGGCTCTCTGGTCCTAAACACTCAGGATTGAAGGAAACTGGGATGAAATTTGCTAATTTTCGTGTAAATTTTCCACCATTTGAGTGACACAGAGGTTTATAGTCACTACTTAATAGTTTTTTTTGAGGATTTGTAATTTTACCAATTATTTTTTTGAAATAGCTACTTTTACTTTTATTTTGTTACATTTTAAAGCTAAAAATGATCCTTTTACTTCTTTACTTTAAAATGTAAAACCTCATTACAAATAAAATCTGTTTAAACTCATGAAAGATGTTTCTGCTCTAAAAATGAAGAGTTGGATTTAGTCAAAGTCACGTCAGCTGGTTCCACTGAGCCTGGATGAGTAAACTGAACAAAGAATATAAAAATATTGATCAGTTTACTCAACCTGGTTTACTGGAACCAGTTTGGYTCAGTAAATTCAACAGTTTATTTCTTAGAGAGTGTGTAAAAGTACTTTTACTTTCCCAGTTTTTGTGAACAGTTTTATGACTTTTACTTGAGTCGTTTTCTCATCAGTGAAATTTATTTTTACCAAAGTCATTTTCTGTTCATGTAATTTTACTTTTAGTTATTTTTTTAGTAGTTTACAGACGTGGAGTGGCAGCTGAGTGGTTCTGATTCTGTGGACGGGTCCAGGAGGGAAACCCAGASCAGCTCCTCCTGGTCCTGAGTCGTTTGTCCCTGCAGCCGGTTCTGGTTCTGACACTAAAGATGCTGGTCGGTTTGAGGAACAACAGTAGATGTTTGGTTGTTTTCTGGTTTAAATAAGGTGACCTGCAGTTAGAGGAACGACCAAACAGACAAATAAATATTTATTAGAAATGTTTGGATGAATCTGGGCTGAACTTCAGCCGTGACTCTAGTTCTGATCCTCTGAGTTACTGTTGGATGAGCTTCTGCAGCTGCTGGCCTGATTAAAAATGGCCGCCGCAGCTGATTGATCTTAGCAAACAGGAAAAAGACGACAACTCAGTCAGATAATGAGCTGAAGTTTGTTGTGGTAGTAGCTGAGGGTGACCTCCAWCACATCACTAACTGTAACTGAAACTGTTGGGTGATGGGCATTCCCTGCAGGGATTTAATCTAATCCACCAGATTTAACATGAAATTAATCTGAGGCGTGTCTGATTTGTGCTGCTGTTTTAAAACTAAGTTTGTTTTCCTGAAGGAAATGTTTTTATTTTTATCACTCAAATTCTCGCCGACTCAGCGTTTCGTCTGCGACCATGTTTCTGCTCCTTCCCTCCTCGGCTGATTTTGTTTTTGCTCCACCTGGAGCTAAATAAGACTGAAATCAGAAAGATTCCCTCCAGCTTTCATCAGTTTGTGTTTGAAATAAATAAATAAATAAATAAATAAATAAAAGCAGCCAGCGAACCGACGTAAAGCTGGAAAACGTTGGAGTTAGCTCCAGATCTATCTTTTTGTTATTTATTTAATTGAATTTTCTGTTTCATTCAACGTGGGGTTCAGGATGTTTGATTTTATTTAAATTTGAGACCTAAAACATGTAACAAGCAGATATTATTTCTTTTATTTTTTTAGCACATTTCCTGTTAAATTAAACGATCATTTATTCAAATGGATTGTAAGAGTTTAATAAAATATGAATGATTTGTATTTTTCTTTTTCTTTTTTTTCACCTCATTTTCTTCTGATTTATCATCTCACATTTAAACCTTTTAGTTCTTTATTCTTTATTTTATTATCACGTTAAAACTAAAAGCAGGACCTTCAGCTGYTACCTGCTTCAACACACCTGAAGTAAACGACAGACGTCTACATTTGATGACATTCTGAGGTTTCATTTACTCAACTCAGGTGTGTTAAAGCAGGTAAACAGCTGAAACCTGATCCGATCTACAACAGGTAAGATACTTGTTCTTCACAACCCTCTCAGAGAACCACCTCAGAATACTGATGCAGGATTTTGGACACCTGTGTTCGCTGAGTGTCAGGGAGTTAACCAGATCAGTTTTTATCCTGATAACTGAACTTCAGATAAAATAAACTGGGACTCACACGAGTTCTTGGTTCCGTCACATCAGAACCGTCTGTGGAGCGGGTCGGACCGTGAGCAAACAAACAAACAAACAAACCTCTTTTTGTTGAGATGYTCTGCTGGTGAAACCATACTGTTGTCTCCGGTCAGTTGAACCTTATGTCTGGTCCTCAGAACCGAGCCGAGATGATCCGAACACGAAGCTTAAGACACAAAATAATAAATTATTCCAACAGCTTCTGTTTGAGAGCTTTTATTTCTCTTTAATCTCAACCGACAGTAAATTATAATCAGAATAAAACAAATTCTTGAACATTTATTCTGATTTCACCGCGGACGTCGGCTGCCATGATGAGCGTGTTAGCAAAATATCTCACGAAACACCGATTTTAACAAAACTCTTACGACTAAAACTCGTGATCAATTCCAGATTCGTTAAACATCAAAACGGCTAAAATTTGGTCAGATTATGAGCTAAACTTCAGGCGCTAACGTCACACATTTGTTTAAAACTTTAACAAACAGGAGCTTCTTTCGTTTATCCTCAGTTTGAAAATAATCACATTTTAAAGTTATGGAAAAATCAAATAAAAAAGGTAAACTTTAAAAACACAAATAAAACTTCATGAGTTTCTCCAGTCTGACCACTAGATGGCAGACTGGGTTTATGGATCTACAGAAACAACATGAAAACAGGAAGAAAATTTATTGATTTGGTTTATTTTTTTAAAAAAACTGAAATTTAAATATATATTTTTATGAAAAAAACATTTGATTTCACTATAAAAAAACTATTTGATAATGTCACAGAAATATACAGTTTCTGTGGATTGGTGTATAACTGCTGCGGGACAATAAATGTTTTTATTTGAACTTCTGTTATAACTTTTTTACTACTTTAGCCTTCAGTTAGCCTTTTCCTACTGTTAGCATTCGCCTCGTCAGCTAATGAACTTCAAGCCTTCTGCAGGTTTAAAATGACAAAAAAATATTTTGACA
>NW_013952487.1:311152-312975 GCF_001266775.1 Austrofundulus limnaeus | reverse complement strand
AACACTGCTCAGCTCTCCTCTTCAGTTAGCTCTTTGTGTGTGTGTGTGTGTGTGTGTGTGTGTGTGAGTGTGTGAGAGACCCCTGAAATGTCTCATTAGCTATATCATTAAGGAGACAGCTGGAAGGGGCTGCAGACAGCTGGCGTGGGGCAGCAGAGGCAGGATTAGACAGTGTTCGGTGAGAGGGGGTCCGTTCATATCTCAGGTTGTGTTTTGGATCGTAACCCCCCCCCCCACACACACACACACACACACCCCGCCTTTTTACACTCCTGCTGTTTCTACACCTTTATTTGGACCGATGTTAAAAACAAAAATGAACCAACTCTAAATTTTTCTTTAACCGGTTGTTTGAAAGAGGCCCACGTCCAGGACCAGAGACAAGATGTCCAACATGGACATGGACACATTTTGGGTTTTAAATCTCAGAAGTGAGCCCGGTTCCTCCCACGTCTCCTTACTGTTAACGTCTGGTGTCCAAGACATGAACGACTGGACGGACATCTGTGGACAGTCCCACTGTCTGCAGCACCGCTCCCTCTCTCTGGACCAGGCTCCTCAGGTTCCAGGTCCAACCAGCTGCAGGAAAACCAGTCAGAAATATAAAKGATTAAATTCCACTTTTATTTCATTAGAACATTCTTATAAAACCATAAACAACACCTTACAACAATATAAACATTTTTATCAAGCAGCTAATAAATCTGTGCAACTTCAGCTTTTTAAGTTTTACATTCAATTTCTGATAAAACTATTTAATAAAAGTTGGTAAAATACATTATTGCAATTATAAAGAATATTTATTGATATTTTTACTTGATGCACAGAACAGTTTTTTTTGTTTTTTGCTTTCAAGCATTTTTTGACGAGCTAAAACCTGCTACAAGTAGCAAAATGCCAGTTAAAATCTAAATGTTGCAGTAGTATTTATGTATGCATCTTTCTAAAAGATAAATATAGCAAAATGCTAGCTAACCATAGCAAACGGCCAATTAAAAAGGAGCAAAGCACAACTAAAATGAAAAGTAGCCAAACCATAACTAGAAGCATAAAGTAGAAAAAATGCTGCCTGAAAAGAACWGAACTGAACGTATAAAATGGCAGATAAAAGCTAAATGTAGCAAATTAGCTACAAGTATCAAAGTGGTAGCTAGAAATGTGGCAAAMGATTAGCTATAACAATAAAAGCATTAGCTAAAATGTTGAAGTAGCAAAATGGTAGCAAGAAGCTAAAACAAAAATATTAGCTCAAACTGAATGTAGCTAAAAGCAGCAGAAGGCAAGCTGCAAGCTAAAAGGACCAAATAAAAGATTGTAAGCGGAGAATAGAAAAAGGCTAACTAAAATCTCAAACTGTTTATTACTTATGGCTTCAAACAGTTCTGTTTTTTTTATTTAGGGTCACCAGTCAGCTGCTCTTGACCTTTAGCCTTTAGATATTTTCAGCTACTTGTTAGCTTTTTGCAGCTTTTAGTTAATACAGTAGCTACTTTTGGGCTTCAGCTGGCATTTTGCTTTCCTTACTTTTAGCTAGTCTTTTGCTACTTTTAACTTGTACCGTTATGCTACGTTTAGACACAATTCTTCTACTTTTAGCAAACCTTTTGATAATTTGAGCTTTTAGCTACTCATTTGCTACTTTTATATTTTAGCTATTCTTTTGCTACTTTGAACTACCAAATGGTGACTTTCAGCTTTTAGCTAGATTTTTTATTATGGCTTTAAGTAGTTCAGCCTTTTTTTTTTTTTTTTTTTGAGTCACCAGTCAGCTACTCTTGGCCTTTAGATCAGTGGTTCCCAAAGTTGGGGTCGGGACCCAAAGT
>NW_013952487.1:300280-304105 GCF_001266775.1 Austrofundulus limnaeus | reverse complement strand
AGACAAAAGGGAAATAAATTATGTGGGTCGGGTAAAAAAAAAAAACAAGCATTTTGCCTCACAAACAGAAACCATATTAAAAAACATTTTCTCCAAGTTTTTTTTTTACATTTAAGGTTCTACTTGTGTACGTTAGTAACATTAAAGCATATTTGAAAACGCAAAAAGAMCTTGAACAAGGTTAGAAGAAATAAAAACTGAGCTGCACCAAACTAAAGATAATCCCCAGTTCTGACAAGGTTAGGACATCAAGAACAACGTAAATAAAGAGAACGGAATAAATTACAAATCTCATGAACGCATATTTTATTAATACGGCATTTTTTAATTTAATGGCAGCAGAGCCCCTGCTCATCTTTACCTCCAACAACTCATATCTCATTTTTAGTTTCTAATCTTTAGAAATCTCTAAGCTCTGTTAAAAACTACATTTTTCTTGTGACTTTATGTCCGATTTTGGATAAAAACACCTGTTAGGGAACAACTAAAAGCATTATGATAAACATTTAATGCAGTGAAACTGGAATATAAATGTGACAAGACTTTAAGAACGTTCTGACAAAGGCTGGGCGATCAAACATAATAAAACAAAAATACATAAGAAACTAAACCAGAAGTAAAGCCTTACAGAGATCTAAATGTTCTACCCTACATCATGATTTTGAATAAAAACACAGAAAACAGAGTGTAATGAGCAAAAATACTCTCGCCATAGGGAAAGCTTTTACCCATCTGGAAGAATAAGGAAAACCAAACACCATCCGGTAAATTAGATCCATCCATCTTTTATACAAGTGCTTATTTTAACCATTAATGATGGTAAACAAACCAATTGTTGCATTTTTTTTCCAATCAAACTACAATTTCTCCTTTTGTTTTTGCAACATACATTCAAAAATGTGACCAGAATTAGTCAATATACGTCCTGTTTGCTTGATTAATTGAGGCACTTAATAGATTTGGGCCTAAATATTTGAAGTTTGTAATTTGATGCCAGTAGCACAAAAACTTACCAGTGTAGCAAGATTAAAAGACCAAATTTGACCATTTTAATTACCCTAAACAGAATATTTTAAGKACTGGTGCAGAATTGTCGGCTAATTACAAATCAATAATCAGCAGAAATTAAGCTTGTGTTTCATAATTAAGCCGTTTCAGACTACGTAGCAGCATATAAATCATGAACGCTTCAACACCATCTTCCCTTTTACTAAAAACAGACTCTTTAAACATTTTAACCTCAGCGCTTCACTGAAATTCAGTGAAACTAATATATTTAAACATTAAATACTAATTTGGCAATCCCACCATTCTAAACGTTTGACAGTGCAGCATTTGGTTCCGTTGAACCGGAAATAACAGACAATTGAGACAAATTTGGCACTTTTCTCAACAAACAAACCTCCAGACTTCAGCGTCCATCATATAGATTTACATATATTTTCTTTTTTTGCTGAGTCACACAGCAAGCCTTCATTTCAGTAATAATACTGTAGAGCAATGATTCAAATCTAATTGATCTGGGCAGGTATTTTTTAAATCATTTTTAGTCGTTTTTTATTGCATGAACACTTCGCCTTTACCGACCAGGGAGAGACTAGGGGCGTAACAATACATCGATCCACATCGATATATCAATTAAATGATTACTGATTCAATTACATCACGGCAAAACTAAAACATATCAGATGGGAAYGTGGTATCAAATCAAATCGATCGCAGACTTGTGAACTAAAATCTTATCATTACAGATTTTGTGATAAACATTGTATCGTCAATATCGCATTGTCGATATAACATCGTACCTTCGATGTACCATTGCATCGTCGATGTAACAACGTAACGTCGGTATAACATCGTAACGTTGATATAACATCGTCGATATAACATCTTACCGTCGATATGACATCATATTGTCAATATAACATCGTACCGTCGATATAACACATCGTTGATATAACATCTTATCGTCAATATGACATCATATTGTCAATANCTTTTATTTTACAATATTGCTGCTTTTAGCTGTGGTCTACCACTTTGCTTAGATTAAAGCTAATGTTTAGCTTCTTTTAGCTTCTGTGTAGTGTTAGCTCAGCTTGTTCAGCACTGATTTAACGAGCAGAATAAGAAGCGGAGCAGGATGCAGCTGCGGCCTGTAACCAGAGAGGAACCTGATGTGTCGGGAGAAGATGTCGGAGGTGACCGAGCATACCTCAGTTAGTCCTGAACCATCATCAGGTCTATTCCTGCAGCTCGGTGTCGCTGCAGCTCTCTGAGGAGCAGCAGATACTTTTACAAACACCTGTTGCTGAACGTCACTCGGCTGCACGGCTGTCTCGCTGGTTAATCGCTGATTTGGCGCACTTACAGTGACAACATACCGAGATCCAGTTTCAGTCAGGATCTGTCCGTACGCCCAGAGGAAACACACTTTCATTCTTGTGTCTCACACAGACACACATCAGCTGAAGCCACATATCTGCACACAAACATCCACCTTTTTATGAAACAAAAGCAYGGAGGGCAGCCATCTTTAATTTACCTGAACTATCAACTAGCATTCCTTGAACACTTGCGTCCCCACGTTTCTCATGACCCTTATTCAACCTGTTGCATATCACCCTCAGCTACTACCACACTAAATTTTAGCTTAAAATCTGCTGAGTTTTAGCCATTTTTGAGATAAAGCTATTGTGTTTGCCATTTTGTATTAAGAGTTGATCAAGTAGATATAAATCCAGTGATTTGAGTCATTAAAATGTGTCCACTGGGTCAGTAGATATTTTGCTAACAGACGTCCAARGGACACATAATACGACACAATCCTAATTAAAGCTAGTTTGGTTGAACAAATTAGCCTTTTATAGCATTTTAGCTGCTGTTAAAGCTAATTGCTGCCTYGCCTCAGAGGCAGGAGGGGCTCCGTCGGGTGTAAACAAGCTTTTGGCCCTCAGCCGACCTGAAGTGTGTCTTGAGGGGGACATCCTGCCCATGTTGGAGCTTCCTCCTCCGGCTGAAGTGGTCCATTCACGGAGGTCCTGTTAGGGGGGGCGGCGGTGCGTTCACTGCTGAATGAAAGCTTCTGTTTCACACGTGTTTGCAGTCGTGGCTGTTTTACCATCAACTCACCACAGCAGGCCTCATGTTAGGCCTGTTAGCAAAATATCTCGTGAACCACCCGACAGGATTTGTTTAAAACAGGGTTATTCAACTGGCGGCAAAGTTCAGCCCAACTGGTCCATTCAGCTCAGAATCTCAGCTAGAAGCTAAAAAACATTTCTATTCACACTCAAGACAGTTAAAATTACAAGCAGTTGAAGATAAAATTATGAAAGCAACAATAAAATTGGTTAAAAATTTTGGCAAATCAGAGATGTCAAAATATTTGTGTTGAATATGAGGCAGAATGTGTTTATTGTTTAATTATGACTACTTTTATTACATAGTGTTCTGTATGATGAGGTTTGGTAATGATGGCAATGTTTTAAGATGGCAGGTCACAACTGGCCCAGTTGGGGTTTTTGTGGCCCAGATATGTAAATGTCACAACTGGCCCAGTTGAGGTTTTTGTGGCCCAGATATGTAAATGTCACAACTGGCCCAGTTGGGGGGTTTTTGTGGCCCAGATATGTAAATGTCACAACTGGCCCAGTTGGGGGGTTTTTGTGGCCCAGATATGTAAATGTCACAACTGGCCCAGTTGGGGGGTTTTTGTGGCCCAGATATGTAAATGTCACAACTGGCCCAGTTGGGGGGTTTTTGTAGCCCAGATATGTAAATGTCACAACTGGCCCAGTTGGGGGGTTTTTGTAGCCCAGATAT
>NW_013952487.1:292297-292907 GCF_001266775.1 Austrofundulus limnaeus | reverse complement strand
CGTACCGTCGATATAACATTGTACCGTCGATAAAACATATTATAGATATAACATCATATCGTCAATATAACATTGTACCGTCGATAAAACATCTTATCATAGATATAACATCATATTGTCGATATAACATTGTACCGTCAATAAAACATATTATAGATATAACATCATATCGTCGATATAACATCTTATCATAGATATGACATTGTATCGTCAATATAACATATCATAGATATGACATATCGTCGATATAACATCTTATCATAGATATAACATCGTACCGTCGATAAAACATTGTACCGTCGATAAAACATTGTACCGTCGATAAAACATCTTATCATAGATATAACATCATATTGTCGATATAACATCGTATCATCGATATAACATCTTATCATAGATTCGACATCATATCGTCAATATAACATTGTACCGTCGATAAAACATCTTATCATAGATATAACATCGTACCGTCGATATAACATTGTACCGTCGATAAAACATATTATAGATATAACATCATATCGTCGATATAACATCTTATCATAGATATGACATTGTATCGTCAATATAACATATCATAGATATGACATATCGTCGATATAACATTGTA
>NW_013952487.1:289077-291704 GCF_001266775.1 Austrofundulus limnaeus | reverse complement strand
ACTGCAGTTCTGATGTAAAATAAATTACAAAAAAGCTGAAATAAATGTACAATACTAAAATCTAACTAAATATTTAAAACTCAAGAACCATCTGTGTTAAGCCTATAAATACATTTACAAATTTACACATTAATTATTAAAATTAAACTTCTCTGCAGCTCTAAGGTTTATATGTTCATGACAGTGTCTTCCAAATAAAATCTTGTTTTTTTTTTTTGTCTTTTCCTGCTGTGCACAGCAATCTGATACATATTTGCATGGATACATTTACAATAAATCACTTTCTGGATATAGAAAACATCCAAACGACGGTGTTCTTATTACTGAAAAGCCCTGAAGCGTCGCACCTTGAGGAATACGTTGACGCAAAAACTAACCGGATCTTTGAGGACCTCCCTCACGTTTTGTGGATCTCAGCGGGTCCACGAGAGATACAGCTGAAGGTCCTCCGGTGCTGCATCACAAACCGGTTAGCCATCAATCAATGCCCTTTATTCGCTCCTCCTGGACCCGTTCAGACCCGGACTCAGGAAGGATTTTCCCAGTAGGCACGGAATGGTTTCACCAAACACACACGTCTGTAACAAAACACTGGCCTGAGTACAAAAATACAACTTTCATTCCTGGAAGATCCTCGTTCAAATTCAAAACAATCCTCCAACGCTGAACCTCCGAGAGAAGAAGTTTGCTCAGAGACGAGTTTAAGACGAGCTCCTGGCGACGGCGGTCCGACCCGGCCCCCCCACAACAAGTTTTATGTCCTGATCACTCCGTTGCAGGTCAGCGGTTTGGACAGACAGGGCTCGTCGGGAGGCGGGTCGTGGGCGAACACCGAGTCGTCTCCTGACGAGCAGGTGCTGCTGGAGTCCTGGCAGGTGGGCGAGTACTGCTCGAAGGGCACCGACAGGTCCAGGTACTCCTGTCAGAGGAAAGGTCAGAGGTCACAGCTGTCAGACACCGTCTGTGCTCAAACATGTGACTAAAATAGATCTGGACCATTTATGGTTTATTTTCACCTTGGACAGGTCACTGGTCCAACACAGGGTCCATATCAACAGAAATATTATGTTTATTACAATTTATAAATACTACTTTCTTTATTTTAGGGTAGGGTTCCTCAAACKGTGGACTGAGTTCAGGTCAAAATCCTAGTAAGAAAATAGTAAGAAAATTTTACTTGGTAAGATTCTTGAAATACTTGATTTCACTCAATTTTTTCTTATTTCAAGAATCTTACCAAGTAAAGTTTTTCTTACTCCACTGGCTGAAAGTTTTGACTTTATTTGAGTCAAATTTTCAGACTAAAGATAAATAATCTTACACATTGTGAAAACAAGATGATTATTCTTACACAATCAGTTCTTGTTTAGTAAATCAGTCTGAAAACAAGATCAAAAAGACTTTTTGGCTGATATAAGGTTTTAAAACTTGGTAAGATGGACAGTTTTTGTTGTGTGCAACTATTTTGAACATTATGATTTTGTAAAATGATTTGCATTTTAAGGAAAGAATTAGCCGTTATTTTCAGTATTTGTGGTAATTTGTTTTAAATTGTGCAGCTCTTTTGAACGTTTTAAAGTACACGCTTCCATTTCTGGTATTTACAGTTCTGCATTTTAAGATTAATTTTTCAACTATTTTGTTTAAGGATATGCCACTTTTTCTGGTCTTTACGATAATTCATTTAGGATGTGCAAGTATTTCAAATATTTACAGTAATTTGTTTTACATTAAAGCAGTTTGATTTTAGGACACAGCACTTCTTAAAAGGTGTTTATTTTAAAAAGTGCAACTATTTTGAACATTTACAGTAAGTATGCAGTTTATTTTTTAGACAAACTGCTTTTTCTTGCGTTTTAAGTATTTTTACAAGTTACGTCAATATTTAAACATTATGTACTTTACCTGAAGAACGTAGTGCATTTTCCGGTAATTTATTTTAAAACGTTCAACTATTTTGAACATCTGTGATGATTTTTGTAAAATCTGCACGTTATTCTTTAGGACAAATGGCTTTTTCTGGTATTTAAAGTATTTATTTTCAAGCTACACCAATATGTAAACATTAACGGTTCTGTACGTAAAGGATGTACAGCATTTTCCAGTATTTATGTTAATTCAAGATGTGCAGCTATTTCCAACTCAACAGTTATTTGTTCAATATGTGCTTTGATTTTAGGACAGAAATTTTTATGGTATTTACATTCATTTATTTAAACTTATTTTGATTTAGATGTTTTTAAAGCTACGCCACTATTTAAACATTAAAGATATTTTAGTTCATGATACGTACTTTACGTACTGCATTTTCCTGTAATGAATTTTAAGATCTGAAATAATTTTGAACATTTACGGTAATTTTCGTAAAGTACGCACTTTTTCTGGCACTTAAGAGAATTTATTGTAAAATGAAAAACTATTTAAAATGTATTTGTTTGAAGATTTGTTATTTATTTTTAGGGTGTGCCATTTTACGAGGCCCAAGACTCTGAGCATTGTTGGTCATTTTGACCCAAGGGCAGCAGGAGGGTTAGCTTGATCGGTTGAGATATTCAGTGAGATAAAACTAAATGACTCTGGTCTGAGGTGTTCCTGATGAGTACCGTATTTTTCGGACTATAAGCCGC
>NW_013952487.1:286930-288247 GCF_001266775.1 Austrofundulus limnaeus | reverse complement strand
TTTAAAAAAAAAAAATGGCGGGTGCGGCTTATAGTCCGAAAAATACGGTTTTTAAAGCACAGCTCTGAAGAGAAGCTTACGTCGGTGGAGGTCATGGATAAAATCCGGTCCAGATCTTCTACCAGCTGTCTGAAGGTCGGTCTCTGTGATGGGATGGCGTGCCAGCACTCCCTCATGATCATGTACCTGAAACACACGGGTCCACACCTGGTCACTCAGATCCTGGACGGCTCGTTGTGTCTCTGCTTCGTTTTATTTTCTCCACCTACAGCTCATGTGTGCAGTTGGCAGGTTTGTCCATCCGATGTCCCTCTTTCAGCAGCTTGAAGAGTTCTTCCACTGGGATCCCTGGGTACGGAGAGCCCCCCAGAGTGAAGATCTCCCACAGCAGAACCCCGTAGGACCACCTGTTAGAGAAAAACACAAACATGTTTAGAAAAACGAGGACCCAAAGCTGTCAAACGTCCAAAACWGGTAAAGCTAAAAGAAGAAAAACAATTTCTAAAACTGGAAAAGATGAGCTAGATCCAAAAAAATAAACTAACGAGTTAGCCAAAGGCAGCTAAAATGCTATAATTAGCAAAGTTAGCTGAGAGTAGCAGAATGAAAGCTCCGGTGTCCTCAGCGAGCCGAATGTTTGGCTACATTAGACTGCAAAAACAAAAAAGCAGATTCAGCGTTCATGCAATTAAAAAAAAAAAAACTGGACTTCACAGCTCCTCACGCCTGACTTTTCTTTATTTATGGTTTTAGTTTTAAGTGTGTGATTTATCAAACAGTTTCTCTTTGCTCCACACGGAGCCTGGTCACGGGTCAAAGGTCGGCGCGTGAAAAGTGACGAGAGGACGTTTGGCAGGAGGACCGCTCCTGTAACTCAGACCTGCTGAAATAACAGCCAGCAGGTCGGCGCTAACAGAGGAGCCCTGTTTGGTTTGGACAGCAGCATGGGGGGACACAGCCTCTGCTTTTAGCCACTGGTCGGGTGGGGGTGGGGGGGGTCTCACAGCTACTGCAAGATGGAGCCGAGGGTCCGGATGAATCCACAGACCCTCTCTCCGTCTGTCTGGATTTAAGCTGAAAAACTGAAAGAGTTGAGAAAAAAATGAGCTGCAGATTCAGAAAACACAGAGGCACCCTTAAGGGGGGGCCACGGGGGCACTTAGGTGGGCCACCCCACTGGCCCCCCTTYGCCAGAGTGTTGTCTTTTTGAGTCCGAGGCTTTTTAAGATTATTGGACCAGAAAAAAAAAACCCACTTTAATAGAAACGAGTTAAAATAATAAATATATATTTCATTTAAATTAAATAATAAATATAT
>NW_013952487.1:275125-286418 GCF_001266775.1 Austrofundulus limnaeus | reverse complement strand
GTTGAACGTAGCAGAAATAAGATGTAATAGTATTGTATGTAGCTTAAAAAGCTAACTTTAGCTAATAACAGCTGAATATTAGCTAAAATTGCAGCAAATAGCTGAATATAGCAGAAGGCAAATAAAAAGCAGAAATAGGTCAAATTAGCAGAAAGAAGCAGAATTAAAGCTGAAAGAGCAGAAAATAGCTAAAATTGAAAAAAAAAAGAGCTAAAATTAGCACAAATAAGAGCAGAACCTGAACAAAACGAGTAAGATGTAAAGATTTAAAAACATTTAAAACGAGTTTAAGGATGTTGAAAACAGCTCCCTTCATCTTCAATGGGAATAAAGTGGCTGAAGAAGTGAAACAGCTAAAAAAGTAAAAAAAACAGCTGAAAAACCAAAAGTCATAGCTGGAATGTCCTGAAGGAGCTGAAYGTTTTGATATAARAATTGTTAAAATAGAAGTAAAATTGCGGAACGTAATACRGTCTAAAACCCGTACGGAAGAAAAACTGATCTTTGTGTGAATGTTGTGAAGCGTTCGCACAATTACGGCTTTAAAAACAACACATTCAAACTGGACTGTTGTCGTTGTTTTACAACAACCTGAAAGAATTTCTGAAATTCTGTTGTGGGTTTTGGTTAAAACACGTCCGACAACACGGTCGGGTTTACGGAGGCGAGGGAATTGTTTCAACGTTGTCGTTCCTCAGTTTGTGGAAACTCACACGTCGCTCTGGTGCGTGTAGACCCGGTCGAACAACGCCTCCGGAGCCATCCACTTCACCGGCAGACGACCCTGAAACCAGGAAGTAAAGCTGTTTAACAGAATCAGCCTTTTGACCCTTTGTGTTTTGTTTGTTGTAACGCTCACGTTTGTTGTCTTTTTGTAGTAGTCTATGTTGTGTACGTCACGGGCGAGACCGAAGTCGGCGATTTTCATCACGTTGTCTTCTGTGACGAGGACGTTTCTGGCTGCCAGGTCTCTGTGAATACACTGAGGGGACAAACACAAACATCTGTAACTATGGAGCCCGTTAAATGACATTTAATTAAAAAATATATTCTGTGACCACGAGAAAATAACTCGTGGTCACACTTTAGTTAATGCGTGGTCCATGTTAACAATAAACACTCTGTGTGTGGAAATGACTGCAATAATTATCTTGTGGCCACAATCTTTTCAAACCAATGTCATCAAACATTAAAATTTATTTAGTTTTTAATTAAATTAATGTTTAACTTTTATTTAAAACAAATATCTTCATATAAAGATGGGTTAATGTCATGAGGCTGTTGACRTTTTCTTCTTCTATATAATTTTTTTATATAAACCTTTATCTTACTAAGCTGAAATTGAAAAATTGAAAATTGCGAGAAAAGAAGTACAAAAGTTTATTTGGAGTGTCTCTGGGTGAATGAATGAGTGTTCATGTTTCCATAAACTGCATCGAGCATGTGAGGCTCTGGCACTGTTTCAAGACTAAATTTGTAAAGAAAATTAAAAAATAAAATCTACGGAAACATGATAAACAACTTCTGCGTGACAAAACAAAAAMACCACCGTAAAGTTTTGGGCATGCACTCTAAAACAGGGTTCTCAGTTTGTGGCAGGAACACATTTGTGGCCTGGAAAAAGTACAAACAGTTTATTAAACTGAGCAAACAAAACTCTGGTGTTATTTTTACACCTGGCCCTCTGGGGGCTCCGTACGTCCCATTTCTACAGCCGGACCTACGTGCAGCAGATGATTTGTTGAGCTTTTTAAAAGCCAAACATTTGGTGTTTCTGACCTTCTGCGAGGCCAGGTACTCCATGCCTCGGGCCACCTGGTAGGCGCAGGACACCAGGTCTTTGAACGTCAGCTGCTCGTCGGGGATCTTGCAGGTGTCGAAGGAGTAGTCCATGCCGGGCGGACGCCGAGCCCGCAGGTATTCCCTCAGGTTGCCTTTGGAAGCGTATTCCACCAGGACGTACAGAGGACCTGAGAGCCGCGCAGACACCATTAAAGACTCGCTTCTCTTTTTAATCGTCTCTTCGTTTCAGGTCTGAGCTCACCGTCCTGCGTGCACGCGCCGAGCAGGTTGATGATGTTTTTGTGTTTGCCGATCATCTTCATCATTTCCATTTCTGACACCAGGTCCGACAGGTCTTTGTCTGTCGCGTCGTCTGAAACAGGAAGTGGGACACGAGATGAAGCGCCTCATGATGAAAATAAAAAACAAAGTTCAAAAGAAGAACAGGAAGATCAGTACAGAAAAAACCATTTAAAATGCAGAAACAGCTGAATGACAGCTAAAATTTATTTGCTAAAAAACCTGAAACTGACTTATTAAAACTAAAAGGAGAACACTAGCTAACAGTAGCAAAAGGCTACCTTTAAGCTATGGGTAGCAAAAATGAAGCTGATGGATGATAGATATGATCATTTCACAGCTAGAAACTAAAAGTAATACAAAACTAGCTAAAATTAAACTTTAGCTTAAATTAGCTAAAGGCTGACTTAAAGCTAAAACTGGTTAAACTGACATGATTATCTGGTGGATAAAAGCTAAAAGTAGTAAACAGCTAGTAAAATGTAGCAAAATAGTATCTAAAAGCTAAAAAAAGACCAACACTTCAGCTAAAATTGGCAAAAGGCTAGCTTAAAGCTGTAAGTAGTCAAAACATAGCTTATGGTAGATATAATCAGGCAGCTAGAAACTAAAAGTAGTACAAAATTAGCTAAAAATACCAAAATACAAGATAAAACTCGCTAAACTTTAGCATAAAGTAGCTAAAGCCTAACTTAAAGCTAAAACTGGTTAAACTGAGTATTATASATATGATTATCTGGTAGCTAGAAGCTAAAAGTAGCAAAAAGCTAATAAATGTAGCAAAATAGTAGCTAAAAGATAAAAAAAGAGCAAATGTAGCAAAATGCTAGCTTTAAGTTGTAAGTAGCAAAAACAGCTCATAGTAGATATCATCTGGCAGCTAGAAACTAAAAGTAGTAAAAAGCTAGCTAAAAATACCGAAAGTAAAAAAAAGCTAAAAGTAGCAATATGCAAGTTAAAAGTAGCAAAAGGTTAGCTTTTAGTAGCAAAAACCCTGACTAAATGTAGCTAATTACAGGTTAAAGCTTTAAACAGCTTGTAGATATGATTATGTGGTAGCTAAAAGCTAAAAGCTGTAAAATGCAGCCAAAAGTAGCAAAATGAATCAAAACAGAGTAGCTGAAGCAGATTTCTGCAAGAACAATATTTTTGAAGAAATTGAAGAGATTTGATTATTATTATATTTCTAATGAATTTTTTTGTAAATAAAGTTGAATATCTAAAAAAGGCAGATAAAGTTCTAAAAAACAAATAAGAGCAATCACCTTAACGAGCCGAACATTTTGATATAAAACGTTTGGAAGWATAAAGAGGGAAACGAGCCGATGCTGAGTCACAATAATGAAAAACGGTGACTCAGCGTTTACAATAGAACCCACTGCTATCACTGTTAGCATAATATCAGTTCCCATAACGCTCTGTAGCCACAATAAGCTAACCTTTCAGCATCTTCACAGCCACAGTCAGCGGCYTGTTGGGCTTCTCCTTATCCACGCCGACAGCCTCGGCCATGACCACCTGACCGAAGCAGCCCTCGCCCAGCGGTTTCCCCAGAGTCAGCCTGAAACCGAAGCACAGAGGTCTTAACCAACATCACTAAACTGAAGCTTTTAGCTTCAACAGCGCCGTCGAAGTGAAACTCCGCCTTCTTACCGCGAGCGGGGGAACTCCCACTTGGGGTCGGAGGGCAGCTCCAGCTCGGAGACGTTGGCCAGGATGGGCCCGTCGCTGGACGACAGCCGKGCTATCCGGACCAGCGGYGTGTTGGAGTTCATGGACGAGTTGGAATCCAAGGACACCTGCTTGGGTGCAAAAAACAAAACAGAGAAAATTGTTATAGTCTCGGAAACGACTCCAACACGACTCAGACAGAAGAAAGAAAGCAGGATGTGACCGGATAAAGTTTAAAATCTATATTTTGCTAACACAACAACATGATCTCTTTAAAATAGACACATGATGTTTTTAAATCCTTCAGTTGGCTTTTTATAAAGTGGAACTGCAGTGCTTTGGTTTGAATTCCTCCTTATTGTAGCTCCACAAGCCCCTCTTTCACCTCTGTTCTGAGGGTAGCAACTCGTTTTGGTGCTGTCTCTTTAAATGYAAATGAGGCACTTCAGACCCCRCCCACCTCCACCCCSTTCAGCCATTTTTWAAAGTTTGATAGCAGASGTACGACTATCTAGCGGYGAAAAAATTTATTTTATTAACAAATGAATTAAAAGATGTCAACAAATGAAGACGTGTCCATCAGCCCTGAGCTCGTTAATGTGGAATGGAGAAAACTGAACTGAAATGTGACCCAAATTGAATATGAAGTCGGACTTTGTATTGGCAAAAATTTGGTCGTTTGTAATGATACATCGATTTAATGAATAACGATTAAATTACATCAAGGCAAAACAAAAACGTCGATCTTATCTTCATATGCTCGATGTGGATCAATAATCGCAGACTTGTGAACTGAATAAAAATCGTAACGCAACAGATTTTCTAATATTGAGAAACATTGAATTATCCAAACAAATAATTAAATTGTGTGATAAAGCTGATGAATTACAGCCCTAGCATTTAGTGATATGATACATATCACAACACAGGGGTCATGATTGCGATAAATTGAGATAAATTGCGATAAATTGCGATACTGCGATCCTAAATAAATTAAACTGTAAGCAAGGTGATATATKGTCATTTTTCTCCAAAAGACTCTAAATTAAAAAATATATATCAGCTAGCATGTCTTTCTTTTTAGGAGTGGAGGAGCCAAACRGCAGGCTGACTGCTGCCAACTAGTGGTTGGAGGCTAAAATACAGCCGCTAGCATCAAAGTTTATATTTTAAGCCTTAATTAAAAATCAAAACTGTGCTTTAGAGAGTGAATACAGTATCAGGAAATGAAGTGTATMAATATTTTATTAGTTCCCTAACCCAAAAGTTAGKTTCACTAACCACTAATCCACTAAACGAGAATATTAACGCTGCTAACGCTAAATGGATCAAACTAATGGAAGCTAATGCTAACACATTGGATCATATGTGACAATTTGGCCAATCCAAACTAAAGTTACAGCTCAAGGCGGCTGTAGCTGAGTGGCAGTCATCCTGTAACCGGTGGCTTGCCGGTTTGATTCCCCGTTCCAGCCATGTCAGTTGTTGTGTCCTTGAGCAAGACACTTCACCCTCCTTGCCTGCCTGAAGAGGGGATGGTTTTTATTTAATAYGAGGTAAATGGCATAAAAATAGAACACTTTAACACTTTAAATTGAGCCAAAACTAATCGGTCCACTAACGGATTCCAAAGTTAGCATAAAAGCTWATTTTCTAAACGCGAAGCTAGCTCTGTTATTAGCGAATTAACACACTGAATGAAAAGGTATCTACATAGAACCAGGAGAAAATTAATTTAACTTTTCTGCCTCCTACAGACTCTAAGTCGACAACAAAACATATTTAAGGGTTAAAAAACGTAGATTTTGCAGATATGTCCCCTTTAGCAAGCAGCYGACTCGTGGCAGGAAGTAACGACAAACAAAAGAGGAGGTGGGTTAAGATGGTCGCCTCGGTCCGTCAGTCGTCTCTTTCTTCTTCTGTTGCTGAGTTTGTTGAAACATCCAAACTGCTGAGGAGAGCAGGAGGAAAAACAAAAAACCAACCACATATTTTCAAGGCATGACAGTAATATCTGACAGAAGATACCGGGAGGTTTACCGGAGCTTTACTCCGAGTTATGAAAAAAGACGGAGCCAGATTAGAATCACAGAACAGGAGCTGAGATTACAGAAAAATGCACCCTGTGCAAAAAATACAGGCTTCAATTAAAGCCAACTTCTCCAGGATTGAATTTCTGTTTGATAAAATAAAAAGTCCTGAATTAAAGAAGTTTTCTAAAAGTGTTCTTTTTGAGGAGCAGAACCTTTTAATTAAGAACCTCCAGATGGATAATCACCAGTTTTCACAAGCAGAGAGCAGAAACCAGAAGAACATCGTGGTCTGACTAACTGAAGGTTTCTGGTTTTTATTCTCCGGACGGTGAAAACCAGTTTCAGTCGTTTTGTAAATTATGTTTGATGATGAAAACAGAAAGAAGTTTTTAATCTTAAAAAAACATTTCATTTTCAATAAAGAAGACCAGTTCTGAGGGTTTTAGAGGACCTGAGGAGACCTGGTCTGGAGGTTTTAAAGGACCAGTTCTGAGGGTTTTAGAGGACCAGTTCTGGAGGTTTTAGAGGACCAGGTCTGGAGGTTTTAGAGGACCAGATGAGACCAGGTCTGGAGGTTTTAGAGGACCAGTTCTGGTGGTTTTAGAGGACCTGAGGAGACCAGGTCTGGAGGTTTTAGAGGACCAGTTCTGGAGGTTTTAGAGGACCTGGTCTAGAGGTTTTAGAGGACCTGGTCTAGAGGTTTTAGAGGACCTGGTTTGGAGGTTTTAGAGGACCTGAGGAGACCTGGTTTGGAGGTTTTAGAGGACCTGAGGAGACCTGGTTTGGAGGTTTTAGAGGACCTGATCTCTCAATCTGGTCTGAAGGACTCTAGCAGTTCTGCACTCCTGGATGGGAGCAGATGATCTAAAACCTGCAGACACTTTTCAGTATTGGAGTCTTTCCAGATGTGCCAGCTGCCAGAGGCACTAATGCACCCCCATACCATCAGAGAGGCAGATTTGGATACACCCGACCTCAGAACAGTCCTCCACTTTGGGTCAGGGAAGACAGCAGCGGTTCTGGATGCTGTTCATGTGACWACTTCTTTGCCTGATAGAGCTTTAGGTTATATTTAATTATAGTTTTATTTTGAAACTACCAAACAGGAAGAGAGGAAAAGAAAGAAAAGCCTTGTGCAAATCTTGTATCTACTTTCTGTTACCTGTCTCTTGAGGGGGAACTTGGACAGTTTCTGCACCGGCGGCGCGGGCAGAGTCTTCTGCGCGCTCATCCTCATGCGGCAGAGGATGACGATGACCACGGCGAGGATGAAGAGCACGCAGCCCGTCACGTAGATCAGGATGTCTGCGTAGTAGTCGTCTTTGTCTGGGTTCTCTGCTCCAGAAGAGGAAGAGGATGAAACAAACTAAACTGAAATTAACAGTTTTTAATCTTTGTTTTGATCAGCAGCACATCTCAGGACATAAATCACAGCGTTCGTGGGTTAAACCGCTCCAGAGTCGCCTCGTAGTTTTCATGTTTCAGCAGGTAACTGCACCTGACACATGCTCCGCCTCAGGGAGATAATTACTGTCTCCAACATCAAGTAAAAAATGTTTCAAAGTAGCCTCGGAGCGCTGGAACAAGTTCATCAGTAAACCGTTTGTGCTGCTGAGCAAAACAAATTAAAGCTTCACGTATTAGGAGGAGAAAAAACCTGAAAAAAAAAGAAAACAAGGCAAGTCTGAAAATCAAAAATACCTGGAAGCACCGTCAGCCAAGCAGAGTGGTAAGAGAAGCCGATAGAGTTCCCTGCCAGGCAAGTGTACTCGCCCGCATCCTCAAAGGACACATTGGTCAAGAGGAGAACCTCTAGTTCCTTATCGGTTGTGTTAATACCGGCCGTCTGTGGAGGAGGACAGGAGGACAGAGCGCAGGAGGAAGGAGAGAAGAGAAGGAGAGAGGAGGATTCATTTTAGAGGAAACACCAAATACGCCCCGGGAGTAAAAAGACAGGAGTCAGCTGTGCCGCCACCAGGAAGTGAAAAACTGAACCGGAGAGAAGGCCAAAGCTGACCCAACACCACAGCTTTATGAACGTAATGCACCCCAATACCATCAGAGAGGCAGACTTTTGAACTGTACATAGAAATGTTGGACCACATACTGGAAAGGTTTTTATTGTTCTTTTTGTTTGAGTCATCAGCTTAAAGGCAAAGTTTTGAATTTACTGGTTCGTGTACGTTCAAACCCTAAAGTCACAAGGTTTGGATCAGGACAAAGTATGACTGACTGACTGACTTACATACTTACTTATGTACTTACTTACTTACCAACATACGTACTTACTTACATACGTACTTACTTACTAACATACGTACTTACTAACATACGTACTTACTAACATACGTACTTACTTACGTACTTACTTACTTACGTACTTACTTACTTATGTACTTACTTACATACGTACTTACTAGCATACGTACTTACTAGCATACGTACTTACTAGCATACGTACTTACTAGCATACGTACTTACTAGCATACGTACTTACTAACACACGTACTTACTTACTTATGTACTTACTTACTTATGTACTTACTTACTTATGTACTTACTTACTTATGTACTTACTTACATACTTACTTACTAGCATACTTACTTACCAGCATACGTACTTACCAACATACGTACTTACTTACTTATGTACTTACTTACATACTTATTTACTTACGTACTTACTTACTTACTAGCATACGTACTTACTAACATACGTACTTACTTACTTATGTACTTACTTACTTATGTACTTACTTACTTATGTACTTACTTACATACTTACGTACTTACTTACTTACGTACTTACTTACTTACTAGCATACGTACTTACTAGCATACGTACTTACTTACTTATGTACTTACTTACTTACTTACGTACTTACTTACTTACGTACTTACTTACTTACTAGCATACGTACTTACTAGCATACGTACTTACTTACTTATGTACTTACTTATGTACTTACTTACTTACTTACGTACTTACTTACTTACATACTTACTTACTTACATACTTACTTACATACTTACTTACTTACGTACGTACTTACTTACTTACATACTTACTTACATTCTTACATTCTTACTTACATACGTACTTACATACTTACTTACTTACGTACGTACTTACTTACTTACGTACTTACTTACTTACTTACATTCTTACATTCTTACTTACATACGTACTTACTTACATACGTACTTACTAACTTACTAACTTTTGCAGGGACGGTACAACAAAGCATTATCACCCACAGGGAACAGATTCTAGCTAAAAGCTAACGTACAGCCCTCGTCCCTGGAGGTGTGGTGATATGATACATAACGACACAGGAGTCACAACATGATATATATTCTGCAAAATTAACTTTTTAATCTTTATATCATGTTCTAATATTACCTCATCAAAAACCCACCCAAAGTGCTGCTTTCACTCATTCATTCATGTTTGTGAAATCCTTGACTCTCCTGTGGCACACATGTGGAGCTAACTAAACACTTGCTGGATCAAAGCCCCGCCTGTTTGTACATAGCTCCTCCCTGGAGCTCAATCTGCAGTCGTGATCCCGCCCCCAAAGCGTTGTTGTGAAGATGTGCTGCAGTGGCAGTGTCGGAAACGGTAGGAGGCCAATTTCAAGGCGTTTAGATTTATTTTTGATTTAAACATCTTTTTATAACAAGTGAAGGTCACAGTTACTGGATGATGGTTTAAAATACATAAAACCGCCCCTTTAACTAAAAATCGTTACAGTATCAGGAAATTAAATATCACGATATTTCAGTGAATCACTATTTTCTTATAGCCCAAATAGAAAGAACCTGATCTGGATACAAGTATGTTGGCCGAGATAAGAAACATGTAGAGCCAGCTGAGGTGGGTCATCTGATTCTGGGCTCTCTTCCAAGTGGGACACGACCTGACCAGAGATGAGCTGTAGAAGATGGAGATACTGGGATCCAGACGCTGAAGGTGGAAAGACAACCTGTAACTCTCTGACATCTACAGCTGCTGGTGTGTTTGTTACTGGTCAGGATAAAAGTAATGAATGTGATTAAATGTGTTTCATGTGTCGAGCAGACCCACAACCAAGCAGAAGTTTGCACCAGGAGGCGAGCAGAGGAGGCGGTTCTCCCAGCGAGTCTAGCGTTTACCTGGTTTGTCCACGTTCAGCCAGAAAGCTTTTTCCGACATGCCAATAAAGTTTGTGGCGCGACACCAGTACTTCCCGGCGTCTTCCCTTGTCACGTTGGACAGTTTCAACTTACTGTGTGCCACGGTGTTTTTACTGACATTATTCTGTGGAGGAAAATGCACCTGGTCACACACAAAAACGGCAGAATCTCCAGAAATTTCTCTTGTTTGTTTACAGTCTTGTGTTAAATTAGAGGTGCCGAATCCTGGTCCCTGAGGACCACCATCCTGCATGTTTTAGGTGTTTCCTTGCTCTCCAGCAGATCTCCTGAGTTCTGCAGAAGCCTGTTATTCACTCGTTCATTGAGTTATAAGATTACAGAGATGTAAACCAAAATGCAGTTTACGCTCTGATTTAGTTTTGTTCTTTAAAAGATGTTTTAATTTCAGGGCTTTCCTCGTATTCTGTAATTTGCAGAGGTTTTTTCTGTCCCAAGTTTTTTTAAACCGAGGAAAAATGTTCCCCAAACCTGCTTTTATGTCTGTTTTATTATTATTATTTGGAGAAGAATACTGTTGTTTTAATCCACAGGCTTTTGCTTTCTGGTTTTACTTCTAGAGAGAGAATAAAACCAAACATCTGGTTCAGACTAAGTTAACCGCGGGGCTAAAGCTAACTGCCGCTGCCATCGGATGTGCTCCGTTGCATGGTTGGAGGAGAGCAAGAAGAAAAAAAAACATGGAAAAAATGAGCAAGGAAGACGAGGAAGGGCAAAGTCAGCAAAGAAGACAGGGAATGTGTGACGGAGCGGTGGAGTGAAGAGGATCCTAGTCTGAGACGTCAGAGGAGACGAAGAGCGAGAAGAAAGAAAGGCCGACACTAAACAAAAGATCAAAACTAATATCTGCTCTGTTCTTGTTTTTGCTTTTCCAAAACAGGATTTATTCAACAAAAAGTTTAAAACATTATCAAGGCTGAAGTGTTTCACAAGATATTTTACAAACAAACCATCAGGGTTTTAATACAATGACTGTAAAGTTACTGAGGAATGCTCATCTTAACCCTGGTAACTCCAAATGTAGGTGTCCGACCAGTTCGCCCAACAAGAACATGACAGAAACATCTGACAGCAACACACAACAGGAACACACGTCTAGAATGCCAGACCTGAACGCCTGACAAGAATGCCCAGCAAGACCATCCGTCAGGAACACCCAACAAGAACACCCGTCAGGAACACTCAACAAGAACACCCGTCAGGAACACCCAACAAGAACACCCGGCAGGAACACCCAACAAGAACACCCGGCAGGAACACCCAACAAGAACACCCGGCAGGAACACCCAACAAGAACACCCGGCAGGAACACT
>NW_013952487.1:272874-274771 GCF_001266775.1 Austrofundulus limnaeus | reverse complement strand
CCCGGGAAAATTACCCAACAAGAACGGCACGGAAAGAAATAACGCCCAACAAGATTGCCCCGGGAAAATTACCCAACAAGAACGGCACGGAAAGAAATAACGCCCAACAAGATTGCCCCGGGAAAATTACCCAACAAGAACGGCACGGAAAGAAATAACGCCCAACAAGAACACCTGGAAAGAACACCCAACAAGAACGCCCAACAAGAACGCCCAACAAGATTGCCCCGGGAAAATTACCCAACAAGAACGGCACGGAAAGAAATAACGCCCAACAAGAACACCCTGGAAAGAACACCCAAAAAGAATGCCCGGAAAGAACACCCAAAAAAAATGCCTGGAAAGAACTCTCAACAAGAATGCCCAACAAAAAGGCCTGGAAGGAACGCCCAACAAGAACACCTGGAAAGAACACCTAACAAGAACGCCCAACGAGAACGCCCAACAAGAACGCCCGGAAGGGACACCCAACGAGAACGCCCGGCAGCAGCAGGATGATGGGAGGCTGATTTGCATGTGAGTTCAGTTCCCTGCAGTCGTTATGGCTGAAAACAAAGTCTGGGTTGAGTCTCGTCTCCTTTAAATAATAAAACAGAAATCTCAGACTTTTCTATGGGAAGCTGTGTGAGAGAAAACACTGAGTTTAAACAAATTTAATAAAAAAAAGGCGTGAAATCTGAAGATGAAGGAGCTGCGAGACGAGGTCTGTAGGAGAGAAACGGGAGAAAAAAGAGGAGGGGGGATTTCAGCCCAGACTTCGGCTCCAGGCTCTATTTTTCGACGACCACATAATTGAAAAAGTATTTAGTGAGATTTGTGTGTGCCGTTCTCAGCATAGTTCATTCAGACATAATCTGCTCTCTCATGTGTGGCACATGCTGCAGGATTTAAAGACCGTTTGAGACCAGAGTCGTGCAAAGAGCTTTTTTTTTTTTTAGCGCTTTTCTGTGCCTGGAAAGAAAGTTAAAGAYGAGTTGCTGACTCTGAGCGGGAAGCAGAGGCCTGGATCTTCATTATGAAACAATAACACATGAAAGTTATGAGCTGCTCTTTCTCAACAGTTTCTTTGGGGTCGTAGACGTCTGTGAAATAAAGGATAACACGGGCGAGGCGCTCACCTTCAGGATGTTGACGAACGGCGCTCCGTCGGGGCCGTAGCGGCTGCCGTTCACCTCGATGTGTTTGAGCCACTGGATGTGAGGCTGAGCGTCGCTGTAGACCTTACAGTGGAACTCCACATCGCTGCCCACCACCACCGTCTGATTGGCCGGCAGGCCGGCCTGCAGGATGGGCCGGTGGGGCGAGCGCTCTGCGGAGCAACAAACAAACAAACAAACAAACAAACAAACAAACAAACAGCGTCACAAACAAAGCGAGTTCCTGCTCCACGACCCGCTCTGAAACAAGCGTTTACCCAGAACGTCCAGCTGGTAGGTGTGGCTGATGGTCCCGTACTTGTTCTGCACCACGCAGGTGTAGTTGCCCCGGTCTGACGGCACCACGCTCTCCATGACGAGGCTCTTCTGCTGGTGTCTGAGCTGCAGAGAGGTCGACACAAAACGCTTCAACTCTCAGGGCTCAACAGGACCAGGAGGACAGGTCAGGAGCAGAGTTCGGGTCAGAGCTCAGTGATGTTCCATACCGGTGTCCTCCAGGGCTCTGACACCAGGTAAAACTCAGGTAAAACTAACTTTGCTAATGCTGCTAACTTTGCTGACATCACTAACTTTGCTAATGTTGCTAACTTTGCTAATGCTGCTAACTTTGCTGACATCACTAACTTTGCTAATGTTGCTAACTTTGCTAATGCTGCTAACTTTGCTGACATCACTAACTTTGCTAATGTTGCTAACTTTGCTAATGCTGCTAACTTTGCTGACATCACTAACTTTGCTAA
>NW_013952487.1:269805-271171 GCF_001266775.1 Austrofundulus limnaeus | reverse complement strand
GGGGGGGGGGGGGGGGGGGGGTTGGCGAGTCATGAGAAGGGAGGAGGCTAAAATGTGGTAAAAGCTGATCCTCGGCGAAGGCCAAGACCACCAACAGTAGAAAGGGGAGACTGTAATCAGAGTTTTTTCTACTCCTGGGACTCGTGTGCAAAGTTTGAACCCAGATCTGAAGCCGAAGTTTCATTTTTAAAATTAAAATAAAGTCTAACAGCAGCTGATTGCGTCGTGTTGTTGTTGTTGTTGTTCTCCACACAAACACAAAACGTTACGGCTGGTCTCATCAGAGCCGCCTCCACCTGCAGCCGAGGCAGGAAAACACCTGAGCAAGTGTCCATCCTACAGAGAGATCATTCACCCTGAAGGTCAGACCGTGCACTCCGCTCCGTCTCCTCAGCAGGTCAAAGGTCACGACCTCTGCTCTCTAAAAACAACACGGCAGCACGACCAGAGGACAGATGTTTTACCCAGAATGCACTGCAGCTCCTCCAGCTGTCAGCACAGTGGTGAGGCGTTTTCATCGTTCACTCATCGAAACCTTCGGCTCGTCGAGTGCCTCGACTGCTGCTACGTTTAACTTTTAAAATATTTAACTTCATTTGAGTTTGTTAGCTTTCAGCTAATATTTCGGCACTTTAAGCTACTATTTAGATCATTTTAGAATGTGTGCAAATATTTAATGTTTTAGCTCATTTTAGCAGCTCTTCTGCTACGTTTTGGCTACTCTGTTAATTTCAGCGTCAGTCTTGTAAATTTTAGCTACCGCTTTGCAAATTTTGGCTACACTTTCACAAATTTTAGCATCTTTTCTGCTTTTTGGTTACTTTGCTAATTCTAGCAACTGTTTTGATCATTTTAGCCACCGTTTTTTGTAAACCTTAGCCAACATTTTTGCTACTTTTAGCTAATTCCAGCAACCATTTCTTTTAGGTTTAGGATCTGTTATGTAAATTTTAACCAATGTTTTGTCAATTTCAGCTATTTTGCAAATTTTAGCTATTATTTCACAAATTTTGGCGCCTATTCTGCCACTTTGTGTTTACTCTTAATTCCAGCAACATATATTTTTAAGTTCATCATTTGTTATATAAATGCTAGCTACTATTTTTAAAATTTGTAGCTAGTTTTTTGTAAATTTTTGCTATTTTGTAAAATTTTAGCTACTCTTTTATGAATTTTAGCATCTGTTCAACCTTTTCATTACTTTGCTAATTCCAGCAGTAGGGTTAAGAACTGTTTCTATCAGCATCTGTGTTGTAAATTTTAGCTACTGTTGTGTAAATTTTAGCTTCTGTTGTGTAAATTTTAGCTACTGTTGTGTAAATTTTATCTATTTTGTAAATTTTAGCTTCTGTTTGTAAATTTTAGT
>NW_013952487.1:266238-268972 GCF_001266775.1 Austrofundulus limnaeus | reverse complement strand
TTTTAGTAACTGTTGTGTAAATTTTAGCTACTGTTGTGTAAATTTTAGCTACTGTTGTGTAAATTTTAGCTACTGTTGTGTAAATTTTAGCTACTGTTGTGTAAATTTTAGCTACTGTTGTGTAAATTTTAGCTACTGTTGTGTATATTTTAGCTACTGTTGTGTATATTTTAGCTACTGTTGTGTAAATTTTATCTATTTTGTAAATTTTAGCTTCTGTTGTGTAAATTTTAGTTACTGTTGTATAAATTTTAGCTACTGTTGTGTAAATTTTAGCTACTGTTGTGTAAATTTTATCTATTTAGTAAATTTTAGCTTCTGTTGTGTAAATTTTAGTTACTGTTGTGCAAATTTTAGCTACTGTTGTGCAAATTTTAGCTACTGTTGTGCAAATTTTAGCTACTGTTGTGCAAATTTTAGCTACCGTTTTGTGTTACAACTCAGCTTCAGCTTCTTCAGCATGAATTCCAAACCGCATTATTTTCTACTTTTCTGCTTTTAGCATGTTTTAAGCTGTAATCCAGCTAACTCTGGGTTTATTTAATTCCATTAATCTGCACAATTAGCCGAGGGAAGTGTTAATCCCGTGTGTCTCAGCTGAGSCAGACTCCAGGCAGAATGAAGGGATTAACAGATCATGTTGGAGTCACAGAAGGAGTTAAAGGTTTTAKGTTCTTCAGACGCTCTCGCTCTTCTTCTCGCAGCTTATTTGACTTATTTGAACCTTAAATAAATCGGGCTCAGCCGACGCCGGCTCACCGCGGCGCTGCGTCCTGCAGAGCAGCAGTTTGCCTGAGAAAACACAGGAAACACTGTTCCTGCAGCCTCTGTCTTCACCACGCAGGGAGGAAAAAACAGCAGGCCTTTCAGAGCGGGCCGGGCCAGTTAGCAGAATTTATGAGGCTGTCAGAGCGGGACCAGCGGCCCGGCTCGGCGCTGCCATCCATCCTGACCTGCAGAGTGGGTGGAAACAGATAGATGCCTCCCCCCGGGAGAGTTTGTGGGCTCGACTTTCAGCTCCACTCGTCAACAAAACAAAAGAGACAACAGGAGGACTCTCAGCTACTACCACACCGAACTTCAGCTCAACATCTGCCAAGCTGACTGTGTTACATGCATATATCCATTTCCTAAGTTCACAAGGCTGTGGCGGCCATCTTGAATCGGGTCGACTCCAGAGTTTAATCAGTCGTTTGCACACAGCTGATTACTACTTCCTGAGAGTTTTATCAAAATCCATCCAGAGGTTCAGGAGATATTTTGCTAACAGACAAACGTGACTGGTACTAACAGTTAGCAGGTAAGTTTTAAAAGCAAATCTTGCATGCCCCATTGGAGCTAAAAGTATGATTTACAGATGACTCTCAGCTACTATCACCCCCAGTTTTAGCTCAAAATCTGTAAAACTGACCGACTTGTGGACATTTTTGTGTTTTTTGGTCGATTAACTGCGGCGGCCATCTTGAATTTGTTCGAAAAATGAACGATTGGATCGAGAAACAAAAAAACTCAAAAAAGTAAAACTGTGAAGCTTTGAGTTCAACCTGAACAATGAAGTGTTTCTTCCACAAACAGCCGAAACGTCCACCCACCTCCTGACGGCTCAATGAAGGCCTGAACTCTGACCTTTAGGCTCCGCCCCCTTTAAAGAGCAGAAAGAGCCACAGCTGTGTGAGGACCATCACCTCTCTCTGCTAGAATCCTTTTTGTTTTTCACACATCGCATTTATCGCCTCATTAAGTTGCTCATTCGTGTCCAGAAATTTAGTGGCTAAATCTGCGACCGGTTCCCAACTAAAAGGTGCGTTTGTTCGGCTACGGAAACAGCCGAAGTGACTGAAAGCATGTCAGCTACGGCAACATCTGTTTTGGATGAACACGTCCAACAGGTTTGATGTGTTGGTTTGTGTTTACGCTCAGAATTATGTAAATAAATAAATAAATAAATAAATAAGCTTTGTTTACATTGAGCGCAGACCCACATTTCTGAAATTTACATCCACATTTCTAGAAAACTACTACAGTAAACACTAATAAACTGAAACTTCAAGAAATATTTTTTGTTTAATTTTATGAGGAGTAGGTTTAAAAGGTTTGTCTTATTTTGAAAGGTAAACATAAAAGCATTAATCTGCAGTTTTTTTTTACAATTAATATCCTCAGAACACAGATTACTGAACTTTTTATTTAAATAAAAACTGAATTTATTGACTTTGTTAAGGAGTTTGCACTTTCAAAGCTATATTTTGTACTTTTATTTTGAAAGGTTTTACAGTTTACATCAAAATAAAATGTGACTTGCAGTCCAAACTCTGTCTTACGTCATAAAACAAAAACTGTTTTTTCTTGTTTCCAAGCTTCTTAAACAGTTGAAGTCATTTTAAAAATACTTTCTTGACTTCTAAATCTCTCAAACTGACTAAAAAAAACTGTTTTGTGAAGGGTTTTAATTTGACGGTTCAATCAAAATAAAACTGCAGCGTTAAGAAGCGCAGGGAGATTTGTTGTTTCAAACACGAACCGTAAACTCAGTGAAGACGATGATGAGGAGGAGGAGGAGGAGGAAGATGATGATGAAGATGTGAGAACAGGTGGAACAAACAGCTAAAGTTCTCTGAAGGCTCAGTTTGGGATTAATGTGCTGCTAACAACACACACACACACACACACACACACACACACACACACACACACACACACACACACACACATTATCAAAGCAGTTGATAAACTT
>NW_013952487.1:261728-266228 GCF_001266775.1 Austrofundulus limnaeus | reverse complement strand
ACACACACACACACACACACACACACACACACACACACACACACACACACACACACACACACACACACACACACATTATCATGATCGGATCGTCACGCCTACTCCACACGCTAAGAGCTGCTGTCAGAGCGCCACTTCAGCCTGAGGACCGCCAACAGGTGTGTGCGCACATGTGTGTACGTGTGTGTGTCGTGAGGACAGAGGGAGGGAGACAACTGCTGCTGGTCTGCAGGGAGCAGATGTTCTGGATCTAAACTGTTAATAGCTGCAGGATCTCCTTACGGTTAACTCTTTAAAGGCCAAAGTTTCATCCGGGGACAAAACTGTCCCTCAGCGTCTTTATTTCATGTCCTCAGTGTTGTCGTTACCCGTCTCAGTGTCTTCATTTCAGTTCAGTTTATTTAGATAGCGCCAAGACACAACATACATCGTCTCAGGACACTGTGCATGAAGAAAAACAAAACAATCTAAAGAAGAAGAATTTCATGTCCTCACCGTCTTCATTATCTGTCCTCTAACAGGAGACAAACACGTGACGCACACTGACTGACAGTCGTCTTAGCTGTTACCAATTAGCTGATATAAGAATTTTAGCTTGTGTAGCATTAGCTTCTCTTAAATTTTACATGTTAACTGTTAGCTTACTTGTTTACTGTTAGCTTCCACTAATGTTTTAATGTTCGCTTCTGCTAATTATTCCTCATTTAATGTCAGTTTATGCAAATTTTTGCTCATTTAGCGTTAGCTTCTTATAATTTTTACTCATTTTTCAGTTAGCTTCTTATAATTTTTTGCTCGTTTGTTAGTTTCCACAAATCTTCGCTCATTTAATGTTAGCGTATGCTAATTTTTGTTAGCTTAATGTTAGCTTCTGCTAAGTTTTGTTCTTTTAATGTTAGCTTCTGGTAATTTTGCTTGCTTAACGTTAGCGTCTGATAATTTTTGCGTATTTAATGCTAATTTTTGTTAGCTTAATGTTAGCTTCTGTTAATTATTGCCTATTTAATGTTAGCTTTTGCAAATTTTTGCTAACTTAATTTTAGTTTTCTCTAAATTTTGCAAATTTATTGTAGGTTTCCACTAATTTTTGCTTGTTTAATGTTAGCTTCCACTAATTGTTGCACCTTTCATGGTAGAGTTTGAAAACTTTTGCTTGTTTAATGTTAGCCTTTGCTAAATCTTGTTAGTTTAGTGTTTTTGATTAGTTTTTCCACATCTTAGCAGTTTAGCCCTACTAGAGCTATATTTTCAGTTAGATTATGAGCAAAGCTAAGTTTTGGGTTAGCTGTGCGCTACTGGCGGTCGTACTTGTGTTTGGTGCCTGTCTGTGTATCTCCTGACCCACTGGGTGGATCTGATCTCAGTGATCCCCAAATGAATGTCTAAAACTGAACAATACTTAGAATCAATCAAATTCAAGATGGCCGCTGCAGCTAATCGATAAACAAACTTTAGCTTTAACTTGGTCAATTTTGCAGATACTGAGCTGAAGTTTGTTGTAGTTTTAGCTGAGGTTTTTTAATATGGTGAGAATGATTTTTAATGTTTTTTTTTGTGAACAAAAAAGGACTCAAACTAAACATTTAGCATAAAAACACGATATTTAAAACGCGTCCAGTTGTTTTTAAACCTCGCTGCRTTTCTTGGGCCGAACTGATCCCAGCAGTTGTTTTCTGCCGAACGACCCGGCGAGCGAACACGTGTCAGCGCTCCGCTCTGATTTCTGGACCACAGTTCGGGTCGACCCGACCCGGGATTTATTTTGGTCGGCGGTTTGTGGAACTCGACTCCGGGGCTCATTTACCCCCCGACCCGAGGAGGCTGCAGCTTCCTGTCAACRCGTCGCTTCCAGCTCGTCCGGTTCCAGAAACTCACGGGTTCTACCCGTTACACCGCCGGAAATAAACCGGGTCGGAACACAAACACTTCCAGGACGAGTTCTTCCAACTGGGTCAGGATTTTCACAACAAAAAGTTCTCATATCAGATCAGCACGTTTAATACTTTCAGTAGTTTTAGAATTTAAATTTAAACCTTTTATTTTACATTCAAAATTTTGTTCAGGCTGTTGAAATTAAAAAGCATCAAAAAAGAAGGAAAAACTAAAAGTTCAAAATATAAATTAGAAAAATCTTTTGCTGTGAAGGTTTGCTGAAATCAGCTGAAATCAGCAGAAATCAGCTGAAATCAGCTGCAATAAATCTGCTTCAATCTGCTTCATTCTGCTAATAGTTGAAACCAGCAGCAATCTGCTGTAGCGAATCACTCTATGAAACTTAGGACCAGCCTAATCTTCACAAAATGAATCCCTCAAGATCTTGCAAAATGAAATCCCAGAATTAATGAAATACACCTCTGATCATGAATGAGAAAAATGAAAACTTGTGACTTAACGTCTGCTAACATCTGTTAACAGCTGAAATCATTTGAAATAAGCTGAAATTGTTACAAGCGAGTTGCTAAAACTGAAAGAATTAAACCGTTAGCTGAAATTTAAAAGTAAAATCTTAACCAAAAGCACAAGATGCAAAATGGTAACTAAAAAAGCTAAACATTAGATGCAACGCTACATGTAGCCAAAAGCTAAATAGAAAAAGGCAAAAACAAGCTATAAGTAGCAGAACAGTAGCTAAAAGTAGCATAAGGCTAACTGAAAGTGGTAATATTTTAGCTAAACAATCAATGTAGTAAAAGTTTAACTAAAAACAGCTGATCAGTAGCTAAAAGTCGTAAAATAGAAGCAAGTTAATGTAGCATAGAGCTAGCTCAAAGCATCAAACAGTTAGCTGAAAACTAAAATTGACAACATTCCAGATCAAAGCTCAATGTAGTAAAAGCTAACTAAAAACAGCAGAACCGTAGCTAATGAGTAGCAGATTGGTAGCTAAAATTCAAAAGGAGCAAGAGGAAAGAAAAAGTAGCATAAAGCTAGCTCAAAGCAGCAAAAGGCTGGGTAAAAACAGTAGCTACGAGCTAAAAGTATCATCAGATAAAAGTGTTTCTGTGGGTAAAATATTCAGAAATGAAGGTAAACATTTTGAAACTCCTAAAAGTTTTCACACCCTCAGGGGTCCTCCTCACCTTGATGCCCCCCATCCTCTGCTCGCTCTTGAACTCTCGGCCGTTCTTCATCCAGTGGATGGTGGGGGTCGGGTTCCCGTCGGCGGCGCAGCGGAACTTGACGGTGTTGGCCGCCGGGACGGCCAGGAGCTTCTTGTCCATCTGGCTCTGTCTGGTCCAGTACGGCGCCTCTGTGGGTTCAAAAAAAAAAAAAAGGCGTAAACATCTGTCGGACCATCGTAAAATTATCAGAATGTTTGTATCCCGTTCAAGATGGCCGCCACAGCCATAAAAAAACAATAATTTAGTCCATTTTTCAGTGCAGTAGTAGCTGAGAGTCATCCCCAACAAACACTCAGAGCTCTAAAAGGTCACTTATGCAGGGTTGCCAGATAAGAAATAAAATACTTTGCTGTTGATTTGATAGATCTATGTGGGGGGGGGGGGTGTATCGAGGAGCTGCTTGAAACCACCCGTCTCCAGTGGACATGTGGGTAACTTCAGGACCCTGAAGTGGTGAAACACAAAGTTTGACAGATGTTTTTCAAAGAACACAAAACCCGGAGCGTCTCGAGGAGCAAACAAACCTCCTCGTCTCCTTGTCTTGACAACAAAGCCGGAGTTGATGAGACGAGAGTCTGAAGAGCCGTCAGAGATTTATTGAGTCGTACCGAGCAGAGCAGAGAGGGGACAAAGCAGGACCACCGGATCATTGTTCCGGTTCTGGAGCTGCAGGGAGGCCGAGCGGCGAGGAGCGGTGAGGAGCAGCGTGCTCAAGCTCTTCATGGAAGTCTGTGTGTGTTTCCCAGGACAAAGGCTGGGGGGACGACGGGGGGGACATCATATGTCTCTATTCTCCTCCTGCAGGTCCAGGAGATGATTAACATGTGAAAGAAGAACTGCTAAACCAGATCAGACACGTCTCACATGACGTGTCTCCCTCCATGTGAGACGTGTCTCCATGTGAGACACGTCTGTCTCACATGGAGACACGTCTCACATGGAAGCAGACACGTCTCACATGGAAGCAGACACGTCTCACATGGAGACAGACACATCTCACATGGAAGCAGACACGTCTCACATGGAGACAGACACATCTCACATGGAAGCAGACACGTCTCACATGGAGACAGACACGTCTCACATGGAGGGAGACACGTCTCACATGGAATCAGACACGTCTCACATGGAGGGAGACACGTCTCACATGGAATCAGACACGTCTCACATGGAGACAGACACGTCTCACATGGAGGGAGACACGTCTCACATGGAAACAGACACGTCTCACATGGAGACAGACACGTCTCACATGGAGACAGACGTGTCTCACATGGAGACAGACGTGTCTCACATGGAGACAGACGTGTCTCACATGGAGACAGACGTGTCTCACATGGAGACAGACGTGTCTCACATGGAAACAGACGTGTCTCAC
>NW_013952487.1:255545-260247 GCF_001266775.1 Austrofundulus limnaeus | reverse complement strand
ATGGAGACATGTCTCACATGGAGACAGACGTGTCTCACATGGAGACATGTCTCACATGGAGACAGACGTGTCTCACATGGAGACAGACGTTTCTCACATGGAAACAGACGTGTCTCACATGGAGACAGACGTGTCTCACAAGGAGGCATGTCTCACAAGGAGGCATGTCTCACATGGAGACATGTCTCACATGGAGACAGACGTGTCTCACATGGAGACATGTCTCACATGGAGACAGACGTGTCTCACATGGAGACAGACACATGGAGACAGACACATGGAGACAGACACATGGAGACAGACACGTCTCACATGGAGACAGACGTGTCTCACATGGAAACAGACACATGGAAACAGACGTGTCTCACATGGAGACAGACGTGTCTCACAAGGAGGCATGTCTCACATGGAGACATGTCTCACATGGAGACACGTCTCACATGGAGACAGACGTGTCTCACATGGAGACACGTCTCACATGGAGACAGACGTGTCTCACATGGAGACACGTCTCACATGGAGATAGACGTGTCTCATGTCTCTGAGGTCTAACACATGGAGGACACAGAGACACCTGGACACAGATGTTTTCAGTCTGTGGGACAAAGCCCACCTGTGTTTGCACAGGAAGACCTGACAGGAAACCAGGAGTCAAACCTGTGGCCTCCTGGCTGTGATCCCACAGCTCTAACCGCTGCACCACTGTCAGCATGTTCAACCCCCTGAATAAAGAATAAAAGCTGAATAAATCCCTGGTTTCAGCTGATGTTCAGTTTATCAGCTCCTCTGAAGGACAGAGTCTGAAAACAAACAGCCGATATTCATTAATGAGTAAACAGCCGAAGTCTCTGCAGGAGTTTACAGTCTGTCGGCTTTTAAACACTAAACAGCTGAACTCAGCTTTAAGTCTGATTTAGCTGTTTATGCAGCCAAACCTTCGGCTCATTCAGCTGCTGTGACCTTTGAAATCTTTATACTTTTAAAAATATTTAACTTTATTTAGAAACATTAAAATYTGTTTCAGCTACTGGACCTGGTTTTATCTTTCGCTATTTTTAGCTTTTAGCTGCTCTTCTGCTATTTTTAACTTCATTACATTACATATAATTTTAGCTACTTTTTCTTACATTTAGCTTTAAGCTACCATTTTGTTACTTTTAGATGTTAGTCTGACACTACTAGCCATAGCTAGCTGTTTGCTTCTTTAGGATCATTTTTTGCTACTTTTAGCCATTTTTTTTTACCATTTTTAGCTTGTAGATAGCATTTAGCTCCTTTTAGCTACCATCTTGTTACTATGAGAGAGCTTTCTGAGACTTTAAGCCATAACTAGCCTTTTGCTAAGAAGCAATGTGTAGATAGCTTTTTGCTACTTTAAGCTTTAAGCTAACCTCTTAAAATTGTATTCATTTTTAAAACTTTATTTATGTAGCTTGTTTTTAACTATTTTTAGCTTTTATTAGGCAATTGCTACATCTAGCTAGGGCTATTTGTTACTTTTAGCTTCTAGCTAATCTCTTGACAATTTTAAGTAGCATTTTGCTGAATTTTGCTCCTTTAACTAGCATTCGGCTAGTTTTGCTAGGGTTTTTGCTACTAGCTAACTTTTAGGCAGCTTTTAACTAAAACCAGGATTAAGTTTTTTTTTAGCTTTTAGCTATTGTTTTGCTTCTTTTAACTCAATTTCAGCTTCTCTTCTGCAGTTTCACAGGAAAACAAAATTGTCTGGTTTGAATTTTCGGCTCTTGTTTCGGCTGATCCTCACAGCTCAAGCCAGCGGCCTCTCCTCACATTCCTGCTAACATTTAGCTCCTAGCTGCAGGTTAGAAAAGCTTCAGTTCGGYGGTGAGCGTGCGCAGGCTGCAGCGCTGCTCGGCGGCTGCGGCACAAAGTGCTTCAGTGTCGAGGCGCCGCGAGCGAAGCCAAGGAGGTCGCYGTAATCGTGTCGTTTGCTCTGAGTGACGCCTGCGAGCGCACACACAGATCTCAGTCCAGATAACACAGGGGCCTTTGAAGGCGGGCCGGGCCGGTCCTGCCGGGCCCCCGGGGTCTCAGCAAACAGAACCGGAGGAACGGTGAAGCCGAAGTTCGGCTCTCTGCTCTGCTGCCAGAACAAACAAGCTGCAGAGCTGCAGCCGAGGACAGATTAGACTCTGTTAGACACACACACACACACACACACACACACACAGACTTTAGCTCGTCGTGTGAGGCTGGATTCAACCTTTCCACAGTCAAACCTTTGTATTTTAATTTAATGACGAAGCAGAAAATGAGAAAAACTCAGTTTTGTTCTTTAAATGTTTGTTTTGAACCAGAAGAAAAACCCAAAGATTGTTCGACGTGTCGACTCTTCTCACCTGCATCTTCATCATAATCTTCATCATCACCAGACGACAGGGAGTCTGAAAAACAAGTGGAAACAAATCAAATCTTGATTTATTTAATTTAACTTTAAACTGTTCTGTTTGATGAACTGTTGTTGTTACTGGAGATGTGATCAAATTTATCATTAAATTAAATCATTTATTTCTGATGAAAGTTTCAGCTGATCATTTCAGGCACATCAGCTAAAACCTTAGTTTCTCCTGACAGAACAGTTTGTATTAAATGTCTGAATGCTGACTCAGCGTCTAACTACGTCTGCACACTTTACTCCATTTCATCTGTTTATATATCAAAATGTTCGGCTGCTGTTACCTTTAACACTTCATTTACCAAAAAATAATTTACATGATTTTTTACTAATATTAATTTATGTCTTGAATTCCTCTAAAAATATTTTCTCTTTAAAATCTGCTTCAGATGAATGTTTGTCGTCTTATGCTGCTTGTTGCTTTTAGCTGGCCTTTTAGCTTTCAGCTATCCTTTAGTTACTTTAAGCATTTATCAGGCCTTAGCAAGCTTTTTGCCATTTTAAGCTTTTATCTAGCTTTTAGTTACCTTTAACTTTTAGCTGGCATTCTGCTACTTTTTACCTTTCAGCTACTATTCTTCTATGTTTTGCTTTTAGCTAGGCTTTTGCTACTTTCAGTTAGGTTTTTGTTACGTTTGGCTACCCAGTATGTTGCCACATTTAGCTTTCAGTCTCAATTCTGCTATTTTAGGCTTTGAGCTAATACTTTTTACTTTTAGCTGTTATTTTGGTGCTTTTATCTTTCTGCAGCCATTCTGCAACTTTTCTTTTAGCTAGCCCTTGGCTAATTTAATCCTTTCAGCTATCATTCAGCTACTTTTTGTTTTTAGCTAGCCATTTGTTAATTTGAATTAGCCTTTTGCTACTTTAAGCWAGGTTTTTGCTATGTTTGGTTACCCATTTTCTACTTTTACCTTTCAGCTACTGTATTGCTTCTTTTAGTTTTTTGGTAGCATTTTTAGTTAGCAAATTTAGCCAGTAGCCTCCATTCTGCTATTTTAAGCTTTAAACTAGCCCCTTGCCACTTTTATCCTTCAGCTAACGTTTTGTTACTTTTTACTTTTAGCTGTCATTTTGCTGCTTTTACCTTTCTGCAGCCATTCTGCTACTTTTGGCTTTTAGCTAGCCCTTTCTTAATTTGACTTTGCCTTTTGCTACTTTCAGCTAGCATTTTGCTACTTTTAGCTGGCATTTTGCTACTTTCAGCTAGCATTTTGCTACTTTTAGCTAGYATTTTGCTAYTTTTAGCTAGCATTWTGCTAYTTTYAGCTAGCATTWTGCTACTTTCAGCTAGCATTTTGCTAATTTTAGTTAGCCTTTTGCTACCTTTTAAGCGTCAACTGTAGTAAATTTCAGCAGAGCCCTCCAGCGTTTTCAGTTTCTGTAGTTTTTGTAATTTCTCTTTAATTTAGCTGTTGTTAAACCTTCGGCTGTTGTTGGGTGGAAATACCCTGTAGTCCTCAGTTTTAAAACTTTGGCTCATATTTGAACCCATGCMCGAGCAGCCGAACAGGTGCGAGGCTCACCTGTGACTCTGACGGTGAAGTTGCTGAGCAGCAGGTTGTTGCGGGCGAGCCAACACGTGTACAYGCCGGCGTCTTCGTACGACACGTTGACGACGCGCAGCACCCGCTGGCCGACGTGCGTCCGGTTGCTCGGCACGACTCCGGCGCCGTCTTTGAGCCAGACGATCGGGTGCGGGGGGCCGTCCAGGTCGCACGACATCTCCAAGGTGTCCCCCAAACCCAGAACGTAGTCCTCCAGGTAGGCCGCCTCGCTCGTCACCGAGTCTGAGAGGAACAGGAAACAAGAACTTCAGTTTTTATTTTCACCTGATGAAGTCATCGAGGTCAAGAAGAATCGATACTTTACATTTCTGAGACGTAAAAACAAGAAATTTAGAAAAACAAATGATTTTGAACAAGATAAAAAGGTATTTTTTTTATATTTAACGAAAGAAAATCTGAGAAAAAGACAAAGATTGAACTAACGACCCTTGAATGAATGCCTGGTATCAACTCTTTGCTCAACAGGCAAAACTGAGGAAAACTCTTTRTGATTTCAGGTCAGAGAGTCACTGAACAAATAAAAACAGATGTTTACATGTTGACATGATCCTTTCATTAACTGATCTGTGAAAACTAGAAGAAACCTTTTTGATATTTTAGTGCGACTCAAACAAACCCTGTTTCATTTTCACCTGATAACCAGTTTGATAGTTTTTAAATGAGCAACAAATCATGCAACACACACACACACACACACACACACACACACACACACACA
>NW_013952487.1:252429-254257 GCF_001266775.1 Austrofundulus limnaeus | reverse complement strand
AGATAGATAGATAGATAGATAGATAGATAGATAGATAGATAGATAGATAGATGGATGGATGGATGGACGGACGGACGGAGGGACAGATAGATCAATCCCCACTTTGCATGCAGGGGTAATTAAGCCTCAAACAATCAGTCACTGAGCAGAAACGAACAAAAACAATCCTCGACACTAAAAACATCAGAACACAGGTTCACGTAAAGTTTCTGCGACGTGTTTAAACTTTAAAAGTTGTCTCTGCTGTGAAGTCTAAAATGGGTTTTTAAAGTAGTGTTAGCTCAGGTCAGGACCCACCGACTCCCCATCAGGTCACAGATTTTTACAGAATAAATCAAACTGAACAGTAATGATGAAGCTTCAGTGTTTATCAGGACTTAAATCTGATTTCCAAGCATTAAATGAGAAAACATTTCAGGGATTTGAGTGATCCTTTGATCTTCATAAAACAAATGATTATTCTCCACTTTGATGTTTTTTGCCATCAGATGATAAATAAATTAATGAAATGTACGGAAAACAATGAATAAATAAAACAAATCCAACAAGCTTTACAGAACCCAGACTCTCCGTTACGCTGAAGAAGAATATCTGTTCTCGCTGCAGATCTCCAGCTTTGAAATGCAGATCTGAAGCTGCTCAATTAAAATTCTGCTCGACCCGGGTGGATCCGACAGCTCCAGTGAGAGCTGCTCCAAACGCCAGTAAAGTGAGGTCAGAGGTGCAGAGATGCTTGTATCAGTGAGTCGAGGAAGTCCTGATCAGAGTCTGAAGACGTTCTGACTGTGACCCGGCTGGACGCGGTTTCACTTAAAGACTTCTTTACTTTTACAGGAACATAAAGATCAAGACGACTGAGGCAAAGCTTCAAACAGAACCTTCATTTCACTTTTACTGTTTGATTCTGAACAAAACCAAGAGAGATGAACTCAGATACAGCAACCAGGCAAACACCAACTGCATGATGGGGATAAATAGTTGGGTGGTACCAAAATACCAGAAACACTGAGTCGAAGCAGATTGAGTGTTTGTTGCTGTTTATACCATTGTCTATACCATTGTCTATACCATTGTCTATACCATTGTCTATACCATTGTCTATACCAGTGTCTATACCAGTGTCTATACCAGTGTCTATACCATTGTTTATACCATTGTTTATACCATTGTCTATACCATTGTCTATACCAGTGTCTGTATCAGTGTTTGTATCAGTATTTGTATCAGTATTTGTATCAGTGTTTGTATCAGTGTTTGTATCGGGGTTTGTATCGGGGTTTGTATCAGTGTTTGTATCAGTGTTTGTATCAGGGTTTGTATCAGAACGTCTGCTGAGGTTTTGTAGTGAACAGTAGATGTTACTAATGAGAAAACTGCACTAGAAGAATAGTAGACGTTACTGTCAGTTCTTACTGTATGTTGCCGTCAGGTATTCTTGTTGTACGTTGCTGTCAGTTCATGTTGTTTGTTGCTGTCAAGCGTTCTTGTTGTACGTTGATGTCAAGCGTTCTTGTTGTACGTTGACATCAAGCGTTCTTGTTGTACGTTGACATCAAGCGTTCTTGTTGTACGTTGACGTCTGGTGTTCTTGTTGTACGTTGACGTCAGGTGTTCTTGTTGTACGTTGACGTCAGGTGTTCTTGTTGTACGTTGACGTCAGGTGTTCTTGTTGTAAGTTGCTGTCAGTTCATGTTGTTCGTTGACATCTGGTGTTCTTGTTGTACGTTGACGTCTGGTGTTCTTGTTGTACGTTGACGTCTGGTGTTCTTGTTGTACGTTGACGTCTGGTGTTCTTGTTGTACGTTGACGTCAGGCGTTCTTGTACGTT
>NW_013952487.1:247319-250754 GCF_001266775.1 Austrofundulus limnaeus | reverse complement strand
GCGTTCTTGTTGTACGTTGACATCAGGCGTTCTTGTTGTTTGTTGACGTCAGGCGTTCTTTTTGTACGTTGACGTCTGGTGTTCTTGTTGTACGTTGACGTCAGGCGTTCTTGTTGTACGTTGACGTCAAGCGTTCTTGTTGTACGTTGACGTCAAGCGTTCTTGTTGTACGTTGACATCAGGCGTTCTTGTTGTTTGTTGACGTCAGGCGTTCTTGTTGTACGTTGACGTCAGGCGTTCTTGTTGTACGTTGACGTCAGGCGTTCTTGTTGTACGTTGACGTCAGGCGTTCTTGTTGTACGTTGACGTCAAGCGTTCTTGTTGTACGTTGACGTCAAGCGTTCTTGTTGTACGTTGACGTCAAGCGTTCTTGTTGTACGTTGACGTCGTGTTCTTGTTGTACGTTGACGTCGTGTTCTTGTTGTACGTTGATGTCAGGTTGACGTCTTGTTGTATGTTGCGTATATTGCTGTTGAATTTTGCTGTTGGGACTTCCTGTCGGCATGGTGGCTCAGATGGTGATGGAGCTGATGCCTCTCAGCAAGAAGGTCACTGGTTCAAATCCCAGCCTGGGCACCTTTTTGGGTAGAGTTTGCATGTTCTCTACGTGCATGTGTGGGTTTTCTCCTGGCACTCCGGCTTCCTCCCACAGACCAAAAACATGACTGTCAGGTTAGCTGATAACTCTAAATTGTCTCTAGGTGAGAGAATGAATGGCTGTTTGTCTCGTTTGTCTCTTTGTGTCCCTGTGATGGACTGGAGACCTGTCCAGGGTGTACCCCGCCCCTTGCACTGTGACTGCTGGATATGGGCACCAGTGATCCTGCGACCCTAGAAAAGGAATAAAACGGGTGTAGATAATGGATGGAATTCCTGTCAACCGTTCTTGTTGGGCTTTCTCACCGCTTGTAGCTCATAAGACTGTCTGTTTGTCAAAGGAGTGAAAATAAAAGAAAACTGTAACATATAGAGTCTTCTAGTTTAGCCTGTAGCAATAAATGTATCAAGTGTGTTGCATACAACGTTGTGTGTTATTGTGCTGTGTGTTATTGTGATGTGTGTGTTATTGTGCTGTGTGTGTCGCGTCCTGTTGAAGGTGTTGTTATAAATAAGACTGTGTAGCTGCAGAGCATGGTCCGTCCATAGATCCAGAGGCCCGTGCCCTCCTGGCCCCTCCTACCCTTTCAGACCCCGAATCATAACAAGCAGCCCTTCAGAATAAAGCGCAGTCTGTCTGAGACATTCTGGGCTGTGTTGTCGGTTCAAGTCCGGCTCACAGCTTCATCTTTTCTGTTCCTGAAGAGGTTTATTTATGCTCTACAAACTTCTCCAAGGGCCGGTGGGCTGCCCGCGGTTCCCGGGATAAAAAGGCCTCTTTATGTTGGGAGTCTTTCCACACACACACACACACACACACACACACACACACACACACACACACACACTGCAGGAGTGAGCGGAGGATCCTGGGGGAACAGGAAGAGTAAAAACTGAGACTGGAAAGCTGTCGTTTACGTCATCGAAGGAAAATCCCAACGAGGATTCCATCAATAAAACCCAACGAGTCTATTTAACCCTCCAAAATAAAAGCTTCTCCCTGATATTTAGGAGCGTTTGGGGGCAATCCTCTTTAAAATTTTACTCACGTCGCTGAAGAACTAAATTAAGACAAACAGAGAGTTTCGTCTTCGTTCGGCTGCGAGTCCAAAACCTCAAACTGCTTCACATTGTGTTTATTTATGGAATCGATTGCACAACTCCATTTATTATTCTGTTTCAGCTGCTGCTTCTTGCATAAGAAATGTCCACACAAGCTGAAACCAGCTGCAGAGACACATCTAAAAATATTAAATTTAAAACAGTTAGAGTAACGGAGTCTGGAGGAGAAACTACAACCAGCTGCTGTTTCCATCGTGAGCAGAGCAGGTTGACGTTAAAGCAGCAGAGAATAATTCAATAATTAAATATTCAGGAACACGAGGAGGAAATCGTCCTCAGCAGCAGCTTCGCTTCTATTCCAATTTAAAAAAAAAACCTGGACCGGCTGCCGAACATTTGGCACACTCAGCAGCCCGTCAGACTCGCCAACATCACATGACCTTCAAACAGGATCTGTGAAGTCCACCCCCCCCGAACAACCACCATCACCTCCCCGTCCACAAAGAGAACATTTTTCACAGCGTCTCCAGACGTGAATCCAGCTCGTCCAGGAAAGACTCGCTCTTCCTTTCAGCTCCTCTCAAACCCACTAATCGCTGTTTAATACGGTTTGGCCGGATGTAAATACCTTCAGACAAAAGCCTTAATCTGAAAACCTCACACTGTTACAGAGGAGCCTGCCAGAGGAGGGGGGGCCGCAAAAATCAAGGAGATGTTTTCTTTACAGCTGAAGTCCGATTTAGACATTTTACTCTAAGTTCAGAGCAACGCTGCTAAAGAAGCTGAAACTGAGCTAAATGTAGCAAAACGCTAAAACCAAACAGTAACAAGGTGCTAGCTTAAACCCAAAACACTCGCTAAAGGTAGCATTRTCAACTGCTAACAACAACAAAAAGAAAAACACTAGGTTTATTTAGCTACAAAATAAAAGTAGCAAGAAGATTGCTAAATGCTTAAATGACAATAGGTTAGCTAGAAGCAATAGGCTAGCAAGTTTAAAAAAACCTATTGTAGAACACTGAAAGAAATAGCATAAACAGTGAAAAAATGAAAGAAGCAAATTTCTAACTAAAGAAAAGCAAAATACTAACTCCAGTGGCAAAAAGCTAGCTAAGAGCCAAACGTCAGTAAAAGACCAAATTTATCTAAACATTAGCTTTTAACTAAATTAACAACAGTTAGCATGAGCAGTTTTATAATCGGTATCAGCAGAAGTAGCATTAGAAATACTAGCATTAGCAAGCTTAGCATTGGAAATACTAGCATTAGCAAACATAGCACTAGCAGAATTAGCAATAGAAATAGTAGCACTAGCAGTAGTAGCATTAGCATTAATAGCATTAGCATCATTAGCAGGAGTATAATTAGCAGTGGTTTGATGAGTCAAGTTTAAAAGACAATTTTTGAAGGATTTAAAAAGATACATTGTATTTTTTTCAGTCACGATTCACATTAATAAAGTCAGACTTGATGCTGAGTCACGATTCACATTAATAAAGTCAGACTTGATGCTGAGTCATGATTCACATTAATAAAGTCAGACTTGATGCTGAGTCATGATTCACATTAATAAAGTCAGACTTGATGCTGAGTCACGATTCACATTAATAAAGTCAGACTTGATGCTGAGTCATGATTCACATAAATAAAGTCAGACTTGATGCTGAGTCATGATTCACATTAAAGTCAGACTTGATGCTGAGTCATGATTCACATTAATAAAGTCAGACTTGATGCTGAGTCATGATTCACATTAATAAAGTCAGACTTGATGCT
>NW_013952487.1:246030-247184 GCF_001266775.1 Austrofundulus limnaeus | reverse complement strand
ACACACACACACACACACACACACACACACACACACACACACACACACACACACACACACACACACACACGTCCCACCTCAGATAAGTTGGGCATCATTGTCATTCCAAAGACGAACCGGCCTAGTTTCACTGGAACAGACGAGAATCTGTCCGAGTCGACATCATCATCATCATCATCATCATCATCATCATCGTCATCATCATCATCGTCATCGTCATCATCATCATCGTCATCATCATCATCACCATCATCATCATCATCGTCATCACAGCTAAACCAGGCGAAGAATCCAGGCTTATTTAAACTAAACCTCACCTCCTTCCATCAGAAGAACTGATGTTCCATCATGAAGAACTCAGGAGAGACGTGATTTAAAAGGTTTAACTCAAAATGAAGAACCTGATCAATAACTTCTCTGACCCACAAGAACCAGCGGTTCTGAACCCGGTCCTGTGATCTGGACCCAGTTTTCTGGTTTCCCTCCAGGTTCCGGTCAGTTTAAAGCCTCTGTCAGAGAACTGAAGCTCTTCTGTCTGGTTCCTGCTGCTCCTCAGGAGGACGGAGCTCAGATGAGGTGAGACTTCAAAGGAACTCAGAGAAATAAAAATAAACCCGACTCTGATGCAGGAAACCTGATCTGATTGGTTCTGGAGTCACGCGTTCACACCGGTCCAGAACCAGAGACCAGATTCAAGGTTTGTTCAATTAAACTGGTGAAAAACTGACAGATAAATAAATACAGTCAGCTGAGCCTCAACACGACGCAGACGGAGGGAGGGGCCGATTATTTTAGACCTGAGAGAAAAACATCACGAGGAGGAGGAGGAGGAGGAGGACGACGAGGAGGAGGAGGAGGAGGAGGAGGAGGAGGACGAGGAGGACGAGGAGGGTGTAAATGAAGCTCAAACCATGGTTCTGCTCAGTGAGGCACAGAAAACCAGCTGAGGAAGAACTGAGAAATGATGACTTTGTTCTGAGGAGAATCCCAGAACTGAAGCAGCGTCAACGTTTTAATAACAAGAGAAATAAAAACTAAATAAAGACTCAGACATCTTGTACGGGATAAATCTTGTGCCAACAGGAAGTGAATCTGAATGCATTGGTTTGACAATAAGTTTCACTAAATTCACACTGAATTTAAAGTTTTGTATC
>NW_013952487.1:240273-244722 GCF_001266775.1 Austrofundulus limnaeus | reverse complement strand
CACACACACACACACACACACACACACACACACACACACACACACACACACACAGATAAACATGAGTGTTTGTCTGCAGCAGGTTGATCTGACGGTTCACAGGTCACTCTCTCTGAGCAGCGACACGCTGACGCTTCGTAAACATTTAATGAGTTTTTAGTTTCCTTCAGGCAGCAGATTCATGTTTACACCCAAACATCCTGACAACACTGAAACACCTGTGTTCACGTTGGATCCTGCTGTTCCCTTCAGTCAAATATCTCTGACACTCAGACCAGGACCAGGACCAGGACCAGGACCAGGACCAGGACTACTGGATCTGAAGAGTTTCTCTAAATGAAGGTTTGTGATTAAAAACCTGAAGTGTGTGTCAGCGCCACTGTCAGCCTGCAGGTCCAGAACCACAGCTGGGTGTGTGCACGTGTGTGCATGTGTGTGTGCATGTGTGTGTGCATGTGTGTGTGCACATGTGTGTACGTGTCAGAGGCGCGGTTTGTATCAAAACAAGCGTTAGTGCTGCTAAAGGGCCCGATGAAGACGTGAAAACGAGCCTTTATTTTGAAAATATTTAACACTTTGTTGTGTTTGATTTGTTTTTTTCACAGCTGAAGATGTAAAAACATTAAACGTTCAGAAATAATTAAAAAAAGCTAAAATTCTGTGTGAAAAGCAGCAGRAAGAACCAGCAGCTGTGTGTATACTGAGGCTGGTCATGTAGTTGTTGTTCAGCTCACAGTAACACAATTATTCAACAAATCATGTCTCAAAACGTTCGGCTCCTTCAGGACATTTCAGCTACGACTTCTGCTGTTTCAGCTATTTAAACTTTATGACATATTTAGCTTTTTCTGACATTTTGAATCTTTTCTGCACTGGTTCTGATTTCTTTAACTTTTTTTTTTTTTGATGAGTTCAGCATTTTTAACCAACATTACAACATTTTTATTATTCTGCTAATTTAAACTTTCTATAATTCTTCCAGCTGCTTTCTGATAATTATAGCTTTTTTCTGCATTTCAGTTCAAATCAATTCAATATGTTTTATTGATCCCAAAGGAAAATTACAGGGGACTTTTTTAGCTAATTTTATATTTTTCTGCTTTTTCAGCTACGCTGCTTATTTATTTTATTGTGCTTCTATCAGCTTTAATCTGATAATTTAAGGTTTTTTGCTTCTTTCAGTTTTTTTGTGCAATTTAAGCTACTCAGCTAATTTTAGCCTTTTTCAGCTAAATTTATTTCTGTGCTCCTTTTAAATTTTAGCTGCTTTATTCAACAAACACGCTCTAATTCTTTGTTCTAGATTTGGATTTTCAGATACTTTCAGCTACTTTTCTGCTATTTTTAGCCTTTTTGCCCATTTTACAACAATTTGCAATATTTTCTTGTTCCTGCTGAAATCAGCGTTAAGCACTCCTGCTGTGTTTTTACAGGAAACGTGAACTCCTGGATTAAAACCGAACTAAAACAAAAACAAAACAAAAATCCCGACTCAGCGATAAAAATCTTGAATAAATACTTCAGATAATTATCCGGGTGTTTGTTACACGATGTCGAATCGTTTTTTTTTTTTTTTAATGTTTGGCCACAAACCCGCAGCGCTGTCGACACTCAGCCCCGTGTGAAGGCTCTTCAAACGGGAGTCGGGTTTGGTTCTGATCCAGAACAGCCTGCAGGATTACCTGCAGGACAAACTGAACACAGAGCTGCCTTTGTTCAGCACACATGACTTCCTGATAACAAACCTTCAACCAGGAAGTTCAACCTGGGAACTAAACCTGTACAGGTTCTGGTTCTGGGTCCAAACTGTAGCRTCTGGGCCCGACTCAGAYGAGCAGCAGCTCCCAGCAGGAACCRATCCGGTCCAGAGGATCCTGCAGCAGCTTGGATCAGAGGTTTCCATCAGGATCTGAACCAGAGCTTCAGAAACACGAGGCCCGGTCCAACGTGACGCAACCAGAACCGGTTTTTACACAGAACTGTTGGACCGGCTCCAGAAGCGCCGCCACCGCCTGAAGTGTCGAAGGTTTGGATTAAAAAAAACAGTCAGCTGTTGCCTCCAGATTACGTCGCTCCGTTCGGTTTCTCTGAGCAGCAGAAGATTAAAGCGAGCAGCAGATCCAGAACAAAGAGGGTCCAAATCCCCTCGAGCTCAGCGGACCCAACGAGTCCAATTAAATCCTCCTGGTGCCAAAACATAAAACAAGTTCAGCAAATCAGATTTTACTCAGAGTGATGAACAGAGCTGAGACACTTTATCAGCTTTCTTCTGAATTATTGCTGGTTTCTTCCAGCCGAAGCTCTGATCCAGGAGGGTCCGGTTCTGGTTCTGGAGGGTCTCTATCCTGCAGGTTTTCTCTGCTCCAACACACCTGACTCAGACTGAATCACCTCTTCACGTTCTGCAGCTGGAGCCGAGACCTCTAAAACCTGCAGGATGCTAGCTTCTCATTTAGGAAATTAGCTTTTTTTGCTAACTTTGGAAACAGTTAGCAAACAGATTAGCTGCCGCTAAATTAGCTGCTGCAAATTTTAACGTGTAAAACTTGTTTTTATGCCTCTAATCCCAAATTAAATAAAAACGAACCCCTCGTACAAGCCGCGCTGCACGTGTCAGGCTCTGTGTGTTAGCATGTAGCATCTTCAGCAGCTAACCTTCTAACTAAGAGCATCAAATATATAAAAATAAAAATTAATCAACAAGAATTTTCTTCTTATAAATATGGTAAACATACGTAGTATTTAGTGTTTGATTAACTTCAAACCGTTTTTAGAAAAGTACAAACTCTATAAAAGAAATGCTTTAATTCTGAAAGGAGTRAACTGGAAGTATCAGAAGTTAGACAGAGCCATACCTCTGGTTTGGATTGGCTGATTTGCCACAAATGATCCCGCCCACTTTTAAATTCAACCAACAGAAAACTAACAACAGGTTAGCGTTAGCTACCTTTAATTTTTCCCTTCTGTTTAGSTGTTTAGCGTTAGCGGAGCTAAAATCCTTGTTCAGCAGATTATTGGTCAGTGAAGCTAACTTTTGGTTAGCTGCGTCCTGAGCGGTCAGTATCCTACCTGCAGCAGGTTGAGTTATCTCTTACAAACAGAGGTGACGTGAGCAAAATAAAGAAGCAAAAACAGCTGAATGCTACGCTAACAGCCTTGAGCTGTTCCACGCTAACCATCAAGAGTTCAGTCAGGTAAATGAAGCTGTTGTTCTGTGATTGACAGGTTATAGCTTCCAGAGACACGCAGCAGCAGAAAGTGGGCGGAGCCTGAAGCTCGGACCTACCTGGAGGCTCGGCCGTGGACAGGCTGGCTGCAGACACGCAGACGGGCAGCAGGAGGAAGAGCCGAAGCGAGCGCCACAGAGCCGCCATYCCTCCCGACCCGGACGAAACGGCGAGGCCCGACTCAGACGCCATCCTCCATCGGCACGCCGTCCAGCCCGAGACGCAGCGGGAAGAACGGGTCCAACGAGCCCACCTGAAAGAGACGAGACAGAATGAAAACACCTGAGCTGAAGGAGACGCAGAACTCTGRAGGACAAACAAAGTCCGGGTCCAAAGACCCGCCTGGAGCTCCTCAGAACCGCTTCGTCGGGACATTCCTCACAGATTTCAGGATTAGGAGGAAAATCCTCCTCAGAGTCTCTGCCTGCAGATCCAGGACTTCTGCAGGAACCTGAGCTGGGCTTCGTTCTTCTCCCTGCGGGACGCCTCGGCTGCTCAGGACAAACAGRAGCTACATCAGCCGAAGCAGTTTTCTAATCTGAGTGCTGCAGCYGCTTCTTTAATGTTCTGTGAGCAGGAAGCTCTGTTCTCTCACCAACACGCCGACACACAGCCGAAAAAAACCTGACAGCTACACCCAAAACCCAGGAAACTTTGAGGGAGCAGAACACGAGCTAAATGCTAAAAGGAAAAGATAACGGCTAGAGGATAAAAGCTGTCAATCAGTAGCTACAAGCTGCTGAAATTAACAAACTATAAGCTAGAAATAAAACATGTGATACAGTTAGCAACGCATAGCTAAAGTTAGCTAAACACATGCTAAAAATAAAACAGGTAAAGCAGAAGTTAAAAGTATCGAGACAGATTCTACAGCTAAAATTAGCACAACAGATGCTATTAGCAAAACTTCAGCTCAAATTAGCAGAAAAAAAAAAGCAAAAATTAGAAAGGTCTAGTTTCTAATCCTTCAGATTAAGACCCTCTTATCCATCAGACCCAGTAAAGACCTGGTGATCTGTTCATCGTTCGGCCATTTGTTTTAAATAAAGTTTTTTGTATAAAAACAAGCTGCTGGTCCATTTGTTTGTTTTAAATAAAGTTTTTTTGTATAAAAACAAGCTGCTGGTCCATTTGTTTGCTCCAGCCCCCCTAAATTAAGCCTGGTGACGCCACTGGTTAAGAAACAAACCTGATATTTTTAAATATCACGATAAAAAAAATC
>NW_013952487.1:236593-240263 GCF_001266775.1 Austrofundulus limnaeus | reverse complement strand
CTGTTGGTCCATTTGTTTGTTTTAAATAAAGTTTTTTTTGTATAAAAACAAGCTGTTGGTCCATTTGTTTGTTTTAAATAAAGTTTTTTTTGTACAAAAACAAGCTGCTGTTCCATTTGTTTGTTTTAAATAAAGTTTTTTGTATAAAAACAAGCTGCTGGTCCATTTGTTTGTTTTAAATAAAGTTTTTTGTATAAAAACAAGCTGCTGGTCCATTTGTTTGCTCCAGCCCCCCTAAATTAAGCCTGGTGACGCCACTGGTTAAGAAACAAACCTGATATTTTTAAATATCACGATAAAAAAAATCACATTTTCCTCTTGTTCGTTTCTGTCCTCACCTGAGTCTGGACCAGGTGTGCGAGCCAGACTCTGCTGGACCGACCTGTTCAGGTCTAGCAGCAGAACCAGGACACAGAACAGACCCAGACCTGATGAATGATCTGATCAATCAGAACCTTTAAACGAGCTCTCATCACCTGGTTGAACACCTGAAGCTCCTCCTCCAGTTCTGATGGTTCTGATGCTCAGATCCAGTCACCTTCTGGTTCTGAGGAGGAGAAGCTCCTGCAGCTCCTKCCCTCAGAGGAGGTGAAGGAAACTTCAGGCTCCATCAGAGGGAGGCGCGGCTCGTGCGCGGCCCGGGAAGACGTCACCGCTGCAGCGCGGAGCTCCATCCGTCAGGAGGGGCTTTCATTTTAAATTATTTTTATTTTAAATCAAATAAATAAAAACAGCTCATCTGAGAAAAATAAAATAATAAACCCTTCAATCACTGCCCCCCCTGAAAGACCACCTGCCTCACCTGGAGCCCAGAGCGGCTCTTCTGAGGGAATAAAAATGGTTTTATTGTAAATAAATCCCATTTTTAACCGGAAATATTAAAAATTAATTCAATCAATTAGACGCGTTTTTATTTTATTTTGTGCGTAAAAATTACCACGTTTGTGCCACGCGCGCGCGCGCGCACGGTCCAAACCCTAATTTAGGCTAAAAGCTGAAATAAATAAACAAGGTACCGGACCGGTGCGCGCATCAGTCCGCGACCCGGTTCCTGCGCAAAGACAGGAGACCCTCCAGGACCAGAACCAAGGAGGGGGCGGTCTCTACCTGTCTGAGGGGTCGAGAGTTTGACAATAAATTAAAATAAAAATCTTTTTCTTACATGAAATCTTCGGTTTTGACAGAAATCCAGGACCCCTGAAGTCCTCCAGGGTCCAGCAGAAACTCAGACCTGTGGTCCGGCAGGAAACCAAAATCCACAAAACTCCTTAAAATCCCTCGGTCCGGTTCAGTCCAGAGAAAACTTCTCCTCTTTACGTCCTCCGCTCTGTCTGATCATGGTCCACAGAGTCCGGATCGAGGGTCCACAGAGACCCCTGGTCCCGGATCCGGCGCGGAGCCTCTGCTCTCTTCGCGGGTGAAGCGGCTCCAACAGGCGGCTCCGCTCTGCTCCGTCAGCCGGGGAGTCGGTCCGAGTCTGAGAGGAGCCGCCGCGGTGAGAGCGACCTGGTTCAAGACTCACGAGCCGCTTCCGGCCGGTGGACTTTCAAAATAAGAGCCATGCATTTGACTGGTTTCTGACAGGTAAATAATAAAAACACTTACATTTGTTTGTTTTTAATATTAAAATAAATAATAAATGCTCTTGTTTTGTCAATTTAATTGATCTGTAGTTATCTCTCGTCGACATGACGGCCGGGCCGTGTTACTGCATATCAACCTTGTGTCTGTTAGCAAAATATCTCATAAACCACTGCACGGATTTTGATGAAACTTTCAGGAAATAATCATCTGATGGATTTTTTTTACAAATCACATTTTGAAGTAAAATAAATTCAAAATGGCCACCACAGCTAATCGGCCTCTGCAGATGTAAAAATGTCTCCAACTCAGTCAGTTTCACAAATATTGAGCTAAACTTTTGTGTGGTAGTGGCTGAGAGTCCTCCTCAACACAAACCTGAGGACTCCTCATTGCACAACATTTCTGCCTAAAACTTCTGTACTACAAGCATTGGAGTCAACTTTCTTTGTCTGTTAGCAAAATATCCCAAGAACCATTGGGGGGATTTTAGTGAAACTCTCAGAAGGAACTCACTTGATGTTTGTCTACAGCTGATAAACATTTGGGGTCAATTTCATTTAAGACGGCCACAATATTTGATCGAACTTAGCAAACACAAAAACATCAGTAACTTGTTCAATTTTAAAGATTTTAAGCTAAATTTTGGTGTGGTGGTAGCTGAGAGTCATCCCTAACATATAATTTGAGCTCTAATAGATTAAACAAAATGGCAGCAAGTGATTAGCATGTATTTATTAGTAAATTGCATAATGTAGTYTACATTGGTTTTGTTGTCTTTTTTTACTCCCTAATCCTGTGATTTTAAACAAAGAAAAGACAGAAAAGTCTAACTAGCTGGTAAATCCAAACGTAACGCCTCACATCTTCACTTCCTGTCAGTGTTTGATTGACAGTTTGAACCAGATTAAAGYGCAGTTTCAAATGTCAGGATCTGCAGACTTCAGGCTGATTAAAGCCGTCAACTCAGGAGTGACGGCTTTAAAACAGCCAACTAATTACTGACGTCCCATAAAACCATGTTTGGAGAGGGCCACTTTATGCCACCATAAAGCGGAGCGGCCTCCAGGAGTGTGCCACCGTGTCCACTCCACATGATTTGTTACGATCTCCGTCAACACGTCATAAATAACTAAAACAGACAAAATACTTCACAGCAGGGCAGCGAGAGAAGTACTGCCATTTCTGCTTCGTTTCACTGAAAGTGACTCAAAAAAAAAAAAAAGCAAATGAAGTATGTCATGTCTTCAGTGTGTGGTAAAACAAAATACTGTCAAAATAAATGGCTTGTTATTTTACAAAAATATGGTAAAATAGTACAGACAGATTTGTTAGTAAAATTAATCTTTACAATAAAGTCATAATTTAAAACAAGTCTTTGATTTTCTTTAGTATCAGGAGCTTTATGTCAAACATTCAACCTGTTTAAAGGGGAAAAAAGACAAGTCTCCAACTCATCTCAAACCCTTCTCAGTTTGTCACAAGTGTCTCMAACTTGTCCCAAACCTTTTTCATTTTGTCTCTCATGTCTCCAACCTGTCTTAAAGCCTCRGAGTTTGTCTCTASTRTCTCTAAMTTGCCTCAAACCCTTCTTAGTTTGTCTCCGGCATTTCCARCTTGTCCCAAACATTTCTCAATTTGTCTCTAGCAACTCCAACCTGTCTCAAAGCATCTCAGTGTGTCTCCAGTGTCTCCAACCCATGTAAAACCCTTCTCAGTTTGTCTCTAGTGTCTCCAACTTGTCTCAAACTCTTCTCGGTTCGTCTCTAAYGTCTCTAACTTATCTCAAYCMTTCTTTCTCAGTTTGTCTCTAAKGTCTCAAACTTGTTTCAAATATTGTCAGTTTGTCTTTAGTGCCTCTAACTTGTCTCAAAGCCTCTCACTTCTTCTATTGTGTCTCTAGCTTGTCTCAAACCCTTCTCAGTTTGTCTCTGGCATCTCCTGTCCCAAACCTTTTTCATTTAGTCTTTTGTGTCTCCATCTTGTCCCAACCCTTTCCCAGTTCATGTCTCATGTCTCTAACTTGTCTCAAACCCTTCTTCGTTTGCCTCTGGCATCTCCAACCTGTCTCAAACCTTTTTCATTTTGT
>NW_013952487.1:233182-236054 GCF_001266775.1 Austrofundulus limnaeus | reverse complement strand
CAATCCAAGTGGCTCATTTGCATATTTGTACTCATTTACACATATATGTCCAAACTGTACACTTGTCTAAAACGCTCTAATTTCAACTCATGGACATCAAATGGGCTCAAATTAAAGATATAACCCCCACAAAACACATTCTACCATCCATATTTACTCACAGCATGAGTAAATAAAAAAAACATATTAATATTCATAAATATTTACACAAACACTGCACTTTCAGCCAAAATTCCACCAAAAACCAGCCAAACTGCAAGAATAAACAATATACCCTTAAATCTTTCARAGCATTAACATTCCACACAGCTTTTAAAACCACCAGCAGCGAAAAAATATTTGTTTTTACTCACATTTGATGAATAAATGTCCTCAAATGTGCCCAAATTAGCGATTCAAAATGGCGACCGGAAGTCTTTGTATCCAAATAAAGTTACTTCTCCTGGCCACAAAAATTCCCTTTCCATGTCTTGAAGCACTCCATACACTTAATAACAAAYATATTTTCATCTTATCAGCCTGTTTCGTCAGCTAACTGGCCAAAAAACGGTGGAAAACAAYGTTTTCCTGTGAGCGTTAGCTGTCTTCCTTAACATTGTAACACAGCCCAAACATGGCAGCCTCCACTGTGTTTACATCTTCCATCACTAACAAAGTTCCCACCCCCTCTATTTATACATTAAATGAAAGGTACGGTGATTGGCTACACATCTTTAGCGTCAGAACAAAGCTCGGAGCTGATTGGCCGATTTTATTGTCATTCAAAGCCAGAAAGACGGAAACCGGAAGTTGGTCACTTCTGAGATTTTATTGGCCCTAGGCAGGTGAAACCTGAACCCAGTTGGTCAAATGAGGTGTCAATCGAAAAAGGAGGGYCTAGACGTCAAGTTTGATGCATTGCACACGGACATAGGTGGAACAGGAAAGAGATATTATACTTCAAAATAAAACAAATAGAAAACGGCACGCGGGCGTTCCGCTGAAGGTTAACAGGCTAACCTGTCTCAAACCTTTTTCATTTTGCCTCTCTCTAACTTGTCTCAAACCCTTCTCAGTTTGTCTCTAGTGTCTTTAACTTGTCTCAAATCCTTCTCAGTTTGTCTCTAGTGTCTTTAACTTGCCTCAAAACCTTCTCAGTTTGTCCCTAGTGTCTCAAACTTGTCTCAAAACCTTCTTAGTTTGTCTCTAGTGTCTCAAACTTGTCTCAAAACCTTCTTAGTTTGTCTCTAGTGTCTTTAACTTGCCTCAAAACCTTCTCAGTTTGTCCCTAGTGTCTCAAACTTGTCTCAAAACCTTCTTAGTTTGTCCCTAGTGTCTCAAACTTGCCTCAAAACCTTCTCAGTTTGTCCCTAGTGTCTCAAACTTGTCTCAAAACCTTCTTAGTTTGTCCCTTGTGTCAAACTTGTCTCAAATCCTTCTCAGATGGTCTCTAGTGACTCACACTTGTCTCAAACCCTTCTCAGTTTGTCTCTAGTGTCTCAAACCCTTCTCAGTTTGTCTCTACTGTCTCAAACTTGTCTCAAAACCTTCTCATTTTGTCTCTAGTGCCTTTAACTTGCCTCAAAACCTTCTCAGTTTGTCTCTAGTGTCTCAAACCCTTCTCAGTTTGTCTCTACTGTCTCAAACTTGTCTCAAAACCTTCTCAGTTTGTCTCTAGTGTCTCTAACTTGTCTCAAAACCTTCTTAGTTTTGTGTGTTTGTGCCATTTATTATAGTTGATAAATCTTGTGAAATATTAAACTGAACACAAACGTGTTTYATGTGAAACTGCATCAGTGCTTTGCAACGTGGGAAACTCCAACAAAGAYTAAAAAGGAATCTTTAACAAAGTAAAAGAAGAGGTGGAGGAGCGTGGATGGACTGGAATACAGCGAGGGATGAAGGTGGGAGGGAAACCAGCTCGGGAACAAAAGTCCGTCGGTATGAGGAGAGGTCACACAGATGGTGAGAAGGCTCAGTCGGACAGCTCGAGTACTGATGAGCAAACTGACCAAATGACCCCTTTACACACACAAACACACACATACACACACACACAAATACACACTACACCCCCAAAAACCTCTTACAACACACATTCACACACCCCTCCCCTCCACCTACATTCCTCTCCTCGCAGACCCCCAGGGAGGAGATCAGCCGGAGATGAAAGGTGAAGCCTTTTCATTTAAAATGGAGTTAAAAATTAAACAAGAAGAAGAAAAACCCACCAGGTTTAATTTCATTATCTGAGACTGAAAACATCCAGAACAAGAACAAAATAAGTGAAAACTTCAATAAATCCCTGTGTGCTCAGCAGAATGTTCGCCTGCTGTTATCAGAGGTTTTCACTGATAACCCTGAGGAGCTGCTAACGTGGACCAGTTTTCTCTGCGCACCGCTGATTGACCCGAGGAGGAGAGGAGATAATCATTAACAAAGAGATTGAGCTGATTACTGGGTGAACTTTAGCCTCAGCTGTGGGAGCTGCTTTCTGTTGAGACAAACACGTCTACAAGTTTCAGCCATTTTCACCAGGAGGGTTCGAAAACATTCAGCAAGATGCACGACAATACGTGTACCCATCTGACCACCAACATGCTCATTTTACTGCTAACAGCTAACAGCGAAGCTAACTTTCCATTTAGCAGATTAGCTTTTTCACTWACTGGAAAATGTTAGCGGACCAATGGGGACCTTCACTCAGGCTATTTTTAGAACACTGGTCACGTCACATCGTCCGCTCGAAACCAGTACAAACTCTCGTATCACAGCGCACCGCTTTAGCTAAACTTAAAGGGATCCACATTTAGCTGTAACATTAAACTTTATATAATAAACATTTATTTTAACTGTAAAATATAGACTGTAAAAATATTGTAGGCTGTTCAGT
>NW_013952487.1:229130-233053 GCF_001266775.1 Austrofundulus limnaeus | reverse complement strand
AATGATGACGTGGATAGGTCCTCGGTGCGACGCTGCTAGCGAGCTATATCCACCCTGAAGGTTAATTTTGGACAATAAGACAATACAGCAGCCTCGCACCGATGATGTGTATTTAAATATAGCATTTCGTGTTTTTGTTTGTATCACTTTGTGTAATTTGTTTACGTGATTCCACTTGTGGTTTTAACTGTGTTTGTTCAACATAGAAATGTTTTATTTCTGTTGCGTTTTGACCCGTGTGCGTCACAGATAATTAATTAAAATCACAGGAAACGGCAGTAAAACGTCCTCAGTCTTCTGCTCTGATCAACCTTCCTGCAGCTTTGAAGGATTTTCCTTTCATGTAAAATGAAGAAAAAGTGGAAATAAAAGTGCACACTGCAAAAAAATAAAAAATAAGTCAGATGAATGGCTCTTCTCTGCCCGACCCGAGTCCAACGGCTATTTTTAACCTGATATTTTATTCATAAGCCCTGGTTCAGCTGCAGACATCAAAAAGCTGCTGCTGCGACCAGGAGTTTAACGCTCAGCCACGAGGTGATGAAATGACAGGCTGTTTGTTTGTACGAGCTGTAAAATGGGTTCAGATTGAAACCGATGATATTAATGTTGTAGTTCAGCGGGGGGGGGGGGGGTGGTGTCAGGATCACATCAGGGGAAAACGTTGCCTTCATGTGACAGAACTGATGGGTTTTCTCTCTGCTTCAGCTGCGTGAGGCTGTTTTAATGACTGTGTGGGAGGCCGCCGCGGAGAGGAGAGGCAGAACTCTGAACTCACTCTGCCCGAACAGAACCACGGGCTGGGTTCGGCCGCCGGAGCGCACGTAGGTGGGGAGGCGCAGGCAGCGCCGGAATTACCTGTTTTTACTGCGCAAGGAGTGCCAGGATGACTAACTGAGCCCGACTGGATTAACAAAGTGTTAGAACAGAACAGATAACAGCTGGAGCCAGAAAAACATGTAAATAATACAACACTGTTCCAGTGTCTGTTAGCAAAAAATCTCAATTTTAACGAAACTTGCGGGAAAAACATCACTAGGTGCACGCCCACAATTCGAGATGGTGACGTCAGACTGAGCTTGGTAACCCATGTCCCTCATCTACCAGCTAGTTTACACCTGACCTCGATGGTCCTCGCAGGTAGTGGGCCCACGGGGAGGTGCATAGGGCGGCATGATGGCCAAAAATTAGACTAAAATGTGCATTAGCATTGAAGAGTTTGATGCTAGCATTGGAGAGGCTAATGTTTAGCATGCCTAGGCTAGTCCCTCACTTTAGACAAAAAAAACAACAACAACCAAAAAAAAAACATTTTATCAAGAAAATATGACTTTTTTTAAACTACAAGAATAAAGTCAAGATATTCTGGGAAATCCTAGCTACATGAAAAAGCACTCTTAGGACGAATAAATAACTCTATCGAATAGTTTTTTTTTCTCACAAAAACAACTTTTTTCTCGTAATTTTAATATTGCGTCTTTATTAATTGTGTCTTTATTAATATTGTTTTTTTTATAATTACAAAATAACAATACTTAATTTGGCCCCACTACTCCGTGGTATTTACTTGATGCTAGGCGTTAGCCTCTCCAATGCTAATGCCAGCTTATTCAAAAACAAGGCCAGCCTATCCAATAGACCATTTCATAGTTAGAAATGATCACAAATGTGCATGCAAACGGGCTGACCTCACGTTTACGTTTATGGAAACACTATTGTATACGCACAAATTCAACAGGTAAATTTATGACCTTATACAGACCCGATGTATTTGCTCTAAACTGTTTTGTGTTAAACTTTACCTTAGGTGATGTGATTTTTCATAAATACCCAAACATGATTTTTGAGATTAATGAGTTTGAAAAGTCCCTGGCATTTCCAACTTGTCCCAAACATTTCTCAATTTGTCTCTAGCAACTCCACCCTGTCTCAAAGCATCTCAGTGTGTCTCCAGTGTCTCTAACTTATCTCAACCCTTCTTTCTCAGTTTGTCTCTAATGTCTCAAACTTGTTTCAAATATTCTCAGTTTGTCCCTAGTGCCTCTAACTTGTCTCAAAGCCTCTCAGTTCTTCTATTGTGTCTCTAGCTTGTCTCAAACCCTTTTCAGTTTGTCTCTGGCATCTCCAACTTGTCCCAAACCTTTTTCATTTTGTCTTTTGTGTCTCCATCTTGTCCCAACCCTTTCCCAGTTCATGTCTCATGTCTCTAACTTGTCTCAAACCCTTCTTCGTTTGTCTCTGGCATCTCCAACCTGTCTCAAACCTTTTTCATTTTGTCTCTTGTGTTTCAAACTTGTCTCAAAGCCTTCTCAGTTTGTCGCTAGCGTCTCTAACCTGTTAATCTTCAGGCATAAAATACCCTAAAACACCTTAAAACGTAGACACAAATTAAATGAAGTACTGCTTTTGTACCCTTTAGAGTAAATTCACAAGCTTGGTCTCTTTTTAAAACTAATAATCTAAATTTTTAACTTCAGCAGTCATATTCTTTGTAACTGTAACTAGTATTTAGTATATTGAAGTAAAATACACAAAAATCAAGATATTTTCTCCTTAAATTTTTATTTGTTATTAATAAAGTGTCACAGAATGTGAAGGGAATGAGATTTTATCAAACAAATTTTACTGGGCTAAAATATTAATTCTCAACTATTACCAGTTCAAATTTGGTAACAGTAGCATAAAATATGAATATTTGACACAAAGTACAATCCAAGTGGCTCATTTGCATATTTGTACTCATTGACATATGTCCAAACTGTACACTTGTCTAAAACGCTCTAATTTCAACTCATGGCCATCAAATGGGCTCAAATTAAAGATATAACCCCCACAAAACACATTCTACCATCCATATTTACTCACAGCATGATTAAATAAAAAAAGCATATTAATATTCATAAATATTTACACAAACACTGCACTTTCAGCCAAAATTCCACCAAAAACCAGTCAAACCGCAAGAATAAACAATATACTCTTAAATCTTTCAGAGCATTAACATTCCACACAGCTTTTAAAACCACCAGCAGTAAAAAAAAATATTTGTTTTTGTATTTGTTTTTGTCAACGGTGTTTTCGTTTAGCAACCTTAGCTTTTATCCAGTTGACCTGTGACCTGGAAAAGCTCGGCTTCGTTATGTGCATTTTTAACTTCAACATGGTATACTAAAGCCAGCCTATCCAATGCTAACCCCCAGCCTAGTTATGCTAATTGCTAGCCTCTTCAATGCTAATGCAAGCCTAGGCATGCTAGTCACTAGCCTCTCCAATGTTTAGGCAACTAGTCTTAATTTGGGGACTAATACTGCTCCATACCCCCCAGGATCACGAGCGTACACAAAGCTGTCCACCATGATGAGGAGGTAATTCTGCAGATCTGCTCTGTCCCACTACGAAGAGACCTCTGAGTCAGAACTAGAACTCTCCTATCTGAGGTCCTATCTGGTCTGGGAGCACCTTGGGGGTCCCCCAGGGGAATTTGGAGAGTGTATCTGAGGAGAGGGTGGTCTGGGTTTCTTTCCTTGACCTGAAAACAGATGGTTAGAAGATGGAGCTGGTCTTAACTCTTTCTCAGAAAGTTTTACAACTGAACTCATCTGAACCTGTCCAGGTGAGTTCTAAAGATCAGACAAAGCCTTCGTCAAAATAAAGAGAGAAAAACAGAAAAACAAGAAAATGACATTTAAAGTGCGGCAGCGCCCGGCTCCAGGGAGACTCCCCGCCCTCGTGTTGATTGACGGCTCGTCTCAGAGTCAGAACTACAGCTCGGCTTTGAAGGCGCAGCCAGCTGGTGTCAGACGGTTCTGGGACAGATGGGTTCCATCTGAGGAGCAGCGATGACTCAAACGCTGCGACGTACAGTACCTGCCGTCTGCCAACAAGTCCTCCACAAACTGCTGGGGGCGGGGATGGGGCGGGGG
>NW_013952487.1:227953-228950 GCF_001266775.1 Austrofundulus limnaeus | reverse complement strand
GGTTTATATTTCCACACTGAAGAAGCTTCAACTAATATTTTTGTTAAACAACCTTTGAGGTGGACGACTACTGCTGCAGAGATGAAACACAGGAAGTTCCTGAGTTTCCCACCTGAAGGGGGGGTCTCTGCAGTCACAAAGTGGGAGGTTCCTGGATGTGGGCGGAGTTAGTGAAATGTGATTGGTCAGACTCCTGTTCCCACGCAGTGAACAGTGATCCAGTTAATTCAGTAACGATGCTCAGATGTTGGTTTAAAAGCTTGTTGCTCAAAGTAGATGAACTTATTTCCCCAGAAATCAGTTTGTCATGAACTCTGTGTTCAACATGACCACACCCACAGCAGGAAAACATCAACATAAATCCACATCAGCTAAACTGTACAAAGCTAATGCTAATAAAACAGTAGCAGAACCAAAATTATAGCCTAAAGCTAAAATTTATTAAACTGTTGCTAAAAAGTAAAATTAATAAAACTTTAGTTAAAAGCTTTAAAAAACAGTATAAAATGACAAAATCCTCAGAAAAATTTTTAATTAGTAAAACTGTAGATAAAATTTATGATTTAAAAAATTAAAGCTAAAAGCTAAAATTAGCCCTAAATAAAGGCTAAAATTAACAAAACAGCAAAAACAAAATTTCACTGAATCAGACTAAACTAAAATTAACAGCAGCCAAAACTTTATGTTTGTCTCCAGGACATCTCTATATTCTTCATGACGTCTTTATGTGTGTCCTCAGGATGTCTTTTTGTTTTTCCTCTTTAGGATGTCTTTATGTTTGTCTCCTGGACGTATTTGTGTTTGAAACAGACGACTTGGAGGCGGGACTATCAGCTCGCTCTCCGTCCACCTGTCACACTTTGGTGACTTTATTTGGACTGGGCTGAGCCCCCTGAGAAGATCTCTGGGGGGGATTATCTCCATCTTATGTTAAATGACTCCAACAATCATTGTAGTGCTTTACTCTGGTCCCCACCTCCCTCACACACACACACAC
>NW_013952487.1:219715-227285 GCF_001266775.1 Austrofundulus limnaeus | reverse complement strand
GTGTGTGTGTGTGTGTGTGTGTGTGTGTGTGTGTGTGTGTGTGTGTGTGTGTGTGTGTGTGTGTGTGTGTATGATGTGATATATGCAGGCATGCACGGGGTTGAATCTGGGTGTTTTTGTGCTCGTCCGTCACGCTGCGCTCAGCCGAATAAAACCAAGTGTGTGAGTGTGTGTTTATAAGAGCTGCTGAAGAGGATTTTCTTTAAAAATGGTGGGCTGCTGGGGGCGGGGGGCAGGAGGGGGGGTTGTCAGTCCCGAGGAGGCAGAGAAAACAGGCGTAACGGAGAGAAACCCTTAACAAGAAGCTGCCTGAAACCCTGCAGAGGAGCAGGCTGTCAATTAGAAACATCTCTTTTAAAACTGGAGCTGAGCTGAGCTTGATCTGTGCAGACCCCCACAGACCCCCCCCCCCCCCCCACAACGATTCCTCACAGCCTCACATCAATCTTTCAGCTTTAAACTCTGCTGTTTGTCTTTATTCAAATGATGATAAATTCTCACTGTAACTCTAAAAGCAGAAAACACAACAGTCAGCTGCTTTCTAACAAAAACAAACAACAACTGGTTACATGGATTTCATCTCTAAACATTTTGTTACAAGTAAATAATAACATAAAATCATAAAATTCCAGCAAAAACAACAATGTTCTAAGACAATGGATACTGTGCAAAAATGTCACCTGAAATGCTGCAAACCCAGAGTCATTTCAATGAAACAGCTCAAAAATTCACTGGAAAAGCGTCAAACTTCATACAAGTTCAAAAAATTCACCGTAAGCTCTGCAAGCTCTGATAATACAGTTAAAATATTAACCGGATATGCCACAAACTTAGACGAGTCATTTCAATGATACGTTAAAAAATGAATCGAAAATGCTACAAAAGCTCAGATGAGTCACATCGATGATACGGTTCAAACTTTTTACTCTGCAAACTCAAAGTCTGGACACAGATCCAAGTKAAAAACTTTGGTTCTTTTATATTTGACTTGAACATTTTATGTTTTTGTTCTCATTGTTTTGTTTCTGAATCTGTAAACTGTTAGGTTGTTTATTATTGTGTGTTTATTATTGTGTGTGAGTGTTGTAAAAAGAACACTCAAAAATAAATCTGACTTTGCACCATAGTCTATCAAAACTGGCTTCCATCTCTTTTACGACAGTTTCTGACATTCCCACTTCAGCAGATTTTCTAACAATGTTTCGGGGGAGGGGTGCTCTGTACACGACAAAAACTGTCCATCTTACCACGTTTTAAAACCTTATATCAGCCAAAAAGTCTTTTTTAATCTTGTTTTGAGACTGATTTACTAAACAAGAACTGGTTGTGTAAGAATAATCATCTTGTTTTCAGAATGTGTAAGATTATTTGTCTTTAGTCTGAAAATTTGACTCAAATAAAGTCAAAACTTTCAGCCAGTGGAGTAAGAAAATTTTATTTGGTAAGATTCTTGAAATAAGAAAAATTGAGTCAAATCAAGTATTTCAAGAATCTTACCAAGTAAAATTTTCTTACTCCATTGGTAGAATTTTTTTTGCTTAATTTGAGTCAAATTTTCAGACTAAAGACAAAAAATCTTACACATTCTGAAAACAAGATGATTATTCTTACACAATCAGTTCTTGTTTAGTAAATCAGTCTCAAAGATGAAAAAGACTTTTTGGCTGATATAAGGTTTTAAAACTTGGTAAGATGGACAGTTTTTGCAGTGAACAAAACCCTGAACCTGACATGGACAACTGATCTTTTTAAAAATCAGACTGATTGTTGGTAAAGTGATGATGTCACTGGTCTTAATCAGCTCGTCCATATCATTGTCTCTTTTATTTACCTTCCTGCTCAACATTCCTTTGACGTCTTAATCTGGATTAATCAGACTCAAAGCCTTAAAGGGTAACTTGTGGGAAAGCCTTTATTGAAGGACTACCAGTTCCTAATTCAACTGATCAGCTTTTCTTTAAGCTTTTTTTAAATTTAAATAATATTAAAATAGAACAAGTCTGGATAAAATATTTAAATAACCTTTCTGCTTTTGTATCTTATTAATTTACATATAAAGTTAAAATTTTCCAGCTTTCCTGTAAAGTGAAACTGTTCTTGTTTGGTTTTCTCTCCATCTTTGTTGCTAAGAGCTAATCCTGGTGTTTCTTTGTGCTTTAATAAGCTGTCAGTCACACAGTTTGGGTGGTTCAGTCCAGTTCTACGGTCCAGTTCTTATATAAACATCTGTTTAAGTATACAGACAGAACTTTCAACTTTAACACAAATATCATTTGAGAAATGCTTCAGCGAGGTGAACAGTTAGCGTCTCAGCTAGCTAAATGCTAGTTTTATATTTCAAAGTATTTTTAGATGAAGGGTGTTACAAAACCAGACAAATTATGACCATTAGGCTTTCCATACATCTACCTACATACATCTACCTAGTTTTGCCAATGCCACTAATGGCCCAGTTGTGGTTTAGTTGAAGGCTAAATTGGCCAGTGCCATAAGTAGACCAGTTGTGGTTTGGTTGATGAGACCCCTATCTGTCAGTACAACAACTGGCCCGGTTCTGGTTTGGCTTATGCAGCCCAAATCTGCCAGTGCTACTACAGGCCCAGTTGTGGTTTGGTTTATGTGGCCCAAATTAGTCAGTGCCATAAGTTGACCAGGTGTAGTTTGGTTGATGAGGCCCATGTCTGTCAGTGTCATAACTGACCTAGTTGTGTTTTAATTTATGTGATCCATATCTGTCAGTACCACAACTGGCCTGGTTGTAGTTTGGTTTATGTGGCCCAAATTTGTCAGTGCCACAACTGGCCTGGTTTGGATTGTGTGGGCCAAATCTGTTGGTGCCACAACTGGCCCAGTTCTGGTTTGGTTTACTTGTCCAAATTTGCCACTACCACAACTGGCTCAGTTGTTTTTGGCTTTATGTGGCCCAAATCTGCCAATGCCACTACTGGCCCAGTTGTGGTTTGGTTTTTGTGGCCCAAATCTGTCAGTATCATAACTGGCCCAGTTATAGTTTAGTTGATGAAGCCCAAATTGGTCAGTGCCATAAGTAGACCAGTTGTGGTTTGGTTTATGTGGTGGTGAACCATGCATGGACCACTTCTGGGAAACCAAAACTGGGCCACCAAAGGGCCATGATTCTTTGCAGTATCTGGGCTGATTGTTAAAATGTTAGTGCCTTGTGTGAGCCAGAACTGGCCCAGACAGATGAATGACACTTACAGTAGTGTGTCATTTATCTCACATGCAAAATTACAAGAAAATGCACCTGTTTTCATTTGGTGTCCCTAAATGACACGATCGCTCAAACTCTCCGTGAAACTGGCCCAAACTGACGAGATTGTTCCAACATAAAGTAAAATAAACTACGGTGCTCAAGATTTATGAAAGTGAGATGGCTCTATGCTGCGACAACTCTGTGAGAACTCTTTGAAGGAGTTTAAAACTCCTGGAGAACACTCGCGGATGCTTCAAGACACTTTGTAAACTCCAGTTCAACGAGATACTTTTGTTTTATCATGTTAAAAACATAAAACGTGTCATCTTTAAACTTTACAGGAGAAGCAGACCTTGTTATTTTAGGACGACTGCATGAAAACAAACAATCCTCCTGCCAAAGCAGCGGTGCGAGGACGTGTTGTGGAGCCGACTCCACCAGAACTGGAAATGTGACAGTCTTTAGATTCCTGATGTGACGTTTCGCTCAGTCCTTGAGAACAGAACGCCCAAACAGAGAGTGTTCCTGTTCCAACATGTAAACAACATGATGGAGTGCGAATACGCAGGGTAAATTATGTTTTCGACAATTTCCTGTAAAAACAACCACAAACACGAGAAACGTCCAAAAGAAACGATGAGATTATTCCGATGCTAGAATGAGATTTTGTATTTGTTCCTTCAACGTGAACCACGACTGTGATTAAAATGGATCACTTCATTATGAAAACCCTGATTGTAAAAGGAATGGTTTTATTTTGAAAAACCTGATTCTAAAAGGGATGGTTTTCTTGTGAAAAACTTGATTGGAAAAGGGATGGTTTTATTGTGAAAAACCAAAAGGGATGGTTTTATTGTGAAAAACTTGATTGGAAAAGGGATGATTTTATTTTTGAAAAACCTGATTGTAAAAAGTGATGTTTATATTGTGAAAAACCTAATTGTAAAAAGGGTGGTTTTATTGTGAAAAACCTAATTGTAAAGAGGGTGGTTTTATTGTGAAAATCTTGATTGGAATAGGGATGGTTTTATTGTGAAAAACCAAAAGGGATGGTTTTWTTGTGAAAAACTTGATTGGAAAAGGGATGATTTTATTTTGGAAAAACCTGATTGTAAAAAGTGATGTTTATATTGTGAAAAATCTAATTGTAAAAAGGGTGGTTTTATTTTGAAAAACCTGATTGTAAAAGGGACAGTTTTATTTTGAAAAATCTGATTGTAAAAGGGACGGTTTATTGTGAAAAACTTGATTGGAAAAGGCATGTTTTATTTTGAAAACCTGGTCATAAAAGGGACAGTTTTACTGTGAAAAACTTGATTGTAAAAGGGATGGTTTTATTTTGAAAACCTGATCATAAAAGGGACAGTTTTACTGTGAAAAACCTGATTGTAAAAGGGATGGTTTTATTGTGAAAAACCTGATTGTAAAAGGGATGGTTTTATTGTGAAAAACCTGATTAAAACTCAGACGTAAATCAGGTTGATAATAAAGGTCTCGGGGTGATGTAGTGGTTAACGCTCATTTGAACCTGTGAAAACAGGAGTGTTTACGTTGCGTCAGGTCGGAGAGGCGGTGGGATGGCGGTTATAGTGGTTACCATGGAAACAAAAAAGGATGGTCCTTTCATGAGCTGGAAATTGGTCTTTTAGCGCAGAGAGACAAAAAGCAGAGTGTTGCATCTTTATCTGTCTGATATGTTACGCCTCTGAGCTTCAACATCAAACGTTCAGTAAATTATTTCTTTGTGATGAAATGAGCTGAAGCCAGTAAATATATGAAGACTAATCTTATGGTTTATTTAAAGTAACAGTTTTGTTTTTATTAAATGTTCTGTAACTAACTGTTCAGCTTCTCCCGAGGTTCTTTATTTATTTTCAGCGTCAGCACAGAAACTGGTTGGTGTTTTGTTTTCCGACCAGAAACATGTAAAATGGTGTCGTTTTTAAATTTTCTGTGGGTTCTTTAAGCGTGCAGCCGGTCCGGCGCTCGGAGCCGCTCTGCTCGTTACAAACCCAGAACAGGATCGTTAAAGACCCAGAACAGAAGCGGCTCCAGGATCATCCATCATCTGCAAACAGCCCGGTCCGGCCTGACAGAGCAGCACCAGAGGACTCCTCCTGATTGCCTCCAAAAGAAAAACAATCGAGTCGGACCAAAGTCTGTCCACGGCTCGGTGTCCTTACTGGCTGCTGCTCACTCTGTCTCGTTTGTCTTCGTGCTTCTGTCCTATTTGTCCTTCAGCTTCTGTTTAGTTTATCCTTGTCCTCGTGCTAACATCCTGTTTCTCCTCGTGCTTCTGAACCAATGAACCAGCCAAGGTGCTTTTCCAAAGTTACCTTTGCATCCAATTTTGACGCGTTGGGTACTCCCCTTGCGTCTTTTTTTTTTTTTGACGAGATGGGGCAGAATCCGTTGTCATAATTTCTGAAAGTGTAGAAAATGCACAAAAACTACCGTCCCAAAGCCTAAAATTACCTAATATTCGCTGTAGACATCCTATCCCTGACCCCAGTCCCTAAACTTAACCATTTATCCTGATCCCTCATGTTAACCTCAGACCCCCGACCCAAAGACCCCTGGAGGGAACTTTGGAAAAGCGTCAATATGTTGATGAGTCGGTAGTGAGAATGTGTTATGTGGTCCTATTGGCTTCATCAGATCCTGAGATCCAGCTCTCACTGGAGCGGTTCACAGCCAAGTGTGAAGCAGCTGGGATGAGGATCAGTGCCTCCAAATCCCAGACCATGGTCTTGAACCGGAACAGGGTAGGGTGCCTTCTCCGGGTCGGGGAGGAGGTCGGGGAGGAGTTTAAGTATCTCAGGGTCTTGTTCWTGAATGAGGGAAGAATGGAGCAGGAGATCGACAGGTGGATTGGTGCTGTGTCTGCAGTGATGCGGGCGTTGTACCGGTCTGTCATGGTGAAGCGAGCACTGAGCCCGAAGGTGAAGCTCTCGGTTTACCGGTCGGTCTACGTTCCTACCCTCATCTATGATCAGGAGCTTTGGGTAGTGATCGAAAGAACAAGATCACAGATACAAGCAGCTGAAATGAGTTTCCTCTGCAGGGTGTCTGGGCTCTCCCTTAGAGATAGGCTGAGAAGCTCAGTCATCCAGGAGGGACTCAGAGTAGAGCCGCTGCTCCTCCACGTCGACAGRARCCAGTTGAGGTGGTTCATCTGGTTAGGATGCCTCCTGGACTCCTYCCTGGTGAGGTGTTCTGGGTATGTCCCACTGGGAGGAGACCCAGAGGAAGACCCAGGACACGCTGGAGGGACTATGTTTCTCAGCTGGTCTGGGGACAYCTTGGGATTCCCCCAGAGGAGCTGSTCCAAGTGTCTGGAGAGAGGGARGTCTGGGTCTCTGCTGAGGCTGCTGCCCCCGAGACCTGACCCTGGAKAAGAGGAAGAAAACTAATGGACAGACGGATGGGGCTTCTGTCCTTTTTGTTCTTGTGCTTCTGTCCTGYTTGTCTCCTCTTCTTTTCATCGGTGTCTCAAAGTCTTAACGAAAGATAAAAATCAAATTTAAAGTCAGACTTTGTGATTTTTCTGCAGCTTCTCATCTGTCCATGTTGGTGTTTCATGGAGTCTGTGCGTTTGTGTCCTTCACTGAGCCAGAGGTTGGGGACACTTTGACAGGTTTCCAGTCCCTTCTTAGGGACACAGAGACAATTTAAAGTTATAGATAAACTTAACCTGCATGTTTTTGTTGTGTTGGAGGAAACCAGAGGACCCAGAGAAAACCCACAGCTGCAYGGGCAGAACATATAAAGGTCAGAGGCTGGGATTCGACCCGGCAGCCTTCTCACTGAGAAGTGACCGTTTTATTCCAGTCTGAAAGCTAAACGTGTCTTTTCGTGTCTGGCTGGTGGTTTTGTTCTCTTCGAAGCGCAGATGTTTTATTTTTTTTTGTTATGTCGGCTGAAAGCAGAGAGCGTAATTACCACAGCGTAGTAACCGGAGTGGCTCTGTGGGCGTAAAGGAGCTGCATAAACACACAGACTCATATCGCTCTTAAATAACCTGCATCTGAAATAGAAAACCACAAATAACACTGTGATGGAAAGAGCTCCGAGGTGCTGCTTTTTAGACACCAGACAAAAGAGTTTTTAGTTTTATGGAGGTTAATATCAAGATTACTGCAGGAATTCTGATTTTAATCTACCTACTTCTGCACACTTTGTTATTTTAGCTGTTTAAATACCAAAATGTTCGGCTCATTCAGGAGAGGAGGGACTTTTGGTCTTTGTACTTATTCTTATTTAACTTCATTTAAAAACTTTTCCCTCCTTAGAAACACACTGAGATCTCATTAAAATCTGATTTACATGACTTGCTTCATTTTTGTCTTATGCTAC
>NW_013952487.1:210297-217995 GCF_001266775.1 Austrofundulus limnaeus | reverse complement strand
CACTATAAACAGTGTTGGTGCTGCACTGCTTCCCCCTCCTGAGACGCCGGATGGTGGACCAGAATCGCCTCGAAGCCAACTTCGACTTCAAGCAAATGACTTGCTTCATTTTTGTCTTATGCTACTTTTAGCTAACCTTTTAGTTTTGGTAAGCTAACTTTAGCAATTGTTTTGCTACTATAAACTACTGTTTGGCTCATTTTAACGTAGTTTTGTTAATTTTAGCTCCAGTTTTATTCATTTTATTATCTCTTTTGCTACTTTTAATTTACAGTTAAGCTAACTAGCATTGATTAGCAAATTTTAGCATCTCTTTTGCCATTTTAAAGTTCTGTTTTGCTAATGTTAATGCTTTGCTATTCTTAGCTCCTGTTGTGTTGGTTTTAGCATCTGTATTGATATACAGTATTTAACAACTGTTTTACTCATTTTAGCATCTGTTTTGGAAGCTAAATTAAAGTTAAGCTAACCTTAGCTTGCAAATTTTAGCATTTGTTTTGCTACATTAAACTACTGTTTGGCTCATTTTAATGTAGTTTTGTTAATACCCGTTTTACTCATTTTAGCATATGCTTTGCTGCTTTTAGCTTACAGCTAAGCTAACTTTAGCATTAATTAGCTGATTTTAGTAGATTTTTGCCCCTTTAAAAGTTCTGTTTTGCTAATTTTAATGTTTTGCTATTCTTAGCTCCTGTTATGTTGGTTTTAGCATCTGTATTGCTGCATTAAAGTAGTTTTACTCATTTAAGCATTTGTTTTGGTAGCTAAATTAAAGTTAAGCTAAACTTAGCTTCAATTTGCAAATTTGAGCATTTGTTTTCCTACTTTAAAGTCTCTTTTTGCTCATTTTAACATATTTATGCTAATTGTAGTGCCACTTTTGCTAATATTAGCATCTGTTTTGTCATTTTCCACTCCTAAGTATTGATGCATCTCAATTGCTGTTTTAATTGCAACAGTTGCGTTAACACATTATTCAACTTTTTTTTTATTCAGTATTAATGCTGCATATTCYAGTAAATGCATCTTTTGTTTCTACTGAATATTTAGTGGTTTGTAATTTGATATAAACAACACTCTGGTGGAAAGAAATTATTTTCCTCCAACATGAAAAGTCTTTGTTCTCACAGTATTTTTGTTTTGACACCAGATTCCACCTCCTCACCTTTCAAGGAGCCGAGCTTTACTTCAGACAGCTGAGGAAAGCCTGAGAACACATTCATTCGAGTTTTCTATCCTATCATCTTCACGTTCACCTCCTCACCTCCTCGTCTGAACCTTCATTTTATCCAGAGATTTTCTGCTTCGGTCCGAAAAGCGTAGCGATCACCTGGTTTGGATCTGTCTGTTTTCACACCTGCAGGTCTGAGCGCCCGCTCTGTCCACCTCTAAAGACAAACAACTAAAAGGAGGGCTGAGTGTCAGCGAGGCCATGATTATATTGTAATCCTGGTAGATTTATCCACCAACTTCAATAATGTTCAAAAACAGGCCACTTTCAAACGGGGGCTGATTCTAGTTTCACCCTCTTTCTGCTCATGGGGCTGGCAAAAAAGGTGAATACTTGTCCTTTAATTAACTGTGAGCCCCTGAACAATTTAGTGGAACCAGTTAGTTAAATTTAACACTTCATTTCCTAGAGTGAGTAAAAGTACTTTTACTTAAGTACGTTTCWTATCAGTAAAATAAATTTTTACCAAAGCCATTTTCTGTTAAGGTATTTTTACTTTTAATAGTTATTCATTTTAAGTACTTTATATACTTCTGCTAAAGTTATTGGATATGATAAGTTACAATCTGTCTCTAAAATAGTGATGAAATCAAGTATTCACTAATGTAGGTAAAAACATATTAARCAAACTGTTTAAATTCACCAGAATGCAGGAAATGGCATCTATTTCATTCAAAATTTTCAGTGGGGGAACCCGCAGACCCCCCCCCCCCCATTTTAAAATGCTTCTGATGCCCGTCCATTCGTCTGTTTTCTTCTGCTTATCCAGGGTCAGGTCTCAGGGGCAGCAGAGACCCAGACTTCCCTCTCTCCAGACACTTGGACCAGCTCCTCTGGGGGAATCCCAAGGTGTTCCCAGACCAGCTGAGAAACATAGTCCCTCCAGTGTGTCCTGGGTCTTCCTCTGGGTCTCCTCCCAGTGGGACGTGTCCAGAACACCTCACCAGGGAGGAGTCCAGGAGGCATCCTAWCCAGATGAACCACCTCAACTGGCTCCTCTGGACGTGGAGGAGCAGCGGCTCTACTCTGAGTCCCTCCTGGATGACTGAGCTTCTCAGCCTATCTCTAAGGGAGAGCCCAGCCACCCTGCAGAGGAAACTCATTTCGGCCGCTTGTATCCGTGATCTCGTTCTTTCGGTCACTACCCAAAGCTCCTGACCATAGATGAGGGTAGGAACGTAGACCGACTGGTAAACCTAGAGCTTTGCCTTCTGGCTCAGCTCTCACTTCACCATGACAGACCGGTACAACGCCTGCATCACTGCAGACGCAGCAACAACCCACCTGTCAATCTCCCGCTCCATTCTTCCCTCATTTGTGAATGACTGCTGCCCCCACGACCCAATCCTGGATAAGTGGCAGAAAACGGACGGACGGACGGATGGACGGACGGACGGACAATGCATCGTGCCATGGGGCAAAAACAGTGAAGGCATTCCTTGGAGAAAGACACATTCAGTCGATGTCATGGCCTGCAAATAGTCCAGATCTCAACCCAGTTGAAAACCTGTGATGGAAATTGGAAAAATGAAGTCCACAAGAAGCTCCGACCTGCAAAGCTGATCTGGCAACTGCTATCAAAGAGAGTCCATGCCTCAGAGACTGCAAGCCGTTATAAAAGCCAAAGGTGGTGCAACTAAATACTAGTGATGTATTTTGAATGGTCTTTAGTTTATTTGTTTTTCATGATTCCATACTTTTTTTCCTCAGAATTGAGTGATTCCATACTTTTTTCCCTGTGCTTGGTCAATAAAAGTAACAATCAATGACTTCCACAATGTTTTCTCTTCATTTCTTTGAGTGTTCCTGAAAGCCAACAAGTTGCACTTTGGGATGACCTTATTATTGTATCATGTTTTTGATCTGAGTTTGTTTTACAGAATGAAATGTCGGAGTGAGTGCTCATCAAAGACTGCTGATTCCATACTTTTTGCCAGGGGTTGTATTCCTCTGACTTCATAAGATAAACTACACAAAGATAATTTTTTGTTGTTGTTCAGTGTGTTTAAAAGTGTGCTTTGTTGCACTCTTGCAGCTTYCAGGAACATCCAAACTGAAACAATTTGAAGATGAAGTAAATCAATAATGGGGCCCCTGCACCACATGAAAAGCGCATCATCCTGGAAGTAATTGCATCTGGATGTGCACCAGGATCTGGTTTTGGAGAGCCCACATAAAGCAGGGTCGTTCCACCGTCAGCTGTCACTGTGATGATTCATACGGCCCAATATATGGAAACTGTAGCAGCTCTTTAAAATCCCCTTCAGCATCWAACAGGAAGTTAAAGTATGAAATTATATGTTCTGTGAAGCTAAATGTTAGAGGGGAAACAGGACAAAAAACTTGATAAAAYATTTTCTGTGAGAACAGAGTGAATCTTAAGTGCTGAATGACAACTGAAAGTTTCTGGAGATGCTAAAACTGAGTTATAAACGCTAAAGGAAACAAAACAAGTTTAAAATAAAAAAGTAGCAAGAGTTTGCCTGTGGAGATTAAAAGTGCAACATACGAGCTAAAATTAGCAAAAATTTAAAAATATTAAAACACTAGCTTAAAGTCAAATGTGAAAAATGCTAGCCAAAAGCTTTCTGTGGCAAACTATTAGCTAAAACRCTAATTAAGTAAACCACAAGCTAAAAGTAAAAAGCACAAGCTGCTAGCTAAAAGACAAAAGTAGAATGGATCTACGGATAAATGAATGGATCTGTTGATGGATGGTTAACTGGACGAATGGTCCATAAATGAATGGATTTATCTTTGGTTGGATTGATTTATCTTTGGTTGGATGGATGGATAATCTATGGTTGGATGGATGGATAATCTATGGTTGGATGAATGTATCTATGGTTGGGTGGATGGATGGATGGATGGATAATCTATGGTTGGATGAATGCATCTATGATTGGATGGATGTTTGGATGGATGGATAATCCATGGTTGGATGAATGAATGGATAATCAGTAAATGATGGATGGTTGGATGAATGGTCTAAGGATGGATGAATGGATGGATAGATGTTTGATGGTTGGATAGTTTGATGTATATATGCATGGTCTGTTGATGTCTGGATGGATGGATGGATGGATCGATGGTGTGTGGATGGATGGATTTGTCTGTGGTTGGATGGATGGATGGATCCATGATTGGATGAATGAATGCAAATCTGCAAATGATGGATGAATGGTCTGGACATTGGTCTGGTTGGATGTATATACTGTACATACAGTACATTATATATGGTCTGTGGATTTCTATGGATGGATGGATGGATGGATGGATTTGTCTATGGTTGGATGGATGTATGGATGGATGGATGTATGGATAATCCATGATTGGATGAATGAATGGATAATCAGTAAATGATGGATGGTTGGTTGGATGAATGGATGGTCGATGGATGGATGGATGTTTAATGGATGAATGGTCTGGACATAGAGTTGGATGTATATAAATATGGTCATTGGATGTCTATGGATGGTCGTGTCTGTGGTTGGATGAATGGAAAATCAATAAATGATGGATGGTTGGATGAATGGTCTATGGATGGATGAATGGATGGATAATCAGTAAATGATGGATGGTTGGTTGGATGAATGGATGGTCAACGGTTGGATGTTTGATGGTTGAATGGATGAATGGTCTGGACATAGAGTTGGATGTATATAAATATGGTCATTGGATGTCTATGGATGGTCGTGTCTGTGGTTGGATGAACAGATAATCAATAAATGATGGATGGTTGGATGAATGGTCTATGGATGGATGAATGGATGGATGCATAATTGTATATTTTTAAGTGTTTCTCAGCACCAGCTGATCTTATAAAGCTTGAGATGAAAGGCAGTATGTGAGATGTATTCCTTTAAGGAATGTGACTTTAATCCTAATCTCAGTTTAAATCTGGCATTTTTGCTCCTAAAGCTCTGTGACTTTTTACTTGACGTGTCGACATTCTTTACTGAAGCTTCTATTTTTTGCTCCTTTCCCCCTCAAGACTCTCCTCGGTGGTTAAAATCTTAATTTGTGCAGAACGACTGAGGCCAGCTTCAGGAAAGTTTAAGCACTCTGCAGCACGTCAGGAAAACAATGAAAAGACTGTGACTCCGGTTTATTCGTCAGCCGTAAAGACAATTTTCTCTTCTACCAGAGTGAAGGTATTTCAATAAAAACCTGTTAAATTTGCCTGTTTGCAGCAGTGTAGTGTTTGTGGAAAAAGGCTTTATTTCCCAATGAAAGCTGGTTGATGGAGGACTAACAGCTACAGTTTATCCAGCTATAAAAAAAACAGCACAAGGACTCTTTTGTGATTTTAAAAAATGCACACCTCTGAATTAGGAACAATTAAAATGCAGAAATAAATGTTAAAAATCAACTGAATTTTTTTCTGTTTAAAATGTGAACAATATCTAATATTTAAGCTAAAAAAACATTTTTTTATGTCAAAGAAGTGCAAAAAACCAAGGTTAAAACAAAATCTACGAGTCAGATCTTAAAAATCCCTGAACTGAGAGAAGCAGACGACTGACGGTCATTTATGGGAACATTWATGTTTCTAAAGTGTTTTATTTAAGAGAGAACAAACTAGATTTCTGGTTTTGAAGAAATATTTTAGGTTTTTGAAAGTTTAGATGTGGACTCTGTAAGTCCTACAGCGGAAAGAGAAAAAATCGTAGCACAATGTTCCTGACTGAGCCACAATTTTTGGTGAAAAGTTCAAACAGAAATTAAAAACTGAGCTAAAATGGTTCCTTAACGCTTCGGCATCGTTAAGAGCAGCAAGTTTTACAATAATCTGTGTTTGTGACCCGCTGCTGAATAAGAGCAGTTTGTCTCAGTTAATCACAAATAAAAAAATATTGAATCAGGCTTCTGAAAAAGTCAGGAACCTCGATCACTTTTCGTAGACGGGGCTGAAAGGAGGCCCCCCTAAAGGGACCAGGAACAGATCTAAACTGGTCTGAGCAAACAACCACCCTGTGGTGAGGATGCCCACGGTGCAGCTGCTCCCCAGAAATAAGACAAATCGCCTGGTTCTTAAGTGAAAGTATGAGGCTGTTTTTGTAGGACGAGCAGTGTTCGGTGTGTGTGTGTGTGTGTTTTCTGGTTTTCAGAGCTATAACAGGACAGCTTCTTACCCAAACCTCCAAACAAAACACCGGCTCCGCTTTACTGGATTTACCCTGCTGTTCCTCACATCCTGACTTGTAATTGGAGCGACTAGATTGGGCAACYAGACCGTTTGCAGTAAATAGGGCGGGTACGTAAAAAAAAAAAAATTATGTTGACTATATTTGAAGTCGATGTTTTAACAGACGGAACAAGTTSAGGCACGAAAATCTGCAAAAATATTCTGTTTTACATATCAGGAGCTGAAATCTTTTGCCCACAAACATCCAGAAACAGAAACAGTTACATGATCGCCTGCTTTTCATGGTGGCAGGCGATAAAAAAAACACATTAGCTCATATTTTATTTAAGGTAATTTATGGATTGGTAAAATGAGAGAAAAAAAAGACCCTCAGAACTGGGTCGTTCTGAGGGCATGGATCCCTGCCCGAACCAGAGGCAGAACCTTCCAGCTGCTGCTGGAAAGTTCTGTCGGAAAGGATATGAGCCGAGATTTTTCTCTCCGCCTGAAACTAAACTGTCAGCAACTGCAAACTGAAACCAACGAGTCTGCAACGAGTCACTTCAGCCACTCGACTGACGTGTCTCAACTCGAAGTTCTGGGAAACCCTGATGTTCTGTTATTTTGAGTCATCTCTGCTGTCTCTGGAACGGGTCTGGATGAGTTGAGAGTTGGACAAAATTGAGAATGGTTCAGCAGGACTAAAGGTTTTGATACGTCGGTGACAAAATTAGGAGTTTGAAAAGGATGGGGCAAAAATGAGACAAGTTTGAGATGCTCACAGTCAAACAGAGGAGACTGAGACACTTGCAACAAAAATGAGACAAGTTTGAGACGCTCACAACAAAGCAGACAAGTTTGAGACGCTCACAACAAAGCAGACAAGTTTGAGACACTTGCAACAAAACAGAAGAGTTTAAGAAGTATGAGACAAAAATGAGGCGAGTTTGAGAAGGATGAGACAAAAATGAGATGAGTGCGAGAAAGATGAGAAAAATTATATGAGTTTGAGATCCTTGCAACAAAATTTAGACAAGTTTGAGAAGGATGAGACAAAAGTGAGATGATTTTGAGAAGGATGAGACAATAATGAGATGATTTTGAGAAGGATGAGACAAAAATGAGGTGAGCTTGAGAAGGATGAGACAAAAATTAGATGAGTTTGAAATCCTCATAACAAAAAATTAGACAAGTTTGAGAAGGATGAGACAAAAATGAGATGAGTTTGAGAAGGATGAGACAAAAATGAGGTGAGCTTGAGAAGGATGAGACAAAAATGAGATGAGTTTGAGATCCTCGCAACAAAAAATTAGACAAGTTTGAGAAGGATGAGACAAAA
>NW_013952487.1:205597-208664 GCF_001266775.1 Austrofundulus limnaeus | reverse complement strand
AGTTTGAGAAGGATGAGACAAAAATGAGATGAGTTTGAGAAGGATGAGACAAAAATGAGATGAGCTTGAGAAGGATGAAATAAAAATGAGATGAGCTTGAGAAGGATGAAATAAAAATGAGATGAGTTTGAGATCCTCGCAACAAAAAAATAGACAAGTTTGAGAAGGATGAGACAAAAATGAGATGAGCTTGAGAAGGATGAGACAAAAATGGGACACGTTTGGGAAGAATGGGACAAAAACTGAGACGAGTTTGAGAAGCTCGTGACAAAAATGAGACAAGTCTGAGAAGGATGAGACAAAAATTAGACAAGTTTGAGACGTCCATGAGAAGAGATAGACAGAAATTATGTTTGACACATCTTTTTATATTCTGTATTTCATAAGTTTTTCCTCTTTGTCCTCTAAAAGCACAAATCACAGGTTTTGTTGACAGAAACACATATTTGTCAGCTGTTGTTTTTTCTGTCTGTGACACCATCAGTCTCACCTCGACACGCTCAGTTCAGTTCTTGCTTCAGGATCTTTGGTCCTCCAAGTCATTAAAGCTCTTCAGGATGGAACTGTGAGCGAGATGGAAACCACAGACTCCRTCCCTCTTGCTCTCCTCCTCCTCCTCCTCTTCTTCTTCGCCCTCTCTGGTCTGACAGACTCCAGCATTCCTTTGGTCTGACTGCATCAAACTGCACCRAATTATAATTAATTAGTGGTTGGAAAAAATAGAAACTCAGCTTGGTCAGAAAATTATATAGTAAGCTTCCAGAGAGTAAAACATAGAGAGCGTAAAAAAAAAAAAAAAGAAACAACCTCTGCTGCAGAATAACGGAAAAAACATGCTAACTTTAGCTGTTCGAGGCCATTTTACCAGCCGAAACTGCCCCTACTTTTAGTGTTTGCAAACAAAAACAAGCGCTCTGTAAATTCCCTTTTCTGAAGGTTCAGGGTTTGACAAACAGCTTCTTATTAATCTGGTTTTAAACTTCTTTTAATGCCAACATAAGAGCAATAAAACAAAAAAGAAAAACTTCTCTGATGAGAATAAAACATTTTAAAAAGTTAAAATGAGATGTACAAAGAATGAGACTGTAATCAATCATCTCCAAACTTTTCCCACTTAAGGAGAAAATAGAAAACAGAGCGAAGAAAACTGCTTCAGGTGAAACTACAACATTCCTCTGAAGGTGCTTAAATATCCTGACCTGTCAGGTAAATAATCAGTCAATCAGCAGTTATTAACAGAGCTTTTTACAGCAACTCAAAGTGCTTCACTGAACAGAAACTAAAACTAGCAATACAAATATAAAATAACAGAATACCATTAAGCCCACCTAAATCACTATATTTTAAGACTAGAATTGAAAAAAGCTCAGGTCCAGTTTGTAAAGATGYATTAGATGACCTTAAAGTCCTCTCATGGTCACAGAAACCTACTAAATCAACCAGATAAGAGCATTCAAAGTGAACAACAAAAGTTTAAAATAAAATTTAAAATGCTCTGAAAAATAATTACTCCACTAAAGTATAAATAACCAAAATTTCTACTTTGGTAAAATAAAGTATTTGTACTTAGTTACTTGACACCTCTGTCCAATACAGATCCACTTCTGTCCTTTCTTCATTTAAAAACACAACATTTTAGTGAAGCTACCGTTTGTCAACAATACAGTTAAGCAGTGGCAGCACGGCTAACCAAAAAGCTAGCTTTGCTAACCACGAATACGCTAACTAAAAAAATGAGCTTCGCAAACACTAAACATGTAAGAAAACAAGTGGTGACCTGCTCTACCTTGTTATCCTCAATACGCAGATTAAGTTAGGTCAAATTTTGCAACATATATCTACTGCAAAATGTCGTGCATTTAGTTTTGGAAATATTTAATACCAGTTTATTTTTAATCACCCAGTTTAACTGTTGCTGTAGACTCACATTCAGTCCTGGTATTGTTGATGCTGCTGTGTACAAAGTGACATCATCAGCATACATTACAGCACTAGCCTTTTCAACAACATATGGAAGATCATTTATAAATATTGAAAATAAAAGTGGACCCAAACAGCTTCCTTGTGGTACACCACATGATATTGTTATACTGTTAGAAAGACTGCCATAACTGTGTCCAGGCCAGTGCAGCTTGTGAAAAACCAATGCTTTAAKTTTAGCTGCTAACTCAAGACGCAGGTTCACAGCACTGCATGTGTGAGCGAYGGTTATTTTTTCATTAGCTGACATAACGTTAGCAGAACTAGGTTTAGCTAACGCTAATTGGTCTGCTAACATATTGCAAAGATAGCAATAACAGTAATCAGCTAGCCAACAAGTKAGCGTCTGTGTTAGCTGTTAGCAAATGAGCAGAACTGTTCCTAACAGCTCTGGACTTCACGGTTAAATAAACCAGAGAGTCGTCTGCAAAACAGCAAAGAGAAAAGTGTCATTTCTGTCATTTAATCTGCGTTAGCTTCTAGTTTCCGCTGTTATTAAATCACATTTTAGAGGTTTTGGTGGTGAATCTTTAACTTTATAGAGAAAAAGAAAAGATTTCTCCACTGTGTGACGATTCTTTCCACCTGGGTCAGAACTGCAGGGTCAGAACTTGTGGGTSACACTCAGAGGGCGTCGCTGTGGCGTCAAACACAGTTTAATTAGTTTCAACCGACTAAAGCGTCGCCTGGTGAAAGTGCTGCCGTCGCTCTGTAACAGAGGTCTGTATTATCTGTAGGTGAGGCAGCAGAGAGGGTATTTTTATCCTCCTCCTCCTCCGGGCCTGGCCTGGCCGGGTCTGTGGGTTTTTCTCGCTCCGGGTCTCTGAGGCTCTTTTCAGAAAGTACCTGTAGAAAGGTCTGCGTGCGGACCGGCTCCCTGAACACTGGAGCCTTCAGTTTTCAGAAAGTTCCCCGTCTTCCTGAAACACAGCCTCCTCTGTCAACACCGTGCTGTTTTATTCTCAGCGTTTTAARTAAAACAAACTTTTTTCTGTGAAGATTTTAACCGTTTATTGAAGAAAATATAAGATTAAACACAAAAATGTTTCTGTAGAAAATAAAATATTAAAAGGTTTAAAGTTAAAAA
>NW_013952487.1:202195-205570 GCF_001266775.1 Austrofundulus limnaeus | reverse complement strand
TCTAAACAAAAAGAAAAGAAAAAGGTAAAAATCAAGAAATATATGAATAAATCTAAAGTTTTGTGAGGAAATATGTACTTTTTATTTGTTTATATAAATATATATTTATTTGTTTGCATTTTTAATCTTTAATTTACAGTAAAATGAATTTTAGAAAATGTTAAAACGTTTGTTTTGTATTAAAAGTGACCAAATCTTAATGTTTTTAGGACAGAAACTAATGAAATGGATGTAAAGTCAGATTTAAACCTGGGTTGTTGTGTTTTTCAGCTCCTTCAGGGTTCGAGGCTCAGATATTTAACGTGTGACGATCCAACGTCAGGACTCAGACGCTCGGTGCCTCGCAGGCGAACACACAGACTCACAGCGTTTAGTTTTTGTGTGACAGCTGATCCTAAATATTTACGCTGCCCCAGCTCCTGGGTCTGGGTCCACAGAGACCAGTTCTGCTTTGTAACAGCAGCGCTGGGATCTTTTTAAGGTCATAAAAAACGAGTCCTCAGGCCTCAGCTGGCAGGTTGAAGGTCAAAGGTCAGACTGTTTGGAGGAACTGCAGGAGAAAAGATTATTTAAAATAGTTATAATAGTTTTGACACTAATTTATTTTAAAATCCTTTAAAAACGGTTAAAAATTCWAATTTTTTGTGGTTTTAATAAGCTTCCATTGAGTTTGTGGTTCTGGTAACCTGTTGGTTCTGATCCAGGTTCTGAGTGAAAGAGCCCGCCTCGGCCCACGTTCAGGCTTTTGTCTCTGGATCTGGACTCTGAGGGGTTTTTGTTGGCAGCTCTGGGAGCCGTTGCCGGGTCAGACTGGTCTCTGCTGGACCATCTGTTCTGCTGCAGCTCTAAAATCAAACGGATCTGAGCTTCAACTTTCAAAACTTCAAACTTTCTCTCAGAAACTTGCAGCTCCTCGTTAAACAAACATGTCCGACTTTATTTCCTCGTCTCTTTGGTGCCCAGCAGTATTTTGGACCACACCTCTTTTATTTCTGTAGAACTGGACCCAGACAGAATCAAACGGGCCCTGTGTGGCCCCCGGCCCCCCCACCCTCGGAGCTGTTTGCTCAGGCTGCTGCACTGAGGAAGACTCCCTCCCTCTGGATGTTTCTTCATCACACAAGCTGCYGCCGACATGTTTGCTTTCCCTCCACTCTCAAAGGCCACTTTCACCTTGRCTCCTGAAGGTCCTGGAGGGCCCCCAGAGGCCCTGCAGGGCCTGGGACCTGACTGTCTGAAGGTCCACAACACCAAGGCTGGCCGCTCCGCTCTGAAACTGATGGTTCACAAACATCTAATCTGTTTGGATTAGCTGCAAAATCAACTTCAGAGTTTGATAAACGCGTGAAGCAACAGATGAAGGACGAGTCTTCAGATGTTCGGTGGACCACGATGACTCCAGATCCAGTCCAGACCTCCTGCTGGACCAGGAGGACCACATCTGATGGTTAATCTGACCAGAATCCAGCACGCAGGGGTGRGCACAGTTCCACTAATCCCATAACTAGCTTCACATTTAGCAGGTTTTATTTCTAACTTTGGAAACTGTTAGCAGTTAGCTTCCACTAAATTAGCTTTTATTAATTTTAAGTCCACTAATAAATTCACAAGTGTTAAAGTTCTATTTTTATGTTGTTTATTCCAAATTAAATAAAAAAGATCCGCTTTTACAAGCCACACTGGACGTGTCTGTCACCAGATGTTAGCACGTAGCATCTTTAGCTGCTAATGCTAAACTTCAAACTGAGTGTCAAAAAAATTAAATATAATTTTACAATATTTAAATAAATAAAAAATGGACTTTGAATAATGACTGAAACATTTTCATCTTTTGACTAAATTCAGAAACTTATTTAGAAACTTGTGTCATGTGATAAAAACTGATGGTCGTCTTAGCGATTAGCATAAAATCTTTTTTAACAGGTTAGCTGTTTAGCAGAGCTAAAGTGAAATGATGTCATCACTTCTTGTAAATGTATAATCCATCCTTCATCCAACCTTCCATCCTTCATCCAACCATCATCCATCTACCATCCATCCATCCTTCATCCAACCATCATCCAACCATCATCCATCCATCATCCATCCAACCTTCAGCCATCCTTCATCCAACCATCATCCATCCATCCATCATCCACCCATCCATCATCCATCCTTCATTCAACCAACATCCATCCATCCATCATCCACCCATCCATCATCCATCCTTCATTCAACCATCATCCATCCATCCATCCTTCATCCAACCATCCATCCTTCATCCAACCATCATCCATCAATCCTTTATCCAACCATCATCCATCATCCATCCATCATCCATCCTTCATTCATCCAACCTTCAGCCATCCTTCATCCAACCATTATCCTTCATCCAGCCTTCATCCATCTATCATCCATCAGACCTTCAGCCATCCTTCATCCAACCATCATCCACCCATCCACCATCCAACATCATCCATCCATCCATCATCCATCCTTCAACCATCCATCCATCCTTCATCCAACCATCATCCATCCAACCATCATCCATCCAACCATCATCCATCCATCATTAATCCTTCATCCAACCATCATCCACCCATGCTTCATCCATCCTTCATCCAACAATCGTCCATCCATCATCCACCCATCCATCCATAATCCACCATCATTACCATCAACCATCCATCCATCCATCCAACCGTCCACCATCCAACCATCTATCAATCCATTCTTCATCATCCTTCATCCAACCATCATCCATCCATTCTTCATCCAACATCCATCATCCACCCACCCATCCATCCATCGATCCATCCATCATTCAACCATCATCCACCCGCCCACCCATCCATCCATCCATCCATCCATCCATCCATCCATCATCTCCTGGGCCTTTGGTAGAACCCGAGTTTGAACTGAAGTGGACCAGGTGAACTGGTGCCTTCAGGTCCTCCTCACAGAACTGATCATTCTGGTTAAATTAAGCTTAAAAATAATGAGCAGRTCCTTAAATCTGAGGTTGTTAATCTGATGATTAAAAAAGTTCTGTTTGAAAACATCCTAAATATGAGGTTCCATCAACCAGGAGCTGAACATCATCTGGACCCGAGAGACAAACCAAACTTTTATATAAAACGGGTAAAAAACACAAAAACAAAATTATTTTGAGTTCAGTGTGACAGAAAACTTTCAACGTGTTTGTTGCCAAACATTTGTGAGTTGAACTGAAGCTCCGCCTCTTGAGGTTTTGCCGCCTGTTTTCAAAACAAAACGCCTCGGCCCACCGTGGTCGAGTTCTGCAGAACTTTAGGCTGAGCAGCGATACCGAGTCCTGAAAGACAGCGAGCCATAATGAAGCAGCTGTCAGCCAATCAGGAGCAGTGTGTGTGTGTG
>NW_013952487.1:195190-200580 GCF_001266775.1 Austrofundulus limnaeus | reverse complement strand
CCATCATCCATCTGTCCATCCAACCATCATCCATCTGTCCATCCAACCATCATCCATCTGTCCATCCAACCACCATCCAACCATCATCCATCTGTCCATCCAACCATCATCCATCTGTCCATCCAACCATCATCCATCTGTCCATCCAACCATCATCCATCCAACCATCATCCATCTGTCCATCCAACCATCACCCATCTGTACATCCATCCAACCATCTGTATATCCAACCATCATCCATCTGTACATCCAACCATCATCCATCTGTATATCCAACCATCATCCATCCAACCATCATCCATCCATCATCCATCTGTACATCCAACAATCATCTATCTGTACATCCAACCATCATCCATCCATCCATCCATCATCCATCTGTCCATCCAACCATCATCCAACCATCATCCATCTACATCCATCCAACCATCATCCATCTGTACATCCAGCCATCATCCCTCCATCATCCATCTGTACATCCAATCATCATCCATTTGTACATCCAACCATCATCCATCCATCATCCATCCAACCATCATCCATCCATCCATCCATCATCCATCTGTCCATCCAACCATCATCCAACCATCATCCATCTACATCCATCCAACCATCATCCATCTGTACATCCAGCCATCATCCCTCCATCATCCATCTGTACATCCAATCATCATCCATTTGTACATCCAACCATCATCCATCCATCATCCATCCAACCATCATCCATCCATCCATCCATCAGTCCATCCAACCATCATCCATCTGTACATCCATCCAACCATCATCCATCTGTACATCCATCCAACCATCATCCAACTGTCATCATCCATCTGTCCATCCAACCATAATCCAACCGTCATCCATCCAACCATCATCCATCTGTACATCCAACCATCATCATCCAGCCATTATCCATCCATTATCCAACCATCATCCATCCAACCATTATCCATCCAACCATCATCCAATGGTCCATCTGTCCATCCAACCATCATCCATCCAACCATCATTATCTACTCATCAGTCCATCTATCATCCATGTAATCAAAGGACACAGAACATCTACAGCCTTAATATTTACAGGTAAAATCAGCAAAACTGAACTTTTAGAAATTGATTGAACCACTGATTATTTTATGTTATGTTGTTTGTTTTATTTTATTTTATTTTACTTTATTTTATTTTACCAGTTTGGCCTCAACAAATAAAACTTATGAATCATTCACAAGTATTTCTTCATTTCGAGTGCATATTTTGAGAGAACCAGCTCATGTTTTTTTGTTCAGCGGAGCATAAAAACAGGTGAAATGTTTAAAGAACAGCCACTGGTGGCAAATCTCCCACGTCTGTTTGTCTGAGCGAGGTCAAAAACTCCCTCTGAGTCAGAACCCGGGACCRGGACTGTATGCAAATACTTTTATGTAGTAGTTTGATTTCACCTTTTTAAAGCCAGATGTGTGGGTGTCACCACATGTAACAACACCATCACTGCCAGAAAGTTCTTCAGGAACCACAAGAGAGCGTTTGAAACTTTATCCTGCCCCGGCTGCCGTGACGGACAACCCACCTCACTCAACCTGAAGCTGTAAAACTGCTCCTATTCGCTCCGCCATCGGATTAAAGAAACTTTAAAAGTGAGAATTATTTGCAAACAGCGACAGAGACGAGTTGTTTAACAAGAGGGCGTGTTTGCAGACGGGGGCCGGGCTGCGGAGGACGACCGGCCTGGTTTTAATTAGGCAGATGCAGCAGCGTTGCGGGTTTGGGACTCGGTGCCAGGACGTCCYGGGAGAAATGGCGCTGACGCCTTTGAGGCCTGCCAAGAGCAGCCGCAGCCTGCTCCAGAACGGGTCTGTCACCGTCACCGTGGGGAACGGCGGGCCCACAGAACATCTGAGAAAACAATCATCTTCACCCCACCACCTCCAGGAACACAGAGCCGGTTCTGAGCCCGGGAAACCGGATCTGAAGGAGCAGAACCGCTGTTTGTTCACCACTCTGACGCGCTGCACGTGATGCGTCTCCGGCCTTCGTGTTTGAGAGTTAAAATCTGAGAAAAAAAGTGTTTTTTTTTTGTGGGTTTGATCCACTTCAACGCTCCTGCATAAGAACAATGTGCAAAATAAACACAAAGGACTCAATAATAACAAAAACTGCTCCTTTTCCAGGGGTTTTTACAAAAATCACCATGTTTCATGTTGTTTTGTTCGTGCTGTTTTTTGTGATTGTGACATTTCCTCACAGAAAATAAATTCGAGTCCCAGACTGTTTGGTTTCTCCACTGCAGCTGTGAGGAATTACTGCGAGGAAACAGAACCCGCCTCTCTGCTAAATATTTGTCATGAACGTGTCGGTTTCACACGTCTGCGTCTCGCTCAGCTCATTCAGGACCTCCCGACTGAAGCCTCATCCATCTTGGATCTGTGGCTGTGGAGGAAAAATATTCAGGTAAAAACGTGGATCTATGAGGAAGAGGAAACCTAACATCGGGTCAGATCAGACTACAGGTCCAGGACCCAGATCTTCCTCTCCCCTGCAGTCCGTTAAAGGTTCATCRCATCTTTCCTGAGACCGGCTGGATGTTTGTTCAGTCTCATTAAATTCGGAGTTCATGCAGCTGCGTTTTTAACRGCCAGTTTGTGAAAAATCACAATCCATTTTTGAGCACGGCTCGCATAATTGTATTCTTAGACGTGCACGTTATTTTGAATCTACCGGAGTTCATCATCATCATACTTAACTTATTTAGTGCTTCAACACCAGCCACAGCTGAAACAAAGTGCTGAACGTCTAAAATAAATAAAAGAATAAAAAGTGACATAAACTGATCAATTAAAAACTCAATTCAAAACACAATAAAACCACACAGTTAAACGAATAAAATCAGCACCAATACAATAACAGTTATATAGAGATTAATTAGTCTCAAACTCTGAACAAGATTCAAGCACACGCAACAAGATTTTACTAAATTAAACTTTTAGTTCTGGTGGATAAACTAGTTAAACTATAATTTCCTGTATTTTTATTCCTGTGGACTTTATTAGAGCTGCACCATTATTGTTTGAGCATCATCAGGTCCTGTGATGCAGGAGGCAAATTAAATCATTTTGTCTAGAGACTAAACATCTAAACCACATGTCAAACTTGAGGCCCACGGGCCAAATGTGGCTCACGGACGACTCCCGTCTGGCTCGCCAAGGGGAGCACCACCACCACAACCACCACCCCAAAAAAAGTGTAAAAAAAAATCAGTTTTTTTTTTTTTGATAAACTTTAAATTTATGATTCAATGCAACAAAATAAACCTAAAGCTTTAAAGCCAGCATTGATCATAAACTACATCACCCATAAGGCAGGTTGATCATGCCCAGGAAATCTGTCAGAACGTGGGAGAGTTCAGAATTAAAGATGGCAGCTACTCATCACAACTCACCACTGAGTAAAATTCTCTTACTTTCACTAGTATTTGGGGTTTTTCACATTTATTATTTACCCCATGGAACTGGCTTTTGGAGGTCAAAAACAAGCTATAAAAGTAGTCAAAACAAACTCAGGTTGGTCAAAAACAGGTGTACCAAGAAAAAACAGGCCAAGGAGGGCCAAAAAACAAAGCATCCAAAAATCACCTAAAACCAGGTAAAATGGATTCTAGGACGGCCAAAAAAAACCTCAGAACCTTCACAAACCAGGTCATAAAACCCCTCGGAAAAGTAAATAACGCTAAATAAATAAATAATTTAGTCAGTTTAAACCATACTACTTCATAGTGTTTATAAGAGCACATGTTGATATGTTATTTAGTCAAAGTTAAACATGAAACATTAAAGTTAATTACAAATGGCCCTTTGAGGGCCACCATAACCGTACCACCCTGAACACACCAGATCGTCTGACCTCAGAAGCTAAGCAGGGTCTGGGTCTGGTTAGTACTTGGTTGGATGGGTCTGGTTGGTACTTGGTTGGATGGGCCTGGTTGGTACTTGGTTGGATGGGTCTGGTTGGTACTTGGTTGGATGGGCCTGGTTGGTACTTGGTTGGATGGGCCTGGTTGGTACTTGGTTGGATGGGCCTGGTTAGTACTTGTTTGGATGGGCCTGGTTAGTACTTGTTTGGATGGGCCTGGTTAGTACTTGTNATGGGTCTGGTTGGTACTTGGATGGGTCTGGTTGGTACTTGGATGGGTCTGGTTGGTACTTGAATGGGTCTGGTTGGTACTTGGATGGGTCTGGTTGGTACTTGGATGGGTCTGGTTAGTACATGGATGGGTCTGGTTGGTACTTGGATGGGTCTGGTTAATACTTGGTTGGATGGGCCGGTGTAGGAACTGACATTGGTCACTAACAGAAAACCTTTGACCATAAAGGTCGTTGGTCACCTTCAATGAAGGATGTCAAATCGATAACTCTCATGTGGCCCTGGGTGAAAATGATTTCGACACCTCTGATCTAAACCATGAGTCGTTGCACTAAACGGTCACGTTATTTTGACCGGCTGCAGAAGTGGGCGACTCTGTGTCAGAATCTAAAACTTTCACTTTGTTGTGAAACATCTGGGACAATAAAAGCGATGTCTTTCAGAGAAGTGTTGTTGGTGAAAATGATCAGACAATCACTGACCAGGTCAGTTTGTTGGTTTTTAACATGTCAGAATTAATTCATTAAGTTCCTCAAGTCTTTACTGAACGAGGATTAATTAACCGGAGAGGACCCAATGAGTCGCCTTCCGAGTAATTCCATGTCTTTATCGTCCGTCTGTGGGTCTGTGGGTCTGCGGCGCCTCTTTCCTGGACTCGTCACTGGTGTGGCCGTAAGAAGATTCWGATTAAAATGTGGCAAACATCACCAGGGGAAATGCTCTTGTTTTTGCCAAGAGAGATGAATGTTTTACTGACTGTAATTACAAAGCTCGCTCTTATTTTCCAGCCCTGCGATGGTGTGAGAAAAGCCTCTTGTGGAAACCACTATTGTCTGCTGGTCTGAGAGCACGCCTCCAGTAAAATGTAAAATGGCCTTTTTAGTTTGTTCAGAGCGATTTTTATTTTGCTGGGCGTGGTGGCAGTTTTTACATCTGATTCACTGCATTCTCTGACCAAAGGTATGTGGACCACTAAACGAAGACGAGTCAACATTTTAACAACATGCAATTCTTTAAAAAGCTGTTTCACCAACAATTTAAAACCCAACTGTTCCTGTTCTGGTTCAGGAGGACGGGTAGAGTCCAGAACCAACGCTGCTATTTGTATAAAATAACATAAAAATATCAATTAACAAGAGAAACTTAATTTTGATACAAAATGCATCACTTATGCTAATTAACATCAAATGTTTATAAACCGTGATGCTAAAAAGGTTAAAAAAAACACTTTCTAAAATAATAATAATAATAAT
>NW_013952487.1:192021-193988 GCF_001266775.1 Austrofundulus limnaeus | reverse complement strand
AATTAATATAATAGGAAAATACAATTTTCAGTGTTAATACAGCTTTACTGGAGCTGAATCTGTAAAATTTGTTGAAGTGAAGCTGAGCTGCTAGTTAGCTGCTAGAAGCTAAAAGTAGCAAAAGCTAAGCTAAAAACTACAAGTAACAAAAGTTTAGCTGGAAATATTAAAGAAGCAGAATGCTACCTAACAGTAGCTCAAAGGCAAAGCATCAAAGGCAAAGCACCAAATGACTAGCCAGAAGCTAAAGAAAGTGAAAGGTTTACTAAAAACTAAAAGCAACAAATGTTAGAGTATATCTACAAGAAGCAAAAGGCTAGCTAGAAGCTTAAGGTAGCAAGGCTTTGGCTAAAATTTAAATGTAATAAAAACTAGCTAAAAGTAGAACAAGCTAGCTAAAAACTACAAGTAACAAAACAAAAGGTTAGTTAAAAACCAGAAGGAGCAGAGTGGTATCTAATACCTTAAAGCTACAAGTAGCTAATGACTAGCTAGAAGCTAAAACAGTTCTGCAAAATGCTAAAAGCAGCAGAGATAGCTTGAATCTAAAATAAGAAATAGCACTAAATAACACAGCAAGCTTAAAGTGTTAGCTAAGATCTAAAAGTATCAAAAATCTAGGAAGAAGCTAACAAAATGAAAACGGTTTGCAAAAATGTTAAAGCAGCAAAATGTTATGTTAATAGCAGAACAGTAGCTCAAAGCTAAACGCAGGAAAAGGAAAGCTATTTAAAAACTTAAAGTAACCAAAGGCTAGCAAAAATTTAAAAGGAACAAAGCTGCAGGTGTCAAGAGGCTAGCTAAAAGCTAAAGGTTGCAGGATGTCAGCTAAAAGCTAAAGGTTGCAGGATGTCAGCTAAAAGCTAAAGGCTGCAGGATGTCAGCTAAAAGCTAAAGGCACAGAAAGACAAACAGTCCAAACCTGAAGGACATTTTAAACAGAGCGCTGATTTTAAAGCATCTGAAGAGATTCTGATGTGTTTCTGAAAATGTTTATAAAAGTATAAAAACCAGAACCTTATTTGTTATTATTGTGATTAAAAATCTGTATTTTTAGCTCCTGAAGATGTGTTTTTACCTTCTTCAGAGCTCAGGAGAATCACCTGAGTTTGCTCGGAAACATGTCATCCTGCAGTTTTATCAGAGGAAGCAGAAAAACATATTTTTAAAAAGATCCAAAGAAAAGCAGCTCCTGGTTCTGCTCCTCCTGAAGTGGAGAAAATCTGAAATAATTGTTTCTGATTGAAAAAAATAGATGTTTTAAATGGTTTTAGTTATTTTTCCAGTTTTGGGGGTTCCAGGTAAATCCTCCTCAGCATCAGTGGGACTGAAGGAGGTTCTGATAGTTCAGCTCCAGGTCGACCCTGATGAGCCACACCKGAGCAGGAGGAGGATCAGGAGACGAGTTTTCTTTAGAGCAGAGAGCGTCAGGGGAGCAGAGCTGAGAAATAAAGAGGTTTCCTGCTGCTGCCAGAGGCTGAAACTAAAACTGTGTTTTTATCTGAAATGAGAAATGACATTTAGTCTGCCTGCTGGTCTGAAGAGTCCTGAAGCTTCAGTGCTCTTCACACTGAAACTGGAGAAATATGGTTTACTGAAGTCACACAAAATTAATGGATTTGGGAAATTCTTACATTTAAAATCCAAACAAGTTGTTGTTGTTGTTGTTGTTGTTGTTGTTGTTGTTGGCAGAGGCACCAAATATATGCAAGTTATGGAGGCAAAAACAGCAGAAAAACTTACAGGTAAACAGGAGAAGAAGATGAATCAAAAGGAAGAACTGAACACCTGAGTTTAATGAGACCAGGTGCAGGTGAGTGGGCGGGGCTAATTAACTGAGTAGGAGTGATGATGTCATTAAGATTTTAGAGAAGCAACAAGACACAAGAAATACAGGAAGTTAAATATTCATCCGTCCATCCATCCATCCATCATCCATCCATCATCCATCCATCATCCATCCATCA
>NW_013952487.1:176973-186503 GCF_001266775.1 Austrofundulus limnaeus | reverse complement strand
TTATTGCACAGTCTGACCTTCAGGGTGAGGACTGTCAGCTGTGTTTTGTGTACTCTTTTGTTAGTTTTACATGTTTTGGATCCTCGTTGTTCTTTAAATGTTAGTTTGAGCTCAAATAAAATAAATTTAAAAAATAAATAAATGTTATTAAAGCAGCAGCAGGAGGCTGGTGAGGCAGCAGCCATCTGCTCGTCCTCCCAGAGAAACGGGATATTTTTACCAGCAGGAGCTGAGAAGCCATCAAACACCTGCCTGTTAGCAGTGTTAGCAAAGTTAGCAGAGTTAGTAGTGTTAGCAGAGTTAGCAGTGTTAGCAGAGTTAGCAGTGTTAGCAGAGGTAGTAGTGTTAGCAAAGTTAGCAGAGTTAGTAGAGTTAGCAGAGTTAGCAGTGTTAGTAGTGTTAGCAGAGTTAGCAGTGTTAGCAGAGGTAGTAGTGTTAGCAAAGTTAGCAGAGTTAGTAGAGTTAGCAGAGTTAGCAGTGTTAGTAGTGTTAGCAGTGTTAGCAGAGTTAGTAGTGTTAGTAGTTAGTAGTGTTAGCAAAGTTAGCAGAGTTAGTAGTGTTAGTAGTGTTAGCGAAGTTAGCAGAGTTAGTAGTGTTAGCAGTTAGTAGTGTTAGCAAAGTTAGCAGAGTTAGTAGTATTAGTAGTGTTAGCGAAGTTAGCAGAGTTAGTAATGTTAGCAGAGTTAGTAGTGTTAGCAAAGTTAGCAGAGTTAGCAGTGTTAGTAGAGTTAGTAGTGTTAGCAAAGTTAGCAGAGTTAGTAGTGTTAGTAGTGTTAGCGAAGTTAGCAGAGTTAGTAGTGTTAACAGTTAGTAGTGTTAGCAAAGTTAGCAGAGTTAGTAGTGTTAGTAGTGTTAGCGAAGTTAGCAGAGTGAGTAATGTTAGCAGAGTTAGCAGTGTTAGCAGAGTTAGTAGTGTTAGCAGTGTTAGCAGAGTTAGTAATGTTAGCAGAGTTAGCAGTGTTAGCAGAGTTAGTAATGTTAGCAGAGTTAGCAGTGTTAGCAGAGTTAGTAGTGTTAGCAGAGTTAGTAATGTTAGCAGAGTTAGCAGAGTTAGTAGTGTTAGCAGAGTTAGTAATGTTAGCAGAGTTAGCAGTGTTAGAGTTAGTAATGTTTGCAGAGTTAGCAGTGTGAGCAGAGTTAGTAGTGTTAGCAAAGTTAGCAGAGTTAGTAGTGTTAGTAGTGTTAGCGAAGTTAGCAGAGTTAGTAGTGTTAGCAGAGTTAGCAGTGTTAGCAGAGTTAGTAATGTTTGCAGAGTTAGCAGTGTTAGCAGCGTAACTGTTTGCTTTTGTCACAGGATGATGATGTCACAACAAAAGTCAAGCACCAACAGTAAAGGATGTGTTCTTTCTGAAATACATAAGTGTAAACTTTAACATTTAGCCACAGCATTTAGGATTTAACTTTTACATTTGAATTTATACATTTAGATAAAGGATTTAACATTTAAATGTAACATTTAGTAAAAATAAGCAACATCTAAGAACAGTGATCTAAATAATAAAATATTTTGGTGACATTTTTTATATTAGATTTTAAACTTGGCATCTCGTAAGGCAGGACTCCGGTGTGGACCGTACAGAACCCTCTGTTTTCAGACACCTCAGCGTTTGTGTAAAGGTGTTTGACAGAATCGGTCCTGCGAGCCTTCGGCTGAGTGCTGCCAGCGTGTTTACATTCAGGCCAGCCGAGGATGATGGATCACAGCTCGTGTCCCGGTACCGAGCCCAGTCTGCTTCCCTCTGACCATGAAAGGTTTGCCCCGCGCTGCCGCTCGTCTTCACGATTAATGGCCGCCGTGCCGAGCCTTCTCTGCCCTCTCTGACGTCTCTGGGTTTTTGAACAACTTCCAGGACATTTTTACAGACTGGATCCGACGGACCAGAACCCAGTGGCATCAGTTTCCAATACAAACATCTGCAGAGAGACAGAGAGGACACATCAGTCAAACACTGACTGTAAACCTCAGAGAAGGTCCTGCAGAGACTCAGGAGCCTCTGACACCTTTAATCCTCTCTGCAGTTCTACAAAACCAGCCTGGGGTTTGGGTCTGACAGGTTTTCATCAGTCTGGGTCCAAGATCTGGTCTGGGTCCAACAATCCAGAAAGTCCACCAGTGTCCCTGTCTACCAGTGTTCTCATCCAATAGAGCCCCTGTCCAACAGAGTCCCTGTCTACCAGAGTCCCTGTCCACCAGTGTCCCTGTCTACCAGAGTCCCTGTCNTGATGTCATTAAGATTTTAGAGAAGCAACAAGACACAAGAAATACAGGAAGTTAAATATTCATCCGTCCATCCATCCATCCATCATCCATCCATCCAGCCATCATCCATCCATCATCCATCCATCCATCCGTCCATCTATCCATCCATCCATCCATCATCCATCCATCATCCATCATCCATCCATCCATCCATCCATCCTCAATCCATCCATCCTCAATCCATCCATCATCCATCCATCATCCATTCATCGATCCATCCATCATCCACCATCCATCCGTCATCCAACATCCATCCATCCATCCATCCATCCATCCATCCATCCATCCATCCATCCATCCATCCAGCAGCAGGTTATCACCCATCAGCTTCAGGTTGTTGTTGTGTGAATATATATTTTGTGTTACTGATTTTATGACTCTAGGATTCTTTGATCTATTTTGACTTTAAGACAGTAAACCTGTGATTTTCTCTCTGAACATGTCTGTCAGACGGTCCCAGTCGTCCTGGATCCTGTTAGATCTGAGTCTGTTGGTGTTCAGAGGAGGTTTTTACTCCGTTGCCTCCTGCTGGTGGATCAGGTTTAAATTCTTTAAATCTACAAACTGACTATAATCAGTCATAATTTAAATATTTTCTAACAAACATGTTGCCAGGGGCTCTGTACAAATATGATCAACACAAATCCTGAGAACCAACAGAACCAGGACCTGGTTCTGAGGTCCACTGAAGTCCAGATGAGTTGAGTCTAAAAACTGTTTTCAGCTAAATAATAAACATAAAGAAGGACAGATTGTTTTGTGTCGACTGGTCTCCTRCTCTGTTCTTGGACGGAGGGTCTCACACTGCGCAGGCTGGACTGGCCCCCCCGTCCCCCCTTTGACAGAGTCCAGCTATTCTTCTGTCTCAAAAGCTCTGTTGGACGTCTCCACTTCAGCTCTGAGTTTGTGTCAGAAGAGCTGCTCGTGTCTCCGGGACGTCTTAATTCCACCAACAGTTCTCAGCATCAAACAGCCGAAGCTCGGCTCATATATGAGTCAAAGAAAAACAGGGTAAACAGAACATTATCTAAAAGCTAGAAGCATCTAATGGCTAGTGAAATAAAAGCCGAACTKTAGTAAAAGAAGGTAGGTAGGTAAAAGAAGCCAGAAGTTATCTAAAAATAAAAGCAGAATAAGGGCGGAAACAGCAAAACCTTAGTTACTGGTAGCAAAAGCACAGCTAAAAGTAGTAAAGGCTAGCTAAAATTATTAAAAGCTAGCTAAGCATCAAAAGTCTAGCTAAGACTATCAAATGTTGGCTAAAAATGTCAAAACCCTAACCAAACGGATCAATATCCAAGTTAAAAAAATTTATATTGTTAGCTAAAATTATTCAAATTCTAGCTAAACATAGCAAAAGCCTGGCTAAAAGTGTCAAAAGCCTGGCTAAAAGTATCAAAAACCTAGCTAAAAGTATCAAAAACCTAGCTAAAAGTATCAAAAGGTTGGCTCAAAGTATCAAAAGCTTGGTTAAAAGTATCAAAAGCCTGGCTAAAAGTATCAAAAGCCNTCCACCAGTGTCCCTGTCTACCAGAGTCCCTGTCTACCAGAGTCCCTGTCTACCAGTGTCCCTGTCTACCAGAGTCCTAATCCACCAGTGTCCCTGTCTACCAGAGTCCCTGTCTACCAGTGTCCCTGTCTACCAGAGTCCTAATCCACCAGTGTCCCTGTCTACCAGAGTCCCTGTCCCAAGTGGTTGTCCACCAGTGAATACCATCTTCATGGTCTGAGAGGGCCAAGAAAGACCTGGACCTGGTTTGGACCCAGGTTTAGAACCAGTCTGGACCCGGGTTTGGAGCCAATCTGGACCCATTCCTCCTGAGTACCTGTCTGTAGAAAAGCCCTTCAGAACCATCAGGTCCTCCTGTTGGATCCAGAACAGGTGGACCCCTCTGAGTCAACACCAGCAGCTGGACCGTGGTCCTGCTGAGGACCAGAACCACCAACAGAACCCACTCACCATCTGAACACTGACTTCTATCTGAGCTTCAGACCAGTCTTTGAGTCCAGCCTGTCTATTAGAAGTGGGTCAGTGTGTCCACCCAGAACCAGCCTGATCAGAACCTCAGGAGGTTTTGCTCTCCGTTGTCCCGGTTCAGTCGGGTCGAGGAGCCAACGAGTCCAGAAGATGATTTAAGATCTGAGGTGACACCRAGGAGGGGGGGGTGGGGAGTCTGGTCCGGTCCAAACAAAGCTTCCTGGGTACAGAGAGCTGGAGACCCGCTCCAGGAATAGCTCAGGTCTCAGTCAGAGCCTTATAAAGCCCGGTACAGAGTCCAGATGCCAGGGACTGAGCCGTGTCTGGTTCTGAGGGTCCAGAGATGAGCTGAGATACTGAGGAGGGTTTACAGGTTCTGTGTCCCGGTTCAGGTTCTGACAGGTTCTGTGTCCCTGTTCAGGTTCTGACAGGTTCTGTGTCCCTGTTCAGGTTCTGACAGGTTCTGTGTCCTGGTTCAGGTTCTGACAGGTTCTGTGTCCCGGTTCAGGTTCTGACAGGTTCTGTGTCACCTGTGAGGACTTCAAACCAACAACAAACAAAATATATTTTAACTTTAATCAAGTATTTTAACCAATAAATAAACWTTAATACATGAAAATAATATGTGAAAATACACATTATTACATGCAAAATATTCATAAAACATGTAAAATACACAAATACATGTAAATATACAATAATACAAGTAAAAACATGTAAATACACAATACATGTAAATATATGTAAAATACACATTATTACATGCAAAATATTCATAAACACATGTAAAACACACAATAATACATGTAAATAAAAGTGAAATACTCATTAATATATGTAAGTACACAATAATACATGTAAAACACACATAAATCATGCACCTTCAGTGTCAAACAGCAGCACAGCTGCTAAAAGGATCTATAATGATTTTTATCTATGAAAGTTTTATTTTGTGCTGAAAAATGTTCGTTTGAACAGAAACGTTTCTCTGTGTTTAAATCAGATGTAGGAGGGACTCAGCTCAGTGAAGTGTCTCATTGTCCCAACGTCCAGCTGGACAAACACCGTCCCACCGGAGTGTGGGGGTCACCTCGGTGGGTCCATTCTCTGTTGTTCACCTGGGGCCAGATAAAGGGTTAAGAAGGGCCATGTCTGGCCCGTGAGCCTTAAGTTGGACAAATAATATAAATAATGAAAATAAAACCTGAAYAGATCCTCTGTGTGGCATCGAGGGGCAACAACAGTGGTTATCTTAATGAGGATGGTTCTGGTTCCTCGTCAGCCGGAACAGGAGTCGGATTCTGACCCAGGAGGTTGGCCCGGCCCGGCCCAGATAAACAGAACCAGGGAAACAAAGTGTTCAAGGTGATCCGGGCCGAYGTGGGAGAGCAGCTCAGTATCTGTCAAACTGGGCCCTCCAAGGTCGTCTGGGTTGGGATCCAACAGGAAGTCGGAGGTTCTGCAGGTCGGGTCGATCGGACCTGAAGCTTTCCTGTTTGTGTTKCAGGCAGAAGCTGGTTTTTAATTAGATGGACCGGTTCTGGTTCTGCTCTGTAATCTGATGTCWTTACCGGGTCGCAGCCGTGATTAATGACATCACCACTGCCACGCCGAGACAAACGAGTGAGTTCTTCATGTTGGTTCTGCTCAGATCCTTTAACTCAGTCTGAGTCCAGTTCTGCAGAACCATCGACCCAAAACAGCTGAAGGTTTCCATCATGTGAGGATTATAAAGAATTTACACAAACATCACGGCAAATAAAAGACGTTTTTACATTTTTTTCCTCTTGTTTACAAAAAATCTGCACAAAAAAAGTTCAACTGATGATGAAAAACAACTTAAAATGCAGAAAAAAGATGAAGAATTAAATTTAAATCAAAATGTAATAAATCTAAACGTCTATAAAAAGAAGCTGTAGAGGCTTTAGACGAGTTACTGATGTTAAAAACAGCCAAAACAGCAACTGAACTAAAAAAAAACTCTAGCTAAAAATGAAGCTAATCCACTAAAGTGGATTCCAATGAGCTGAAAGTTTAAAGAATTTGAAAGGTTTTGATGAATTTTAAAGAAAAAAAGTAAAAAATAAAATAAAACTAAATATTTCTAAAAGACGTTTTGAAAGGAGAACAGCTGAAGTAACAAAGTCTGACATTATTAGTAATAAAAACAGGAAAACAGTTAAATATTTATTGTTGAACCTGATCCAGAGTTCCTCAGATGGGTCGGGTTTCAAATCAAAGGTCTGGATTTACTGGTCCATCTACATCACGTGTCAAACTTAAGGCCCGTGGGCCATGTGTGGCCCACCACTTTATTTTAAATGGCCTCTGAGAGCTTCAAAGATGTATTAATGTCTTAAAATAAGCTTCTTTAAAGMCTTTAACTACATCTCCCATAATGCATCTTGATMATTTTACCTGCAAAATGACCCCACCCCACCAGCAGGTGGCGCTGCACAGGGTTCAAAAGTTGCCACTAGTCGTCATAATTACGCCGCATTTTCACCCTCTACTTTTACTGTGGCCCAGCTGTACTGGGAAGTGGGAATTTCCCCACATACAAGTCGTAAATTTAAACTGGAAGGCCCTTCCAGTGGAAATTCCCTGTTGGAAAGTGGGAGAGTTCAGAATTCAAGATGGCAGCTACTCTTACTCTCTTACTTTTATTTTAAGTAATTTATTTAAAGTTTTATTTTAGTATATTATTTATTTATTATTTTTTGTTAAGTTTTATTTTAGTATTTCTGTATTTATTCCACATGTAGTCAGTTGTACTCGTAGTACTTTTCATCATTTATAAGAGGACGAGTTAAAACACTGTTTCTGAGCAGGAAACACCAGGTAGAGCTCAGTCGGTGTTTGTTAGTGATGATCAGGAAAACGCATTTAGTGTTTTTCTAAAAGTCCCACTGAGACGAGACCCCCCGGGACCCCCAGGAGGACCTAAAGAGGTCAGTCTGGACCTGCTGTCTCAGTATCAGGTGGGTTCATCACATAAAACCTCCTGCTGCCAAATCAAGTTAAAGTTCAGAAAAACTCTCCTTCAGTTTTTGACTGAAAACAAAAAGTTGAAGTGAAGACGTGAAGGACGTCAGCTCAGGGACACAGAACTGGTTCTGGCGTCTCTTCCTGTCCACTTGTCCTCGCTGATGGACACGGAGCAGGAAGTCTGCAGGGAAGGAACAAAAACTAAAAAGCGTTTCAATCTCCCATCATCGCCTGCTGCTAGCAGGAAGCTGACTGACAGAAGCGCCACACAGAGTCCGGCTGCAGAACTCTGGACGTGTTCATGTGGTTCTGCTGGTTCTGTTTCTGTTCGTGTGTCTGTAAGAGGACAGAATCCTCTGTTAGTAAACTTCATGTTAAACTGTAACGGACCTCAGCAGACCTGTAAATAAACGGTCCTGCGGCGCTGATGGAGGACCTCCGATGTGAACTCTGGCCTCTGGCCGGCCCACAACAGTTCACTGTGTGAGACCGGTAACCCCGGTAACGCTGTCAGAACCGGTCCTCTCCAGAATCGGTCTCAGAGACGGGAGCAGAGAAAGGGGACGAGTTTTTTACTGTAATCTGAGTGAAAACAAGGCTTTCATATGGAGCCAGGGAGCCGGCGAGGCTCTGTCCTCTCTGCAGATATGAGTGGCAGCTTCTTTAGTTTAGTGCAAACATCTTCCTCCTCCTCCTCCTCCTCCTCCTCCTCCTCCTCTCTGGTCTCCCTGCTTTAATTACTAATTTAATTATTTCTGGGACATGGGTCCCAGCAGGCTTCCAGAAAAAAACCTTAATGTCCTAAAGCACTTTAATAACAGCTAAAGTGTCTCAAAGTCTGTTAAAGTACATTAATATATTATAAATATGGCGCAGATTTGAGACGGTTGTTGACTGTCACACAGCAGTGACTACAAGTTTGTAACWGGTGGCAAAGCCCGCTCATTAATTATTAATAATTAATGATAGGCCTGCACCAGGAACTGAGAAGACTGTTAGCACTGGAGAGGCTAGCAACTAGCATGCTTAGACTAGTGTTAGCATTAGAGCGGCTAATGTCGAGCATGCTTAGGCTAACATTAGCATTAGAGAGGCTAATATTTAGCATTCCTAGGCTGGCATAGCATTAGAGAGGCTAATGTCTAGCATGCAGACTAGCGTTAGCATTAGATAGAATAGTGATTAGCCTGCTTAGATTAGCATTAGCATTAGATAGAATAGTGATTAGCATGCAGACTAGTATTAGCATTAGATAGCATAGTGATTAGCATGCTTAGACTAGCATTAGCATTNCCTGGCTAAAAGCTGGTTAAAATTTAAAAGTAGCAAAAGGCTGGCTACAAACTAATAGCATAAAAACAAGCTGAAATTAGAAGAGCACTACCTGAAAAGTAGCTAAATGCTAGCTCAAATCTAAAAGTAGCAGAAAAGTATCTACAAGCTAAAAGCATCTAAAGTCTTATTAAAAAGGCAGAATGGTAGATAAAAAAGCTAAAAACCTAAAATAGAATGTAGCTAAAGGCTCAAAGCAGCAAAAGGCTAACTATAAGCTGAAACCAGCAGAAAACTAAGTCAGGAGGAGCTGAAGGAATCTTATCGTGTTTGTTTATGTTTAATAAAGTTCAGTGTTTTGAAAAACACAAAAGTTAAAGAATGAGCCATCCTTGGAGCTACTGGTTCCCATACCCAGCAGTCCCAGTGCGAGGGGCGGGCGACACCCGTCAAAGTTACCAGTTAACCTAACAGTCATGTTTTTGGTCTGTGTGCCTGGAGAAAACCCACACATGCACAGAGAGAACATGCAAACTCTACCCAGAAAGGTCTCCGGGCCGGGATTTGAACCGACGACCTTGCTGAGAGGCATGTCGCCCAACGGTGCTTTATTTGTCATCACTCTGTGCATGTGACCCATCCCACATGAGAAACACCCAGGTGGAGCAGCGGCAGCCATGTCAGCACCCGGGAGCAGTTAGGGTGCCTTGCTCAAGGACACAACGACACGTGGGCACGGCGGGGCGTGGTGCCAATGCGGCTGCTCTACACCGCAGCCTAAAGAATGAGCCGAATGTTTTAATATGTGAACAGTTACAGCTCTTAGAGTGCAGAAAATAAACTAAAAAAACCAAACTAAAAAGAAAGAAATGCTGACTCAGCATATCTCTAACTGAGGCTGCAACAACCTGTGTTTGTGTTTCTGACTGATTCTGCGTCACATTTTAAAGGTTTGATCACTAAAAACCTGAAAGCCAGAGCGGTTCCCATGAAAAGCGTCAGACATGAAGAGGAGGAGGAGGAGGAGGAGGA
>NW_013952487.1:175081-175478 GCF_001266775.1 Austrofundulus limnaeus | reverse complement strand
ATGTCTAGCATGCAGACTAGCATTAGCATTAGATAGAATAGTGATTAGCATGCAGACTAGCATTAGCATTAGATAGAATAGTGATTAGCATGCAGACTAGCATTAGCATTAGATAGAATAGTGATTCGCATGCTTAGATTAGCATTAGCATTAGAGAGGCTAGTGATTAGCATGCTAGGCTGGAGTTAGCATTAGAGAGGCTAACGTCTAGCAATCCTAGGCTGGTATTAGCATTAGAGTGGCTAATAACTAGCATGTCTAGGCTAGTCAACTATTAGAGGCTTACTTTTAAAAAAATTAAAATTTCTCAAGAAAATACAACTTGGAATTAGGGCCAGACTAAGATAGATTTTTTCAAATGTGATAAAGTCATAATATTACGGGAATAAAGTCTAAT
>NW_013952487.1:171075-174094 GCF_001266775.1 Austrofundulus limnaeus | reverse complement strand
ACCAAACACCACCCTTCAGGTTTTAGTTGTTCTGAGAAGAAAAGTGCAGCCGTGCCAGATAAGTCAACAAATCAGACCTTTTATGGTGTGAGGGGCTTCAGTGGGGACAGGAGTGGGACCCTTCGATCAGRACCACATAAAGACCAGAACCAGAAGGCTGTGGTTTGGACTGGGAGGACAGGACCACCCTAAATGTGAGGGTCTGAAACACTCGGGTGGCTGAAACACGTCCGACCCTTCAAAGCCAGGCGATGTTTGGTGTCTCCTGAAAAGATCAGAATAAAGACCCTGATTTATGAGAAAGTTAAAAAAAGCTGATGTGAACAAAGTAGCCGAATCCTCCTCTTTATATTCGCTTCACGATTAAATACTTTGTCCTGAAGTTTTGACTTGTTTCAGGCAGAAACTGAACCGTTGGCAGAAAACAGGGAAAAAAAAGCCACAGTGGGGAAGAAATTCAAAGAAGAAAGTAAGCTTTGAAGAAAATGACGCCGTATTTTAAAGTTGGACGGCACATCTGAGGCCCGGAGAAAAGCTTCGGCCTTTTTAAGAGCCGAACCCAAACAGAGCATCTCTGAATGTGTCGCTGCGACACTCAGGATCCCAGGATCAGCTAAAATAACTACACTCCTTTCAATTCAATAACCAGGAATTAAGTGATTTTAGCTTTTATTTAGATTCATGTTAAAATCAGCCGAAACTGCAACGTTTAATGTTTAATGTCCTCTCAGGGCTCTGAATTCTTGAAAAAGCTAAAAGTGAGTTGCTGAAGCTAAAGGCAGCAGAACACAAGCTAAAGGCTAAAGAAAACAAAATGCTTGGTTAGGGCTAAAAGTAACRAAGTACTAACTAAAAGTTAAATGGRTCAAAGGGCTAGCTAAAAGCTAAAGGAAGCAAAAGTCAAGCTAAGTGTTAAAATAACAAAGAGTTAACTGAAAGCTAAATGTAGCAAGGGGCTAATAAAAAGCTAAAAAAAAGCAAAATGCTTGCTTAGTGTGAAAGTTAAATCTAGCAAATGGCTAGCTAAAACAAAAACAGCAAGAGAGTTCAGATTCATCCATCCATCCATCCATCCATCCATCCATTTATCAATCATCCATCCATGCATCCATCCATCCATCCATCCATCCATCCATCCACTGGTACATCCATCCATTTATCAATCATCCATCCATGCATCCATCCATCCATCCACTGGTCCATCCATCCATTTATCAATCATCCATCCATCCATCCATCCACTGGTCCATCCATCCATTTATCAATCATCCATCCATCCATCCATCCACTGGTCCATCCATCCATTTATCAATCATCCATCCATCCATCCATCCACTGGTCCATCCATCCATTTATCAATCATCCATCCATGCATCCATCCATCAATCCACTGGTCCATCCATCCATTTATCAATCATCCATCCATCTATCCATCCATCCATCCATTGGTCCATCCATCCATCCATCCATTTATCAATCATCCATCCATCCATCCATCCATCCAACCATCCATCCATTTATCAATCACCATCCATCCATCCATCCATCCATGTATCCTTCCATCCATCCATCCATCCATTTATCAATCATCCATCCATCCATCCGTCCATCCATCCATCCATCCATCCATCCATCCATCCGTCCGTCCATCCATCCATCCATCCATGTATCCTTCCATCCATCCATCCATCCATTGGTCCATCCATCCATCCATTTATCAATCATCCATCCGTCCATCCATCCATCCATCCATCCATCCATCCGTCCGTCCATCCATCCATCCTTGTTCATGTCATGAATCAGCTGATCAGCTGCAGATCTTCTTGTCTTCAGACGTTCTTCAGATCCTCCTGGAGGATCCTGAGTTGTTCTCAGACCAGAGAGGAGATTTAATGTCAGTTTTTACAACAACTTAAAACATTTTCCTGATTTCAGCTGCTTTAATTTAAACAACCTAAAGAGAAGCTGATGGGTCAGAAGCACTGTGTTAACAACATATTTTYACTGCTGACACAAACAGCTTCTCCTTGTTTCCATCCTTTCAGACAGATCTGAGTTTGTGAAGCCATTTTCTGTTGAAGCGTAATAAACTGAGGAATTACTGTGGAGGCCAACCCCGATATTATAAAATTACAGGCAGACAGAGCGACTCCTGGTGCTTTGAGGACAATTATCCCGCGGCTTGGATCACACTGGAACCACTGCAGCAGAGAGAAACCTCTGGTCTGTCAGGTTTATAAAGACCCGGGTCAGCAGATAGTTGTTTATATTTGTTATTGTTGACACACTGAGGCTCAGAGAGAGTCTGAGTCCTGGATTAGAAGGTTCCTCTCCTGAAGGAAACATAACAGGAACAGATAAACTCACTCATGAAGGTTTGTCTTCTTTGACCTTTGTTTGTTAGAAATAAAGATGTTAAAGCTGCAGAAYCTTTTCTGTCTGAAACATATTTATATTTATTAACTCACAAACTCTCAATGAGCAGGTTTTAATTTTAGGTTTCAGGAGCCAAAGATTCCCACAGAACCTCTTCATGTTCTGGAAGAGCTCGGCCCACATGGAGCTGCCTCCATCTGCTGGAGAGAAGAAGCTCCAACACGCAGCTGAAGGAGGAGACGTTCTGCAGGGAGGAACCTCAGCTGGAGGTGGCAGCACAGCTCCAGGAACTCTGTGCTTCTAAAGCTCAGAACAACAGTATTTGAAATTAGTTTAACCTCTCTTAATCTAATCTGAGCTTTAAAGTGTTTCTTTTATCCTAACTTCAGACTCAAATTATTTAAAATAAACCTAAAAACGATGCAGTTATTGTTCAGATGTCTGTAGTTCTGTAACTTTTAATTAAAGTTTTTTTTCTGTTGATGTTTGCAGAAAAAGTTTTTTAATAAGTGTATCTTTGTTGAAGCTGTTTGTGACAAACCTTTTCAAAATAAAAGCATGATGCTGAGCGTCTGTTGAGAACAACTGGATGGATGGATGGATGGATGGACGGATAAATGGATGGATGGATGGATGGATGGAT
>NW_013952487.1:168448-170223 GCF_001266775.1 Austrofundulus limnaeus | reverse complement strand
CCACCAAGCTAATCTGTAGAATCCAGTGATCAGAATCCAAATTTACATCCAGAACAGAGCAGAACAGTGGTCCCACCTTTGACAAGTCCTCCCAAGGAAGAAAACTTTGTTCCAAAAATTTATGAAGAGACCAGCTAACCAAATCCATAACAATAAATCATAATTTTCGGTTTTGGATGAAAATGTAGAGGAGGCTGCGAGCAGAAAGCAGGGAAAGATAAGGAAGGGCAGGAGAGAAGAAAAAAAGTTCAAGTTTCAGTTATCAGCTCAGAAACCAACAGTCGGGTTCACAGAGGCAACAGGTCCAGGAGAGAAACCCAGACCTCCCTCTCCTCAGCATCACTTCCCAGCTCATCCTGGAGGAGTTCCCAGACCAGAGAGRACACATAATCCCTCCAGAGGGTCTTCCCTCCTACCAGTGGGACATGTGGAACACCTCTAAAGGGAGGCGTCCAGCAGGCTCCTGATCAGAYGAACCACCTCAGCTGAATCATCTTAATGTGGAGGTGGAGCAGCTCTACTCCAAGCTCCTCCCCCTACCTGAGCCTGCCCACCCTACAGAGGAAGCTCATTTTGGCCACTTGTATCCAGGATCTGGTTCTTTCAGTCATGATCCACGCCTCATGACCACAGGTCAGGGGATTCTGATGTTATAAGTCCATGAAATTGACGTTTTTAGRCATTATCAGTCCCATACAATGGCTTCAGAGGGTCCCTACTGTGCCTTCTAGGCTTCAGACTGTCYCGACAGTGCCCCCTAGTGGGTTAATACATCAATGACAATGAATGTGTAAATAACCAAAAGATATTGTAATAAATTTTTTGTGCCCATGTCGGTCTCGAACCCTGGTCTCCTGCTCTGCTGGTCCGACACTCTACCCACAACATACAACCGTTAGAGGGCGGTGTCTTTAGCGCTAACCATGTCATTTGCTCTAAAGTTAACCTTAGTGGCTTTAAGCCTCATATTAACCTTTTTTATGCCTCATATTAACCAGATGACATTCTGAAGCCATTCTATGGGACTGATAACGCCTAATAACATCCATTTCATGGATGATAACATCCGAAGCGGGTGCCACAGGTGCGGGTTTTAACAAAGACAGATCAGTAAATCCAGAGCTTTGCCTTTAGGCTCAGCTCTTTCTTCACCACGACCAACCGAAGCAACGCCCTCATTACTGACGAGGCTTCAGTCCATCGATCCATCTCCCGCTCCGTCGTCACTGGTGAACAAGACACCCAGATAAGTCAACTCCTCCTCTTGAGGCAGAGACTCTCCCCTGACCCTGAGGAGGTGTTCCAGCCTCTTCCAGTCGAGAACCACGACCTCAGACTCCGAGGAACTGACCTTCATCCCAGCCGGGAACCCCCCAGTGCACGCTGAAGGTCCTGGCCCAAAGACGCCAACAGAACCACATCGTCTGCATACAGAAGTGTTAGCAGAGGCTAGCACCAGATAAGGATGATGTCGTCATCCCAAGACAAACATCAACGCTAGCTTGTGCTAAATATATTTAAAATCTAAATTCTAAATGTGTTTATAAAATCAATCTGGGTGGTCCCTGAGGTCCAGCAGTCATATCTGCAAGTTTGATGTCTTGTAGAGAAGCTTTAGCTGATTGGAGTTAACGGTTGCTGTTGTCTCAGGATGATGACATCATAACATGAGCCGCGCACCAACAGCGAAGGACGCGTTCCAAAGTAGTAAATGTGAACTTCAACATTTAAGGTTTAACTTTTACATTTAAATTTAAACATTTAGATTTAGGATT
>NW_013952487.1:164828-166199 GCF_001266775.1 Austrofundulus limnaeus | reverse complement strand
AAAATCTAACTGCTCACTTTTACTCAGTACTTTTACTTTTGATACTTTAAGTAGATTTAGTGTCAGAAATTTACTTTTGATACTTAAGTACAAAAAATATCAGATACTTTAAGACTTTTACTCAAGTCTTATTTTTAGAGAAGACTTTAACTTTTACCAAAGTATTTTTATGATAAGATACTTGTACTTTTACTCAAGTATGACTTTGAGGTACTTTATTCAACACTGCATGGATGCACATGGGCCGGGTCAGAACTCGGAGGCAGCAGCTACATTAAAGCTGAAAGTGAAGTTATTAATGTTTAAAGTTTAATTTGTCAGTTTTTCAGCTGAAATCTGACAGAAAAATAATTTCAATAAAGTTTTTATTTCAGGCTGAGTTTCTTCCTCAAGCAGAATATTTTTTTCAGTCATGAAGTTTCTGAAAAGTTTCAGAACCGGTCCATGAATGGAACCCCCGACCTTTGTGAATGAGTCCAGGCCACGCCCCCTGCGCGCTGATTGGCTGCCGGGAGGAGCTTTTATACCTTTAAACCCGGGACTCTCCATCCTCTCTGACACTTGTTGCGCATCACCTGCAGAGGTCCAGCCGAACCTTCAGCAGGTCCACCGGGCTTCCCGCGGGGAGTGATGAACCCGTCAGACCCTCAGACCCACCTGCAGCACCACACCTCCCCCACCGTCGGCTCCCTCCCCCCCAAAGGCGCGCGCCAGGAGTCCCCGGACCTGATGGCCGCGGCCGCGTACTGCGACGGGTACCACCAGCACCAGCAGGGCGCGCAGAGACCCGGGTACGGCCTGCAGGACTACGCGTCCTCCCCGAACCCGTACCTGTGGCTGAACGGGCCGGGGGTCGGGCCCTCCGCCCCCTACAACCCGGCGCCCTWCATCCCGCCCTCCTACGGCCCCCAGCGGCCGTTCCTCGGCGGCTCGGCCGGGTTCGGCGCGCCGGACCTGGGCTGGTTCTCCATCAGCACCCAGGAGGAGCTGCTGAAGCTGGTCCGGCCGCCCTACTCCTACTCTGCGCTCATCGCCATGGCCATCCAGAGCGCGCAGGACCGGAAGCTGACCCTGAGCCAGATCTACCAGTACGTGGCGGAAAACTTCCCGTTTTACAAGAAGAGCAAGGCGGGCTGGCAGAACTCCATCCGGCACAACCTGTCCCTGAACGACTGCTTCAAGAAGGTCCCGCGGGACGAGGACGACCCAGGTACCAGAGCCAGGACCGACCGAGACCCTGACGGCTCAGACCCTGACAGACCCCCGCAGACTCCACTTCAACAAAATAAATTTAAATGTTTCATTAAAAAGCTTTAATTTTTAAAATTTAATAAGATTTTTGAAGTTTATTTTCTGAATAAAATTTATAAT
>NW_013952487.1:162484-163818 GCF_001266775.1 Austrofundulus limnaeus | reverse complement strand
CAAATAAAACTGAATTTAAAGTCAGAAAGTTCCAGATGTTTGGATCAAAAACATCTGGAGGAGAAAATTATAACTTCAACAGAGCTGTCGCTGAAACAATTTCAAAATAAAAGTCCCGAATAAAAGTCTTTTAACCTCCACCATCTCCAGTTCGTAATCTGATCAACAGATTATTATAATCTGGATTAATCTCTGTTGGATGTCAGGTGATCTGCCATTGACTAACACTGCTTAAAGCTCTATCAGACAAAATACTGCTGCTGTATTCTCTGAAGCAAAGAACACATCCTGCAGAACTGGTCTCCTCAGGTCCTGAACCTTTACAGACTCTTTCTGACAAAAGAAAGTTTGATTTGAAAAATAAAAAGTAATTAAATTTATAATCTGGTGTTTGTTTGTTTTATAAAGTGTTGAATAATTAAAGTTCTCAGAAAAGTTTTAATTGATTTGTTCTTTGGCTGCAGGTAAAGGGAACTACTGGACGTTGGACCCAAACTGTGAGAAAATGTTTGACAACGGAAATTTCCGCAGGAAAAGGAAGCGGCGGTCCGACCCGAGCTCAGCCGGAGCCGCAGCCAAGGTGGAGGACTGCAGGGGGGCCGCCGGGCCCTCCCTGAAGCCTTCAGAGAGCCCACAGCTCCTGGGACCCCCCTCCCCGGACTTAGACCCCATGAACGAGTCCCACAGGTCCTCGTCTCCGGTGGGTCCGGTGGGTCCCGCCTCCGGCTCCTCGTGTTTCAACAACTTTTACAGCAACATGTCGGCGCTGGGCTCAGGGACCCCCGGCCGGCAGGGGCCCCTGGGACTGGTGAACGAGCTGTCCAACAGGAACGTCAGCGCCCTGAGTCCGTACCCCCACCACGGCCACAGCGGGGGGCAGGACCCGGGGGGGCCGGAGCCCACAGACGGACTTCATTTTAACCGAGGAGTTTATTACAACTCACCGAGCGGACAGTTCAGCTCCTTCTACAACAGCTTCAGCCTCAACAGCCTCATCTACCCCCGGGACGGGACCGAGGTCTGACCCGAGCCCCGGGACGGGACCGAGGTCTGACCCGAGCCCCGGGACGGGACCGAGGTCTAACCCGAGCCCCGGGACGGGACCGAGGTCTAACCCGAGCCCCGGGACGGGACCGAGGTCTGACCCGAGCCCCGGGATGGGACCGAGGTCTGACCCGAGCCCCGGGACGGGACCGAGGTCTGACCCGAGCCCCGGGACGGGACCAAGGTCTGACCCGAGCCCCGGGACGGGACCCAGGTCTGATCCGAGCCCCGGGACGGGACCGAAGTCTGACCCGAGCCCCGGGACGGGACCCAGGTCTGATCCGAGCCCC
>NW_013952487.1:159718-161456 GCF_001266775.1 Austrofundulus limnaeus | reverse complement strand
CCTCTCTTTGTCCTGATTTTATTTTCTGTCCTTCAGTTCGACTAAAACTGATTACTGTAAAAATGTAAATCTGTAAATGTTTGTAAATATTTATGTTATTTAAATTAACAGAYGTGTTTTTATTTTAGCTAACACACGAAACACCAAAATCTGTCGTTAAAATCTCACTTTTCTACAGAGAATCTGACATTTCTGCAGGTTTTAGTCTCAGGATTCAGTTTATTTTCATTTTGTATCAAATATTTACTGTTTTATGATAAAAAGCAGCTTCAGATGAATAAACTGTAAACAGATATTTTGTCTCGTTGTTTATTTACATTTTGTTTATTGAATGTTTTTATACAACCCTGTTTCGTCTCTGAGCTCAGCTTGTTTTATTTTWAAAAATTGTCATTTTTATTTTTTATCTTCCTGTTCCGAACTTTTAAAAACTTCCTTCAGTATTTTAAGATTAATAATCCTGATAAATAAAGTTTATTTTGAGTTATAGGTGTGAGAGAGGGTGATAGATGGGATCTTTAAAAAGAACTCAAAAAATTAAAAAGTAAATTAAAATAAATTTTTTTTATAAAGAATTTAAACCAAATAAAATCGAATAAGGATGAAAATCAGGAGATTAAATGAGATTTTAAGATGTTTCTGTTTTTTTAATTCTGCATTTCTAATATTGTTCTTATATTTCAGGTAATCTGTTAAGTTATATATAAGTATTTTCAAAACTAATAAATAACAAAATAAATTTAAAACAACAAAAAAAAAATCAGTAAAAATAATCAAACAAGTTAAAAAAGGAAATCTCAGTCAGGTGAGAGATTACAGCTCCAGTCTTTTATTATGAATCAAAGAAAATATATTTTCTCTGGTCAAATATAGTTTACTTAAAAACACATTTGTGTAAAAAATGTAAAAAATATTTAAATACTAGAGTAAAATACGATGATCTGGAATCGTTTGGTAGATTTATTCTGTGGCTCAAAATGTGACAAATTAAATCTGACGAGTTAAAACAAATAAAAGATTCATTTAATTTTATTGTTTTCACAACATGAAGGTCGGATTAATTTAATCTGCAGAGAATCAGCTGCAGAGAAGAAACTTCTGCTTTTATTTAAACAATATTTTTGTGCAGCAAATGTTTGAGTTTAAAAATATAAAAATAAAAACAAACACAAACGTTAATAATTAAAATTACATTAAAAATGACTAAAACTCTGTCTCCTGAAGATGATCCAGGACTTTTCCATTCCGGACCCGACCTCTGTGGTTTCTGTCAGCTGAATGGTTCCGCTCGCTGCCAAGTGTGAGCTTCTCAATTAGAGAGGATCCATTGACCCGGTTCTGTTTGATCACCTTCTCTTTGGGCCCAGAACATCAGGCATCCCRTCCTAATTTGGCTCCATCTGTCCAACATGTGAAGAGCGCCTTTGTTGTTGGACCGGCTGGCAGGCGGGTCCAACACGGTCTGCTGGTGCTGGTTCTGACGGGTCGCTGTATCCTGTAGGTTCATGACCCAATCTGATACAGACCCCCTTAGATGGTTCAGAGTGTGACCCCGACTACCCCCAGTTAGATGGTTCCCAATACAACCCATCATCCACTCAGATGGTTCCCAATACAACCCACCAGATGGTTCCAATACAACCCACCAGATTGTTCCCAATACAACCCACCAGATTGTTCCCAATACAACCCACCAGATTGTTCCCAATACAACCCACCAGATTGTTCCCAATACAAC
>NW_013952487.1:156528-158632 GCF_001266775.1 Austrofundulus limnaeus | reverse complement strand
ACCCACCAGATTGTTCCCAATACAACCCACCACTCAGATGGTTCCCAAAATAACCCACTACTCAAATGGTTCCAATACAACCCACCATTCAGATAGTTCCCACCACAGCCCACCACTCAGATGGTTCTAAATACCACCCACCAGATGGTTCCCAACCCAACCCACCACTCAGATGGTTCCCAACACAATGCACCAGATGGTTCCCAACACAGCCCACCACTCAGATAGTTCCCAACACAACCCACCAGATAGTTCCCAAAACAACCCACCATTCAGATAGTTCCCAATACAACCCACCACACAGATGATTCCCACCACAGCCCACCACTCAGATGGTTCTAAATACCACCCACCAAATGGTTCCCAACACAACCCACTAGATAGGTTCCAAAACAACCCACCACTCAGATGGTTCCCAACACAACCCACCAGATGGTTCCCAAAACAACCCACCATTCAGATAGTTCCCAATACAACCCACCACACAGATGATTCCCACCACAGCCTACCACTCAGATGGTTCTAAATACCACCCACCAAATGGTTCCCAAAAACACAACCCACTAGATAGGTTCCAAAACAACCCACCACTCAGATGGTTCCCAACACAACCCACCAGATGGTTCCCAAAACAACCCACCATTCAGATGGTTCCCAACATAGCCCACCACTCAGACCCCCCCCACAAAGCCCCTCCAGTCAGGTGGAGGCATCATTTAATTAGGTTTGGTGTAGTAAAAATAGCTACAACTCAGTCAAGTAGATTTTGTTGTGGTAGTAGCTACGAGTCATCCTCAACACACACTCTGAGCACTTATTACTGTTTTCTGGTATTTAATGTGAAAGATTAGTTTCATCCACAAGAGAAGCCAAAATAGTTTGAGGTTCCACTTTAATCTGAACTAAAGAAAAGAAGTGTTTTTAGTTTGACCTGAAGGCAGTTTTGAGTATTTTCCTTGATATTTAGTCTGATTCCAGCTTAAAATTTAYTTTAGTTCCTGTTTAAAATAAAAAAAACAGTTTAAGCTGGGAGGTTGGGTGACTCAGGACATGGTGGTGGTGGTGTGTGCGTCTAAGTATGAACTGTCTTGTAAGGCTCACTTTAGCGGCTGGTTTACCTTTGGTGTGGGACTGGTGATTGGAGCCGGGTCAGCGCCGGGTTGAGGTGTTGTTCATTATTTTTCCGCCTGTCGGATCCCATGAGTTGCCGCGGGAGACGGCAGCCCATTGGGCAGCCGAGGAGCAAAGGGCCCGCCGGCGGAGGAACGTCAAACACACTCAAAGCCTCTCGCCTCGCCGGGGAGGATTATGATCAACAAAGCGTGTCCTACACCTGCACCGGCCGGCACAATGGAAACTCCGAGGGGCCAACGAAGACACAAGGAGGGACCCCCGCCGGTGAAATGGATTACATTAACCCTTTCTGTTGGTCCCCGTTGGACTTGGACATCAAACTGACAAACTGCACGTCCTGCAGAGACAAGAAACACAATCAGTTCACGACAGTTTCACCAATTGATTGGAAGCCACCTCACTAAACGTTTATAACTTCATTCAAACAACATAAACTCCAACTGTGTAGAAACAATCCCATCCTCTATGAGTTGGTCTTCTTTGTACCGCTGCTAGAAGGAGCACGTTATTAATTTGATGTATAATTTTTTTAAGTTGCAGGGCATCAAAACARACAAAAATGTTGAAGCAAACCAAGCAAACAGTAGTTTCACATTCATGAAGCTGTAAGACAGAACCGACTCATCTCTGTGAAAAACTTGTGCGATTGTTGCCGTATAAACTGCTGCCTGCCTGCTTTACAGAGGAACCTACAGAACATTGCTGTCCTCATCATTTCCCCCGATCCTCCTCCTTTTCTTTTCTCCTTTAATTGGACTGTTCTGCTGGAATCTCTCCAGATCACACTGTCATTTTTACACGGTGTAATAAGCTATTAGCCCYGGCCGGCCCCGGGATCCACCGCCACCCCGCGCTAATCGACATGGACGTGGGTCATTGTTCGGGACGAGGGACTCGGAGCAGCACAGTCCGGCTATTGTTGCTGCCTAGAACCGGCGGGCCCTAGACACCCGTTCCCTCGTTGGCTGGA
>NW_013952487.1:152847-154705 GCF_001266775.1 Austrofundulus limnaeus | reverse complement strand
GGTATATTGGTTTGGACATGTCCAGAGGAGGGACAGTGGGTATATTGGTTTGGACATGTCCAGAGGAGGGACAGTAGGTATATTGGTTTGGACATGTCCAGAGGAGGGACAGTGGGTATATTGGTTTGGACATGTCCAGAGGAGGGACAGTAGGTATATTGGTTTGGACATGTCCAGAGGAGGACAGTGGGTATGGACAGTGGGTATATTGGTTTGGACATGTCCAGAGCAGGGACAGTAGGTATATTGGTTTGGACATGTCTAGAGGAGGGACAGTAGGTATATTGGTGTGGACATGTCCAGAGGAGGGACAGTGGGTATATTGGTTTGGACATGTCCAGAGGAGGGACAGTAGGTATATTGGTTTGGACATGTCCAGAGGAAGGACAGTAGGTATATTGGTTTGGACATGTCCAGAGGAAGGACAGTAGGTATATTGGTTTGGACATGTCCAGAGGAGGGACAGTGGGTATATTGGTAGAAGGTTGTTTTGAGGACATGAAGGTACTTGGAGAGAGAACTGAATGAGGACACAGAGGACTGAGTGAGGACAGAGATGAAGGAGGACTCGCTGTGGACACCCTGTAGTTCAGTTTCTCTCAGAGTCTCTGGTGAGTCAGGGTCTCCTTCAGTTCTTAGTCCAACCTGTCCCTCCCAGCAGACAGAAGCTTCCAGTTTCTGTCTCTTGGACCTGTCCTCAGTCCTGGTTTTGGGGTCAGACCTGTGTAGTTTTTGGTTTCATACGGTTTTAAATCCTGCCAGCCAACATCTGATGATCCCAGCTGAGGTTTGATGTCATTTAGTTTTTTTTTTTTTTCTGGTCCTGTTATTATGGAGGGTTAGAGACCAGCCTGACGGGGATCAGAGGGAACTTTAGAAAACTGTAGCATGTTTCAGCTCCTCGTACAAGTCTGGACACCTCCAGGCAGAGAATCACAGGTTAGCCGAGGCCTCTGTGCTGCCGCTTTAAAATCTCAGAGGAAAGAAGAAAACTGGATCTGTCACCAGATTCTGATCTGTGCCGTTAAAATGCTCTTAAATAATATGTGCTAATAATAAATCTAAATGTGAACGCTGAATGTTAAATGTTGTGGCTAAAGGATAAATCTCACATTCAAGTATTTCAAAATGGAACACAGCCTTTGTTGTTGGTGCTCAGATTTTATGTCATCATCCTGTGACAAAACAAAATGCTGAAGCTGCTAAAGCTGTTAACACTGCTAACTCTACTAATGCTGTTAACTTTGTAAACCATGTTTACACTGCTAACACTTTTAATGCTGTGAACACTGTTAATGCTATTACCTCTGCTAACTCTACTAATGCTATGAACACAGTTAACAATGCTAACGCTGTTAACACTGAATAATGTTTACACTGCCAACTCTGTCAACACTGTTAACTTTGTAAACTATGTGAACTCTGCTAACGCTGTGAACACTGTTAATGTTAACTCTGCTAACATTGCTAATGCTATGAACACTACTGTTAACACTACTAAGATTGTTTACACTATGAACACTGTTTATATTGCTGTTTACTTTGTAAACTATGTTAACACTGCTAAATCTGCTAACACTGCTAATGCTGCTAACTCTGCTAATGCTATGAACACTGTTAACACTGCTAACACTGTTAACACTGTGTGAGTGCAATGAGTTCAAACATATTTAATTTGTAATGAGTAACTAGGTGCTATATTTTAAAGTAAAGGTTTTAAAGTAAAGAAGTAAAAGTATAATTTTTAGCTTTAAATGTAACAAAATAAAAGTAAAAGTAGCTATTTAAAAATAATTGGTAAAATCAAAAATACTTAAGTACTGTAACAAAGTAAATGTACTTAGTTACTATACACCTC
>NW_013952487.1:148100-152610 GCF_001266775.1 Austrofundulus limnaeus | reverse complement strand
TCTTTAAATATTGAAATATTATTATTTGAACTCTTCTTCATCTCTCTGATAAACTCAAAATAATCTGAAGAAACATCAGATTCTTCTCTCTGTGGTTTTCCAAAAAGACATTCACATTTATAACAAAACTTTGATGTTTCAGACACTTTATCTTTGAAGCTCTTGTGGACCTCATAAAATGCTGTAGTGGGCCAAATTTGGCCTGCAGGCCTTGATTTTGACATGAGTTTTAGAGGAACATTATATGACAATAACAAAAGGAACAATTCACATTATTGAAGATCTGTTGTGGAGGATCCTCAGCTACTACCACACCAGCTTTTAACCTGGTATCTGTATAAATGACTGAGTTAAAGTCGATCAGCTGCAACATAAATTCACTTTTTATATAAAAGTTTTTCATTTAGTTCATCCACGGAGGATAATAAACAAATAAAACGACAGTTTTTCCTCCATAGACGAGCACGACAAGCAGTTTAACCTTTAGTTTGTGTGTAATCTGAGGAAAGTGTTTTGTTTCCCTGCAGGTTTGGGGCTCGGGTGGATCATGGACTGTTTGTCCCGGTTCTGCCTCGGGGGGTCGGGGGGTCGTGTTTACCTCAAAACAGAAAACAACACGGTTCTGATGCTCGCGCACGGCACTGCTGTGTGAGCTGTGAACACACACACACACACACACACACACACACACACCTGCTGTTTAAAGGTAAATCAAACAAACAAATATTTCAAAATAAATCTTTATTATTCTCATTTTTTGTGATTTTAAGTATATTTTACCAGTTAAATCAACTCTAAGACAGTAAGATTATTATTTTTCTGAGGTGGGGGGTGTCATGTAATTGCTCTCACAGTGTAGTTTTTTTTTGTCTGTTAGCAAAATATCTCATGAACCTGTGGACGGACTTCAACAAAAGCCTCTGAATTTCATCGGTGGATGTTCATCTGCAACTCATTACTGTTTAAAGTCGTCCAGATTAAAGATGGCCGCCAMAGCTAGTCGAACTTAAAAAAACAAAAAACATTTATAACTCTGCTTGTTTTACAGACAAAGAGCTAAAATTTGGTGAGGCAGTAGCCGAAAGTCATTCCAAACTTCCACTATGAGATCTGCAACTTAAGCAGTTTTTTTCCCAAATCTATCATATTAACTGTCGCTGTGGACCAAGTTTTGTCTGTTAGCAAAATATCTCACAAATCATTGGATGGATTTTGATGAAACTCTCAGGATTTCAACCCCAGATGTTCGTCTACAGCTGATTAATATTTGAGGTTAATCGGATTCAAACGTAGCAAACACGAACATGTTTTAACTCAGTCTGTTTTGCAGGTAATGAGCTAAAATGTGGCGTGGTAGTAGCTGAGGGTCATTAAAAAGTGATGGGTGAAATCTGGGCCTTTAGTCTGAACCTGTTGAAAAATCTGAGGTGGACTTGGATCACCTGACTGACACCGACAGAAGGCCTCAGAGGGTTCTGGTCTCTGGGTCGTGTTGGTGTGTGTGAACCAAAGGGAGGGGAGGCAGCCCCCCCAGTGCAGGTGCAATCCGGGGCCATCCGCGACGCTCTGTCAGCTTCGCCCCGGGYCTGCAGAGGGTTCAGCCGGGGGCGGGGTGGGGTCTCTTCACCCTGCTGGCCCTCTGCTGGTAATTTGGAGCGCGGCCCCGCTCCGGAGCTGCAGCCGGGGCAGCGGGGCGGTGAAGCAGCAGCCCACGCTCAGGRCGCTCAGTGGGGAACTGGGGGCTGAACTCAGGATGGCCGATCTGCTTCCAGCTCTTCATCCCTCTTAATTGTTCTCCCTCCTCCTCCTCCTCCTCCCGGTCCGGTTCTGAAACACGTCCTGGGATCGGCTTCATCAGCTCCTTTGTTAAAAACACATTCCTGCAGAAAGAGTTCACAGATTTATGAACAAACGGAGTCGTTCCTGTTGCAGGAGTGAAGGAATGGACGACTCTCAGCTACTACCACACCAAACTTTACTCATCTAAAGTAGCTGGTTTTGTTGGATCAGTTACAGATTACTGAGTCAAGATATTTTACTAACAGAGACACAAWCAGGTTTTCCTGTTTATTTTGTACTTTTTGTTTTAGCTCTTTCAACCAGTTCTGTAAGAAAATATTCAGCTCATTTGGGAACAGGCGGCTGAGAGTTTTAGTTTTTACAACTTTTCATTTAAAAATCACCTGTTTGTCTTTTTTAGCTACTTTTACCTGTTATTCTTAGCGTTAAAGCTTAGCTAGCCTTCTGCTACTTATAGATAGCACTCTGCTATTTTCAGCTTCTCGCTAGCAATTTGTTACTTACAGCTATATTGAGACTTTGTTAGCATTTTGTTACATTTAGCTAGCATTTTGCTACTTGTTCATTGTCAACATTTTTGGCTTCTAGCTAGCCGTTTTATGTAACATTTTGCTACATTTCAGTTCTGTCTAGCCTGTTGCTACTTTTAGCTAGTCTTTTTTATCATTAGCTATTATTTTGCTACTTTTAGCTACCATTATGCTTCTGCTATAGCTCCTGTTTTGTACATTTGAGTTAATTTTAGCTCTTGTTCTGCCGTTTTATAGCTTCAGTCAATTTTTGCTACTTTTTTTGTCTTTTAGCTTAAAGGTACCAATCTGCTGCTTTAGCTTCTTTTCCTTGTCTTTTGTATTTTTGCTACTGTTTTCTATGTTTTAGCTTATTTTAGCCCCTGTTTTGCATTTTTTAAACAGGTTTTTTTAATTTTAGCTGAACCATGCTTTAATCACTTTTGGCTACTCTTTTAGTCCTTTTAGCTTCTACTTATCTGCTGCTTTAGCTTCTGTTATGCCTCTTTTATATTTTAGCAACAGTTTAGCAAATTTGACCACATTTTTTATTTCAGCTCAACCAGTTATTGAGACTGTTTTGCACCTATTAGCTTTTAGATACTAATCTGCCGTTTTAGCTTGTTCTGCTGTTTTCAGTTCTGAGATGGTTTTAGCTCATGTTAGCTTCTGTTATTTGTCAACAGGTTTTTTTTAGCTGTTTTAGCTCAGCTCTCATCTTTCAGAAGTTCTTTTTTAGCTGATGTTTATTTAATTTAGATTGATCATTTGTTTCTGTATTTTAGCTCTTCTGAATCTGTCTGTTTGTAAATAATCCCAGCCGAAGGTTTCACCTGCAGCTTGTGTTAGTCGGTGTGAGGTCTCTATCAGCCGAAGCGGCGAGCCGAGTGATGGAAGGTAATAAAGAGCTGTATAATGGAGCAGGGAGACGATGTAATTACAGTCARGGACGTCTTTTAAAGGCTTGTTTGTAATGATTCATGGTTGCACAAATGCAATTTTCTTGTCACTCCCCTCTCCTCCCTCTGCTGCCTGCCTGGATCTGCAGGCTTGGTCTTCTTCTTCGGCCCTCCTCTTCCTCGGCCCTCCTCTTCCTCGGCCTCAGGTCTCAAACCCACCGGATTTCCAGAACCTGAGAAACAGAAGATCCATCTGACCCACTCGGTTTTACCGAATAAAAACTAATTTTAACAAAGAAGTTTTAAAAACACGAATAAAACAAAAACTCATTCGTACCTGAAGTTCTGCAGAAACTGTTAACGATTCATTATTTAAAMCAGCATCTGGACCAGAACCTGGAMCTGGACCAGGACTGAAGACTGTCTTAAAAGAAGATGAATCTGAAAAATTGTCTAAAAACTGTGGAATAATTTCACAATAAAGTACTGAAGGAAAGTCTTTGAATCTCCATCATCTCCAGTTCATAATCTGATCAAATCAATAGATTATTCTAATCTGATCAACAGATTATTAAAATCAAATGAATATATTATTATAACCAAATCAACAGATTATTAAAATCAAATCAACAGATTATTAAAATCAAATCAACAGATTATTAAAATCAAATCAACAGATTATTATAATCAAATCAACAGATTATTATAAACAAATCAACAGATTATTATGATCTCAACAGATTATTAAAATCAAATCAACAGATTATTTTAATTTCATCAACATATTATAATCAAATCAACAGATTATTATAATCTCATCAACATATTATTAAAATCAAATCAACAGATTATTAAAATCAAATCAACAGATTATTAAAATCAAATCAACAGATTATTAAAATCAAATCAACAGATTATTAAAATCAAATCAACTGATTATTATAATCCCATCAACATATTATTATAATCAAATCAACTGATTATTTTAATCTCATCAACATATGATCAAATCAACAGATTATTATAATCAAATCAACAGATTATTATAATCAAATCAACAAATTATTATAATCAAATCAACAAATTATTAAAATCAAATCAACAGATTATTAAAATCAAATCAACAGATTATTAAAATCTCATAATCACATCAACATATTGTTTTAATCAAATCAACTGATAATTATAATCAAATCAACTGATAATTATAATCAAATCAACTGATAATTATAATCAAATCAACTGATAATTATAATCAAATCAACTGATTATTATAATCAAATCAACTGATTATTATAATCA
>NW_013952487.1:134094-143899 GCF_001266775.1 Austrofundulus limnaeus | reverse complement strand
TAATCTCATCAACATATTATAATCAAATCAACAGATTATTAAAATCTCATAATCTCATCTACATATTGTTTTAATCAAATCAACAGATTATTATAATCAAATCAACTGATTATTATAATCAAATAAACTGATTATTTTAATCTCATCAACATATAATCAAATCAACAGATTATTATAATCAAATCAACAGATTATTATAATCAAATCAACAAATTATTATAATCAAATCAACAGATTATTATAATCAAATCAACAGATTATTATAATCAAATCAACAAATTATTATAATCAAATCAACAGATTATTACAATCAAACCAGCAGATTATTAAAATCTCTTATAATCTCATCAACATATTGTTTTAATCAAATCAGATTATTAAAATCAAATCAACAGATTATTATAATCAAATCAGATTATTATAATCTCATCAACAGATTATTATAATCAAATCAGCAATTATTACAATCTTATCAATAGATTGTTAAAATCAAATCAATATATTATAATTTTAACAGATTATTATAATCTGATCAGATATCTTTCATGATCTGATCATCAGATTATTATAATCTGAATTAATTTCTGAGCTCAAAGGCTAAAAGTCAGTATTAGATGGTCGTGATGCATTAAACGCAGGTTCTGGTTCAGTTCTGGACTCAGGAACAGGTCCACACATCCTCTGTACCACCCAGCAATGCTGCTTAAAGCTCTATCACACAAAGAAGAGCATCCAGAACCACCAGTAAAGGTTCTTYAAATGGACCGAGACAAAGAGGAGAACCGTTCTGTCAGACAGATCTAAATCTGAAGCAGCACACAGTTTAAAAGCCTACCTCTCTGATGGTATGGGGGTGCATTAGTGCCTCCAAAGCAGGAAAGTATCCGGTGTTGTATAAAGTACCACAAAGTGATACTTGAGTAAAAGTACAAGTATCTTACCAAGAAATGACTTTGGTAAAAGTTAAAGTCAAGCAAAAATGAAATAAAAGTAACGACTTTATACTTCCTGTTTTTTAAAAACGTAAGAAGTAAAAAGKACGCTGAAAATTTTTTACTCAAGTAAAGTACAGATACCCAAAGATTCTACTTAAGTACAGTAACAACGTATTTGTACTTAGTTACTTTACAACTCTGAAAGTATTTACAGGTTTTAGACCCCTTTGGTTCTGATCCAGTCTTCATCATCATCATCCTCCTCCTCTTCCTCAGGCTCTTTCACTTTGGTTTTATTGGTGTAATTTGTTATTTTTAAACACGGTTGTGGGCGGAGCCTCAGTTAACACAGGTGATATTTTATGAGCTGGTTTAAATAGTTTTAACTCTTGGTTGTCTTTAATCAGGTGAGATTTAAGAAACTGAACAGGCGACGTGCAGCCCACACCGGATTAATCTGAGAGTGGTTTCATTTAAAAAAGTATTTTTTATCACGTCAAACTCTTCATGTTGAGAAAAACAAAAMGCGCAGCGACATCATCTGTTCCCGCCGTTTCCCGACCAGGACTCAGACATCAAAGGCAGGTGGAGTGAAACCATGAAATTACAGGTAAAGGTGTCAATTACCCTTTGAAACGGAGCACTCTCCAAATCCAGACAAGACCCAGCCGGTCCTTGGAATTAGAACAAATAGACTGGAGGTGAGGGAAGAGAGGAGGAGGAGGAGGAGGAGGAGGAGCTGCAGGCTCAGCTTACCCCCCCACCCCCCCACGTTTACCTGCCGGTCCCTCCAGAACCTGCTGGGGTTCTGGTTCTGATGTAGTTCCAGCTAAAATGAGCGTTTTTACGACTTTCTCCTCCTCATCACGTCATAAAACAACCTGAGCTTCTAATTTAAACCAGTTTTTACCTGTTTGTTCTGATAGCAAAATATCACTTTTTACTGAAGACCTCAGGAGGAACTCACTGACGTCTGCGGCCAAGATGACTGAAACACAAAATGACCACAAACCTGTCAGTTTTACAGAAACAGAGCTGAAGTTTGGTGTGGTAGTAGCTGAGAGTCGTCCTCAACACAAACTCTGAGGTTAGCTTGATTTAAGGTTTGTGTTACACAGAATATTACAAGATTAAAGTTTCATTTTGAGTCTTTAAAGGACAAAAACTAAAAGCTTAATGTTTTTGTGCGATCGACACAAACATAGTTACACAAGTTTTTATTTATTGTGTTTATTTAAATTTCTCCTTCCCCTCAGTGTTTGTTAGCGTCAGCAGCTAAACCAGCTGAGAACTCGAACAAAARTAAAAATCTGACAGAAAACACGCCTGCCTGTCCTCTGAGGTTTCTGCTGCCACAAACCTTTTTTAGCTAACATTTTAGCTTCTAGCTAGAGTTTTAAAGTCATTTTTAGCTTATCTTTTGATGCTTTTATCTCATTTTTGCTATTTATCTATTTTAGCTAGCGTTTAGCTACTTTTCATTACATTTTGTTATGTGTAGCTTATAGGTTTATGCTACTTTTGGCTATTAGCTATTTTGCTACTTTTAGGTACGTTTAGTTTTAGAAAATATTCAGATAGTTTTAGCTTCTAGATAGTTTTTTATTATCTTTTAACTCACATTTTGGAAGGCTACTTTAAATTTGCATTTTTATTACTTTAGCTTTAAATTAACTTATTTTTGCTTTTAGCTCACCTTTGATACTTTGATGCTACTTTTAGCTTTTACCTTTATTGCTTTCTTAGTTTTAGCTTTTAGCTACCCTTTAGCTACATTTAGTTCTGGCCCTTTCAATACTTTTAGTCGGGTTTTCTTACTAATCAATAGCTTTATGCTAATTTCAGTTAATGTTTTGTTACTTTTAGCTTCCAGCCTTTTTAAAAGCACGTTTAGGTCACATTTGATTCTTTTACTTTGAGTTTTGTTGTTTTACTTTAGTTACTTTTTTAAGGTTTTTAGTTTTTGCTTAGACTTTAGCCTTCTGCTACTTTCATTTGTATTTTTTAGCTTATAGCTAGTATTTTGATGGCTTTTTTWAAYCCTTTTGCCACATTTTTAGGGAACCTTTTTATTCTTGCAACTTGTAGCTTTTAGCCTTTTGCTACTTTTATCTTCTGGCTATCTTTTGTTACTTTTAACCAGCATTTTCTTACCAGTAGACAACAGTTTGCTAACTTCAGCTAGCATTTTGCTATTTCTATTTTAGGCCTTTTTGAAACTTTTTGATAATTTCAGCTTCCAGTTAGCCTTTTTGCGTTTTTAGCTTTGGCTTTTTCAGCTCGGTTAGTCCTCCTTTGTGTCTGTTGATGTTTTAGCTGCTTCATCTCAAACAAGCTGAAGTTTATTTTCTGATCCTGAGTTTACCTGTAATGATTAATTGTTTAATAATTAATAAATAATAAACAGACAGGCAGCCGACCCTGACAGGAATGATGGGTCTTTTATTTTGTCGGCTCAGGAGCAGCTTCCTGTCCTGAAGACAGCAGTGAGTCGTTCTGGGCCCAGCTGGAGCCAAGCAGCTGTCACTCACCTGACACTTCCTAATGAAACTCTTGTTGTTTTCAGGCCTGTTCGACAGCAGCTCCTTCTCAGCTGCTCTCTGACAATTTGCCTTAATTATTTTAATCACTTTCAACTCATTTTAAATAGAAAAATGTTTTCAGGCGTGTTGACTTCATCGACAAGCTTCACAGAACATCTTTGTCTTTTTTTGGCTCATTAACTAAAGATTAATGAGTTGTAAATGTGAATCCAGTGATTAATTAAAATAAATCCAGTGGTTAGTCAAATATTTTCCTAACAGAGAGACACAATTATAACAGTTTAAGGAAAGCAAATCTCTTTAGGATTTTACGACTAACATTGGTTTTATTCAGGTCTTGATTAAGTTTTCGTTTGAAGTGGAGCTTTGTAAACCTGTGTGAGCTCGTCTCTGTCGGCTGATCGCTGAGCGACGCTCTGAGGTCTCCTCCGAGGTGAAGTGATGCAACATCCAGCCAGCAGGATCAAAACCACACGGAGAGCCTCCTGTCAACAAACATGAGCTTCAATGAGCATCGAGGGGGAAAAAAACTGCCTAAATACAAATATAAAATTTATATTTTTCTTTTCTGGTGACAASTGTGCTGTTTTTCTTCACTTGTGTTGTTTCAGAGCTGTACCTGTTCAGAGAAGTAGAGGGAAACCACAAGCCTGATGTGGGAATTATTGTAAGCACTTAAAAACAAACTACTGTAAATGTAAATAAGCTGTACCCAAGAATAAATGACCATAAATATAGAAAAGCTGTACCAGCCTAAAAAACATTATTGTAGATGTGAGAGGAAAAAAAACATACAATAAATGCAAAAAAAGGTGACACAAAAAAATTAACTACTGTAAATGCAAGGACAAACWGTGACATTAAAAATAAACTACCATAAAAACTACCAAAATTAAACTAAATGCGAGAAAAATGGTGACACTTAAAATAAACTACCTTAAATGTCAGAAAAACTGTGACACTAAAAATAAAGTACCGTAAATGCAAAAAATGCTGACACTAAAAATAAATTATCATAAACGTTAAAAAGCTGGGCTGCTTAAAATAAATTAACATAAATGCAAGAAAAGTTGTCACWACAAACAAACTACCGTGAATGCAAGAAAAATCTTGTCAATAAAAAATAGAAAATAACCGTAAATGCGAAAAAAGCTGTGCCACTACCATAAATTATAGAAAAGCTGTGCTCCACAAAATTTATTACAAGTTGTAAAAAAAAACGGACCGCCTAAAATCATAAATGTGAGAAAATTTGCGCCACATAAAACTTATAATTGTTGATAACCTGGGTCACCTAAAACAACTGCTGTAGGACAGCTGTGTCGTGTAAAGTTACTCTGAATATTTACAAAGCTTCACTGCGTAAAACTAATTACTATAAACTATTTAAAAAAGCTACACCATGTAAAATCGTTTACAGTAAAAGCTAGAAAAGTTACACTGCATTAAAAAAGTTGCATAGCCTAAACTGTGAAAAAAAGCTGTGAAATAAAATAATAATTAGCTGTGAAAAAGTTGCAGTTGTACCAAAATAAATTACCGTAACTGTGGGAAAATTTTTGCCCTGTAAAATTATTCACCATGAGTTTTAGAAAAGCTTAAATAAATCAGTGAATTTGGACAAAGTTCACCTCCTAGAATGGGTTCAACACATTTAAACAYGTTTCTAAGTGTTGCTGATTTTATCTGTAAAAACAACGTGAGGAGGCAAACACCAACACGTTTTCAGCTGCTCGCCTACGCAGGTGTCTGTGTGTGGCGCATTTCTCTAAAACAAAAATTACAAAACAACATTTCATTGAGAAAAACCTGTCAGAAACAAATGTTCTGACAGGTGAGTGTCAAACTTGGCGTGTCGGATCAAACACGTGTGAATTATTTTCTCCCTGTTGGAGGTTGTGTTGTTGTTGTTGTTGTACTTCAGCTGGGACAAGACAGCTGGCCCCCTGCGCTCTGCCATTACACCTGATCCCCTTATTACAGAGAATCCAGCAGTAATGGAAATAACCTGTTGTCCTAATCCAGGTAGCTCCACGAGCCCATTAATCACGGCGCTGCTCCGGGAGGGAAGAGGAGCCTGAGCGGGATGAAGCGGGCTGAGGTGAGGACAGGATGGGAGGAGGTTCCTGTGCCTGTTGACAAGATCCAACCCGGTTTGAGCAAACAGGCTCCTCAAGGTGTGAGGGGCTGAACCAGCTCCGTCCACAGGTGAGCACAGGCAGAAGATGTTTACCTGCAACGTCCAAAAATACAAAAAGCTTTGGATCATATTGTTTTTACACTTTCACCTGCACGACTGCCATCAGTGGAATTACATCTAAATATTTAATGAGGATGCAACATGTCCGCAGGTTTGTTAGCAAAATATCTGAAACTGGTCGGAGCCTCTCCTCCAGGTCCCACAGAAAGTCCTCCGTGAGACGTTGTGACCCGGAACCTGAAGAACCTTCAGCATCTTCAGGAGAMTCTCATCCACATCTGGTGCTCGTCCACCGAGAAGCTTTTTAAAGGATCCATGATTAGCTGTAACATTAGACTTTATTTGATAAACATTTATTTTAACTGTAAAATAAAGACTGTAAAAATACTGTAGGATGTTTAGTTTTGTAAATTTTAAAAATATATTTTAACATCGACAGCCATTTTATTTCCACACAAAGCATTCTGGGTAAATGATGACGTGGATAGGTCTTCGGTGCGAGGCTGCTAGCGAGCTATATCCACCCTGAAGGTTAATCTTGGACAATATCTGATGATCGACTCTTTTAAATGAAACCAGAGAGCGTTGACAGAGAGGAGAAGGTAGAAATGACTCAGCCTGGAACTGAAAATATGGATGGAGGACAACAGAGCTGCTTCATGGAAGAACAACCTCAGATTAACCTGTTAGCCTTTGCGCTAGCGCCGACGCTATATTGCCTTATATGTATTAGCTCAGAGTTAATGCGACAAACAAGCTAAACTGAGGTCCTCCATCCTTATTTTCAGTTAGGCAGAAACGCTCGGCAAATGCTTGAAAAATTTACATTTTGTCAAAATATAACAAAGAGGAGAGGAGGGTCCGTCGGATAGTCGAACCTCGGATTCAGGAAGAGCAGTGTGGTTTTGGTCCTGGTCGTGGAACACTGGACCAGCTCTACACCCTCAGCAGGGTCCTGGAGGGTGCATTGGAGTTCGCCCAACCTGTCTACATGTGTTTTGTGGACTTGGAGAAGGCGTTCGACCGTGTCCCAAGGGGGGCCTTGTGGGGGGTTCTCCGGGAGTATGGGGTACCGGGCCATTTGATACGGGCTGTCAGGTCCTTGTACGACCGGTGTCAGAGTCTGGTCCACATTGCCGGCAGTAAGTCGGGCTCGTTTCCGGTGAGAGTTGGACTCCGCCAAGGCTGCCCTTTGTCACCGATTCTGTTCATTACTTTCATGGACAGAATTTCTAGGCGCAGCCGAGGTGTTGAGGGGATCCGTTTTGGTGGTCTTAGGATCGCATCTCTGCTTTTTGTGGATGATGTGGTCCTGTTGGCTTCATCGGAACGAGATCTGCAGCTCTCGCTGGAGCGGTTCGCGGCCGAGTGTGAAGCGGCCGGGATGAGGCTCAGTGCCTCCAAATCCGAGGCCATGGTCTTGAGCTGGAAAAGGGCAGAGTGCCTTCTCCGGGTCAGGGGGGTCGTCCTGCCTCAAGTGGAGGAGTTTAAGTATCTGGGGATCTTGTTCACGAATGGGGGAAGAAGGGAGCGGGAGATCGACAGGCGGATTGGCGCAGCGTCTGCTGTAAAGCGGGTGCTGTACCGGTCCGTCGTGGTGAAGAGAGAGCTGAGTCAGAAAGCGAAGCTCTCGATTTACCGGTCGATCTACGTTCCTACCCTCATCTATGGTCATGAGCTTTGGGTCATKACCGAAAGAACGAGGTCCCGGATACAAGCGGCCGAAATGGGTTTCCTCCGCAGGGTGGCTGGGCTCTCCCTTAGAGATAGGGTGAGAAGCTCAGTCATCAGGGAGGGACTCAGAGTAGAGCCGCTGCTCCTCCACGTCGAGAGGAGCCAGTTGAGGTGGCTCGGGCATCTGGTAAGGATGCCTCCTGGACGCCTCCCTGGTGAGGTGTTCTGGGCACGTCCCACCGGGAGGAGGCCCCGAGGAAGACCCAGGACACGCTGGAGGGACTATGTCTCTCGGCTGGCCTGGGAACACCTTGGAGTTCCCCCGGAGGAGCTGGAAGAAGTGGCTGGGGAGAGGGAGGTCTGGGCCTCCCTTCTGAAGCTGCTGCCCCCGCGACCCGACCCCGGATAGGTGGAAGAAAATAGATGGATGGATGGATGGATGGATGGATGGATAACAAAGAAATGTGTTATCAATTTATTATTTCAAAGAACTGTCTGAAATATTATCCTAAAAACATTTTTGAAGCACTTTTTTGAGCAGTAGTAACCAAAAACCCGATTTTGAGGAAAAACACTTTAAAATGTTGAGATTTTTCCTGCGAGCTGTCAAAGCTTTTGTTTTTTCCAGATGGTAAAATCTCAATATTCAATTACTATTTGAGGTTTCTTTTTTCAAATGACATAAAAAAAATCCTCATTAAAATTACATAAAATTAGGATTTAGACTAAATATTTGTGTATTATTGTAACCCACAAGACAAATTAATATCTCTGTATCTACTAATGATATCAGGATGATCTAAGTATCAAAATGTAGCTTTTAAAGCAGGAATCTGAAAATATGATGAGGTCATTTTTATAAAAATTTGACTTAATCCTCATTTGGAAGTGATGGGTCACACATAGTTTTGGTTGGTCCTGAAAGTATCTGATCTAGGGGTGTAAATCAGAAAGTTTGTCTTGATACGTTTTCAGTTCAGTTCACAAGTCTACGATCAATGATGTGATATTATGTGTACGTCTAACACAATCATTGTGTTAGACGGATACTTTTCAATCAACATCAGGAATATGATGATGAGGATATAGATCAATGTTTTTGTTTGACCTTGATTTAATTGAATCATTAATTATTTTATTAATATATTGATGTAGACCGATGTGTACCCCCACTCTGATCCTGGAAGAAACGACTACTGAACTATATTGTCGAACTAACATTAACTTTTAAAGACAACCTGATTATCCTCCTACCTTATCTCATCAACCGTCTAAAACACAAAAAGGTACAACTCAGGTAATTTTTACAGATAAAGTTTGGTTTGATTGCTGAGAGTAATTTCCAGGGTAGATATTAATATTTGACAGTTTTCCGTCATTTCTCAGTTTGGTCTTTATGAAGTCACATTTAGACGCGTGCACTCTGACTGAACTGTTCACATTAAGTGTTTTTAATATTCAGGTGTGTTTTATACCTGTTTGGGTTGCAGGCTTGCAGAGCTCGTTTCCTCCTGAGCCCCGGGGCAAACAGGTGGATTTTAGGTGGGTTTTCTCACTGCGGCTTCCCAAACCCACAAACCTCAGGAGACAGAGTCGCAGGATGGGTGGCTCATAGTTCAAATGTTTTTTTTGTTTTAATTAGTTTGTGAACGTGGTTTTGTGTCCTGAATCAATGAAACTGCTTCCACAGCTCAGATAATGTTCAGTCATGCCATCAGTCGGGGTTCGGTTTGGGCGGGGCGCCTCTCTCTGCATTTCAACACAATGCATTTTGTTTTAGTGCTAATTACACGGCAGAGGAACCCTTCACGTCTCTGCGGGTCACAGTGATTGACAATTGGCCCCGTCTAACCATAACACGCCACGGGCTGAAGAATTACCGATTCTCTGATAAACACCGGAGGCAGAACGTAAAGTGTGCCAGGCTTTACCCTGACAACAGTAACTATGTTCAACAAATTAGTCCCAAGCTGTTTCGACATTTTCACTTATTTTTCAACTGATCTGTCATCGTTGGCGTCTTGTTTTGTTCTCTCTGTGGTCGTGGACGAGCTCAGCATATGTCCCTTCGTGTGTCTATAATATATATATATTTTAAATCCAGGATCAAAGATCAGGAGATTTTTTCTGTTTCTTCCTCCGCTGAGCGACTCTTAATCTTGGAAACGCTTGGAAGGGTCAGCTGCYGGCGGTGACCCGAGTCCGGTTCCTCGCTCCTCTAATTGAGAGTCTCGGTCCGACGCCGTCTTCAAAGGAGACAGTCTGTCAGTTTGTGCACATCAGAGACACGTCGTCCACGACTAACGCCAGGCAAAAAAAAAAGAAGAAAAAAACGCTAAAGACCTCCACCAGAATAACCAGATCTGCCATCTTGAATCCAATTCAGTTCAGTTTGTTTATGTAGCACCAAGTCACAACATACGTTGTCTCAGGACACTGTAGATAAAAAGAAC
>NW_013952487.1:131127-133976 GCF_001266775.1 Austrofundulus limnaeus | reverse complement strand
GATTGGTTGACGCAGCACGTCGAGCTACAAAATTTCAGATTTTCTAACTTCAGCTATTTGCGCATCAAGCGCGTCAAACATTCAAATCATTCAAACCGCGCTGCTCTAATCGCGCTTGACGCGCCGCAGAACTTCCCGACGCTGATTGAAACGCATCCACTATAGACTTTGCATGTAAACCTGATGCTCCTGATGCTGAAATTGCGTTTGGTGTGAATGCACCATAAGTCTATAGCAGCAGAAATGAAGAATAABTCAGGAAACCTAAGTCTAACTATAGGATTTATCAAAAAGGAAAGTTTTCTTTTAGCTKTCAGCTACTTTTATATTTTAACTAACATTCTGCTACTCTTAGCTGGCCTTTTGTTTTTGTTGGTTTTTAGGTTGCATTCGGATGCCTTTAGAATTTGGCTACTTTGAATTAGCCTTTTGCTACCATTGGCTTTCAGTTAGTCTTTAACTACATTTAGCTTTTACTTTGCATTTTGCTACTTTCAGCTTTTATACTTTAACTTATTGGTAATGTTTTGTTACTGTTTTCTTAGCTTCACTGTTTCCGTTCAGTACTCAGAGAAAATGTTTTTGGTTAAGTTCTGGTTTTAAACTCGAGAAGAACCTGTGGGGAACCTGAAGAGGACCTGAGGAGAACCCGAGGAGGACTCGTAGATCCAGCTGCTGTTTCTGACGTCTTCATGTTTGTTTTTCTCAGGACAGTAACTTTGTGGACTCAGTCAGGCTGTGTTTACTGATGGGGGATTTTCTCAAGTGTCGTTGAGCTCCTGAAGTCCTTTCCACTACAGAACTGTTTAGAACCACTTCAGACCCAAAGACCAGCAAATGTTTGAYTTTAACTCGGTCCACCAAACACAGACTCTATTAGCTTTGTTGTTCCTGTGACTTTAGAAGACAACAAAACTGATGTACGACAACACTGTTAAACACCTAAACTGGCTCAAGGGATCTTGTCCCTGGAGATCCAGAACCAGGATCTGGACCTAAAGCCAAGCACTGAGGGGTTTGGAGAACTCTCTCATGAGGTGGTCCARTGTTTTTTCAAAGTGATGTAAATCTGTGAAAATGACAGAATTTCATGTTCACAACATGTTCAGACGAGGATCACAGCTGTAGAGTTTCTCTCCTTTTCTCAGCATTTACATGATCACCCCCTCTTTATTCCTTTATGCTTTTCTGGTATCATTTTTACCTTTTTGTTTTCTGTAAGTATTACTGTTGAGAWACCAAGAGATCATATTTAAATTTTTTAAATATTATTGAGTTATTGGAGTCATTTCATGGATGTTAAATTGTTTAAATGTCCTTCAGTGTTTGCTTTGATTGTGGGAATGTGAGGAGCCTTTTCTTGTTTTCTTTTCTTTTTTTGTTCTGCGACACGTTCTCAGCCAGTTTCCTGGATGTACAAACAAACTGAGGGCTGTGCACAAAGGCAGGCTTATGGGTGAGTCGAGGAGGAGTCAGGTGGATCAAGGAGCCATGTGGGAAAGGTGGAATCTCCCGCTGATCCTCCTGGGACCAGGAAGAGAGACATCAGATTTACAGGATTCAAGAGTTCTCCTGGGAAATATCGAAGCTCTGACGCATAGAACCGAGCTTTACTTTCACACAATTACTGAGAAACTGATGACACTTCGACATATTTTATAATTCCTGAGAAAATGAGCCGATGAGCGTCAGACGTGACAACWGACGCTTTCAAACATTGTTACAAACTAATGTTTGTCTGCAGGTGTTCAGCTACATACATGCTGATAATAAACAACTCAGAAAACACAAACATGTAAACATTTGTTTACAAAATGCTTCACATCTACAGTAACTGCATTTTCTGTCAAAAAGCTAAGTGCTAAAGGCTAACTAAAAATAACCAAATGCAACTTAAAATCACAAAACACTAACTAATAATAACAAAACACTAGCCCAAAGTAGCAAAAGCCAAATGCTAAACATAGCAAAAGGTTAGCTAAAAGTAGCTAATGGCTATCCAGAAGCTATAAGATGCAAAAGGCTTGATAAAAGTTGAAAATAAAATGTCCACTAAAGGGCAAAAAATTGCTATGTAAAGCAAAAATGCTGCTAAAAATCACAAAACACTACCCATAGCTACAGCTAGCTAGCAGTAGCTGTTGGCTATCTAGACGCTATAATGGTCCCACTTATAAGGCCCCCGTTCTTTATCCATCCCTCAATACCAATAGAAGCTCGGAGCAGCTATTGATAATGTTTAATTATTGATAGTTTTAGCTACATTTTACTAACCGCTAATTAGATGTTAAGAGTGTTAAAAAGTTTGATAAAAGCAGAAAAACACAAGCTGAAAGTAGCAAACGTTTAGCTAGATGTGAAAAGCAGCAGACATCAAGCTATAAAAAACAAATGGGCTGGCTAAAAATAGAGCGGTACATAAAAGTAGCAAAGGGCWATTTTAAATAAGCAGAACAGTAGTTAAAAGCTAAAAWTAGTTGAAGCAAATTTCTAACAGAACAATGTTTTTGTAAAGTTGAAGTTAATTTAAAAATTATTCAACAACAAAAACCAAAAGACTTTAGATATCTGGTTTAAATTCACGATGGAGTCCAGAGTAACAAGAAGGACGTAAAGATCCAAACTGGTTTAGCTGCTGTTGAAGGTACAGATTTAAAAATGTCCAGGTTTTGATTTACAGATGRCATGGCAGACAGGGAGGACAGCGAATAAATGCAGATTTGAGTATCGTCAGCAGAAAAGTAAATTTGGAATCCATTGCAAGAGATGATTGAAGCTAAAGAGTAGAGGCCTGAAAACAGAGCCCTGTGGAACTCCTTTATCAAGAGATGATTGAAGCTAAAGAGTAG
>NW_013952487.1:129203-130726 GCF_001266775.1 Austrofundulus limnaeus | reverse complement strand
CCTTTATCAAGAGATGATTGAAGCTAAAGAGTAGTGGCCTGAAAACAGAGCCCTGTGGAACTCCTTTATCAAGAGATGATTGAAGCTAAAGAGTAGTGGCCTGAAAACAGAGCCCTGTGGAACTCCTTTATCAAGAGATGATTGAAGCTAAAGAGTAGAGGCCTGAAAACAGAGCCCTGTGGAACTCCTTATTAACCATCGCTGAAGAAGTGTGCCAGTTACAGACAAAATTACAAAAATCTCTTGTTTATCTGGGCTATAAATAAAGCAATTGTTGAATTTACTACAATTTTTTACACATCTGAGTTTTATTTACTGAGAATTTTTTAAGTATCAAAATGTTTTGAGTCCGTTCAGAGCTGGTCTCTGTTGTTTGGGATTTTCAGAGTATTTGAATTWAAAAAATGAGTATTTCATCTGAAGTCTAACTACAGGCTGTCAGACGGCTCTGAAGGAGATCCAGTGAGCCTCAGAGTGTGAAGATAGTGAGACTGTGGGACCCTAGTCTGCATTAAGAGAAGAGATTATTGAGATTAGAGTTAAAGAGCATCTTATCCTGGAGTCTCTTCTAAACACCAGCTCCCATCAGATGGGCCTGGGCCGATGGAGGAAACAGCAGAGATTATACCTGTTCAACAGTAATCCCGCGGTTCTGGAGCTGCGCCAGAACACAACCGTAGACCACCGCTAACCCGGGAAAACAAAACGACACAGGAGTTTAGACGACAATAAGTTAATTTTTTTAATCGACATTTGCTGTGAAATAATCGACGAACCACTGGACAACACAGCTGCTCAACTTTAGCAGGGGTAAAAAAGGCTATATTTCAATGAATTTAGCTGATAATGAGGTAAAGTTTGGTGTGGGAGTAGCTGAGATGTATCTTTGAAACGCTCTGAGCTCAAACTGATAGAACAACATCTTGGTTTAAAACTGCTGGAGTCAATCTGTTAGAGAAAAACAATTCAAGTGAAATTAGTAAAATTCCATGAGTTGGTTGATTATTGTATCTTGCAGGTTGTATAAGGCTCATAAAAGCATATTTACCTCTAAACATCCAGTTAAATTTAGTTAAAAGACAGAGCTGTTATAATCTTAAGGGGATTGAGATGTTTGTGAAACTTAAATTTCGAACCAGTTTGAAGAAACGATGGACGTCAATTCAGGGAATAAAATTATGGAAGTGCTGTTAAAAATGCCAGATTAATGTTTATGTTTAAGACAATGATTAAAATAGGTTAATTGAAGAAATATGAAAAAGAATAATGTGTACTCATACAATGTTTTTGTTCAAGGATTGTTTTAGTTGATGTTTGTTTTGTTTTTGTTACTTAAAGACTTTTGGTATTGTTTATCTTCTTTTCTTAAAAGGGGAAAATATAAGATGTCTTCTTTCTGCTGCCTTTCATTTCATTTTTGATTTGTATTTTTTGAACGTAAAACTTGTTTTGTTTTTAAATGAAATTAAATGAATAAACTTAAATAAAATTTGTGGCCCATCACATCGAAACGAGGATTAAGT
>NW_013952487.1:125940-127989 GCF_001266775.1 Austrofundulus limnaeus | reverse complement strand
GATATCAGAATGATACAGGAGTCAAAATGTAGCTTTTAAAGCCAAGAATCTGAAAATGTAATGAGGTCATTTTGACCAAATTTGACTTAATCCTCATTTCGATATGATGGGWCACATATCAGGAGCCACTGATGTGTTAAAACTTTTTAAAAGGATTTTTAACAGTAGGTGTCAGGTGAAGTGCAGACAAACAGAGGAGCTCAGGGATCAGGTAAAATAAAAACAAAAACCAACATGGTGGCAGAACTTACAGAAGCACCAGGAGCACTCAGGGGAACACAAAGACCTGCTGAGGCTGTCAGGAAACTGGTTATATGGAGCAGAGGTGATGAGGTACTGGGAACAGCTGGGCCAATTGGAAACTGGGAACAGGTGAGGTTGGCTCAYCTCTACCTTCACCTGCCTACACCTCATTTTCTAATTTGTGTTGTTCACTGAAAAACACAAAGTAGAAAATGAATCAACTCAACAAAGTGAAATAAACAAAGCTGYGTTCTGTCAGCCGTGTTCACGCTGCGCGTGGTCGTCACCTGCAGACGCTGCACCTGAAATTAGCTCCGAACCCGAAGGAAAACACGGGACGCTCCAGAAAGCCCGAGAGCGAGAGAGGATGAAAGAGGCCGGGAGTCGTGGTGAATGAATGACTGATGGGTGGAATTAAAGCTGCCAGACGCACCGACAGGCCGCTGACTCAGAGTCTGAGAATGAGCCGAGGAGGAGGGAGGGATGAACGAGTGAACGACGGAGGAATACGGTTTTTCAACTCATCGAGCTGATWGCTGGATGGGCTCCAGACCACACACACGGATGATCAGATATCTGCACACACACACCCGGCTGGGTGGGCCTGCTTCGCTCAGGGGGATAGTTGTAGACATAATTTATCTTCACGTCGACGAACACAATGCTCGATTGACAATCGAAAGTCAACAACGCTGCGCTGAAGCTAATTTTACAGTCTGTAATTAAAAAAAGAACAATTATTCATTCATTACAGCTGCGGAACGTGATAAATACCCAGTTTTTTTTATCCAAAAATGCTGTAATTTGCTCAGAGAAGTCAGTTTTAACACATAATTTCTCAGATTATATCCTTCCTGACTTGTAATTGTGAGTAAATGAGTCATGACAGAGTTTATGTAGTAAAGAGGAAATAAAATAAACTTTCACACAAATCATTTCCTCCCACTTTACTCAGATCTGAGGTCTTATTTGTAACGTGCTGCAGGAGCTAAATTATAGGTTTGAAATAAATTACCTATGATTACAATGAATGATTGAAACATAAAGAGAGAAGTGAAAGCAGTTAAACTGTCTGAAAGAAGAGATGTAGTTTTGTTTTGTCCCTGCAGAGAGCGACAAACGTCCAGAATTAAAGCACAAACTTCTGGAACACAACAAACAAAAACCTGTTTTCTGAAGTGATCATGTAACAAAGTCTTATTTTGAAATGTAACAAAGTCTTATTTTGAAATGTAACAAAGTCTTATTTTGAAATGTAACAAAGTCTTATTTTGACGGGTTTAAAATCTCCAAACATTTTATTTGTGTGAAAATAAGTTGTTGACAGTGATAACAAGAGAATCTAATCACTGTCAAAATGCAGAGGTCTCATGAGTACTTGATAAAAAATAACTAAGTAAAATGTTACATGAACAGAAAGTTACTTTGGTAAAAATAAATTTCACTGATGAGAAAAATACTCAAGTAAAAGTCATAAAACTGTTCACAAAAATTGGGAAAGTAAAAGTACTTTTACACACTCTAAGAAATAAACTGTTGAATTTACTGAACCAAACTGGTTCCACTAAGTCAGGATGAGTAAATTGATCAATATGTTTATTATTTACTCAGTTTACTCATCTAGGCTCAGTGGAACCAGCTGACATGACTTTGACTAAATTCAATTCTTCATTTTTAGAGCAGAAACATCTTTCATGAGTTCAAACAGATTTAACTTGTAACAAGTTACCAGGTGTTAGATTTTAAAGTAAAGAAGTAAAAGGATCATTTTTAGCTTTAAAACGTTACAAAATAAAAGTAGATATT
>NW_013952487.1:122552-124706 GCF_001266775.1 Austrofundulus limnaeus | reverse complement strand
ATATTTAGGTGGCTAGCTAAATATTTTACTTGCCAGCTAAATATTTAAGTTGCAAGCTAAACATTTAGCTCAAAATTAAATATTTAAGTGACATATTTAGCCTTAAATGTTTAATTTGTAAGTTAAATATTTAGTTTATAAACTATGATATTTATAAATGTATGAATCATATGGTGAAAAACCGCCTCTGAAAAATAAATCTGTTCTTTTTTTCTTAGAAAGGCCTAAATAAAACAAAAATATTGGTGGTAAATTTTGACTGTAACTTTACAAACAGCACCCCATAGAGAACTGCTCTTTTGAACTGGGAGTATTTTTCCAGTTTTCTGTTTCTGAGGCAGGAAATGTGGAACAGGAGGAACTCCACGCTCCCCACTCATCTCTTGCACAACATCTTGATTTACGGTTCTTCTGGGTCTGGAGCGAGCCTTTAAAAAGGGCCCTGCTGCTGGTTTGGAGTTTATTCGGTCGACATCATGGTGTCAGACAAACAGCTACTTGTGGGCGCCGCACTTTTCCTTGCGGCCCTCGTCTCTCCGGGTGCGCGCAGTCGTCTGTTTACATATTTTACTGGTTTAACGCTCGTCTGACTGTGTGGAACTCTTTCAGGTGAGGGGATAATCGGGGGCAGAGAGGCAGCGGCTCACTCCCGGCCCTACATGGCCTCCATCCAGGCCCCGGAGGGGGAGAACCTGAAGCACCAGTGCGGGGGGTTTGTGATCGCGGATCAGTGGGTGATGACGGCCGTGCACTGCATGCCGAACGGGTGAGGTGACATTCTCTGAATCACYGATAAGGTTTTATCTTCAGCTGCCTGTTTCCTCATGCTGGTCGTTCACCGAGCTGCTCGTTTACAAGAACAAATGTCTCGTTCAGAGCGAACGGCAGGAAGGTGGTCCTGGGGGCTCATTCTCTGAGTGAACCCGAAGACACRAAACAAACCTTCGACATTTTGGAGTTACACAATCATCCTGACTACAACAGCATAAATTACGATAACGACATCGCTTTGATTAAGGTAGTGAATAAATTCAGTGGTTGGTTCTGTTTAAGAGCATGTTGAGTCTGTTTTTGTTCGTTTGCAGCTGGATCGTCCCTTTAACGCCTCAGACGCCGTTGCAGCAGYGAGTTTCCTGCGAGACGGTGGTACAAACCCTGGTTTGGGGGCAGAGGTTGAGACGACCGGCTGGGGGTCCTTGGACAACTTGGGCTTCAGGCCAGACAAGCTGCAGGAGGTGGTCATCGAGGTGCTCAACCCCGTTACCTGCAAACGCGCCGACTACTTCGGCAGGAAGTTCACCGCTAACATGATCTGTGCACATAAAGTGTGCGACAACAGCTGCGGTCAGAGTTCTGGCATCCAGGACAGCTGCGACGTGAGTCCTGGCTCAGATTAACCCTTAAAAACACAACTTAGTGTCTGTAGAAAACCTGGTGTCTCCACTTCCTGTCTCCACTTCCTGTCTCCACTTCCTGTCTCCACTTCCTGTCTCCTCAGGGTGACTCCGGAGGTCCGCTGCTCTACAACGGCGTCGCGGTCGGCATCACCTCCAACGGCGGGAAAAAGTGCGGCCAAAGAAAAAAGCCTGGGATTTACACCGTCATCTCCCACTACACGCAGTGGATCGACGGAACCATGGGGGTCCAGGTGGCTCCRGAACCAGACCAGGAGACCAAACCTTAAAGTGTCCGTGACGTTAAATTTTTTTTTAATAAATATGAACACATTTTTGGAAAGATAACATCGATAACATGTCGCAAGACAAACTTCAAGCCGCTGAGATGAACAGTTGTTGAGATATTCACGTGTGAAGAAACAGGAAGTGATGTCAGAGGGGAACGTCTGCATGTAAACACAGCGATGCTACAACGGCTAACACAGACTGTGGAGACGAATCTGATGTTTTTTAGATTATTTTGTTTCTATCAGAGAGATGAAGAGTCAGAGTTCAAATATTGTTTACATAAATTTCTTTCTTAGAGTTCCCCTTTGATGTCACTTCCTGTTTCACTTTGATTGGGCCAAGATCAAAAGAAAATCTGCCATTTATGTGACAAAATGAGTAAAATCATGTGTTTAATGCCAAGTTTTTTTACATATAAATGTGTTAATTTTTTTAATTTGTGTATTTGAATATGCACGTCACAGAATGT
>NW_013952487.1:116810-122250 GCF_001266775.1 Austrofundulus limnaeus | reverse complement strand
TATATATATAGTCTGTGAATCCTGTTCATTGACAATGGCAATAAAACTGATTCTGATTGGCAGCAGTTAAAAAGTTATGTTTCATATAACTATTTTTCACACAAACAAATTTTAACTAATTCGATGCATGTTTCTTTAAAAGGTCTTAATTAATTATGGTCTTACCTTTACTTATAAATGAAGTCCATTCGTCTTCCTTTTTAAATTACCTGCTTCGACTGAAAGTCCAATTTAAAATAYTGTTTCAGTTTAGAAATATAAGCCTCCATTTTAAAATGTTTGAAAAGTAGAAAAAGCTGTGGCTGCACCTGCTAAATACCAGATTTTAATTAACTTTCTTCCTCTGCAGCAGTGAGGAGTAACAATAACAACTGCCGTGCTCACAGGCGCCCCCTACCGTCACGTGCAAAAAAACCCTCACTGGCCTGTTGTGTCTTTTCTCAGCCGTTTCAACAGATTTAGCTCATTACACAAACACATATTTATATAATAAACATCCACTAAACTGTGAAAAGTCAGGTGCATATTTAAACATTTCAGAAACRTTTTACTGGCGACATAGAGACAAACTCTGCTCTCACTCTAACCTGCAGGAGGGATTGTGCAATCTGGAGTCGGATCTTGATTTTTCCTCATGTCTCGTCCTGTATTTGAACAGGATATGAGGAAATTCAGCGATTTTGAATAAGAAAAATATTTAAAAGTGTTTAAGTTAATTGAAAATGTGTTTATAGTACAAAGCATTATGTAAATATGACAGTTCCATGTGTTTAATGTTGTTTCTTTTTAATTTCCCCTGCCTGTAGTGACCTCACATCACTGCCTGGTGGCATTAATCATATTAAYCRTYTAGWGCCAGAAAGTAATCGATTAATGTTTTTCTGATGATTAATTGCACACGATATATTTATGCCCAACCCTGCAGGTCAACTGGCTCTAATTTATCAGGAGGTGAATGTTTGTCGCTCAGTGACCGCTGAACACGAGGCTCCGGCTCGTCGAGGTGAAGACGACGGACGTCTTCTTCACTCAACAGATTTTTTGGGACAAATCTTGTGTCTCAAAAAAAGGCGAAGAGAAAAGCGAGCAGCTCTTTCCCAATCGTCTTGGCTCCACAGACGAAGCTGTAAGTGGTTCCTGATGTGTTCTGTTGAAACCTGCGGTGAGGAAACTCCCCGTCTAAAAACATGTTTTATTTCTTCCACTTTTCACRGAAAACAGAAACGATTTGAAAGCAAAAAAACAGAAACTGTTTATTTCTTCCTTCAGTTTAAATCAAACCTGAAGCAGATCTTATTTATTTATTTACTGTTATTTTACCAGGCGAGTCCCACTGAGACCTCAGATCTGTTTTTCGAGGGCGGCCAGGACCAGATCCTCTGTGTTTGTGAGGTCACTCGTGTGTCAGTAAGCAGTTCTCCTCCTGCGCTCCGGCCCTCCTCTCTGCCAGGACCTTCGTTCTGTCCTGAAGCTCCTGAGCAGAGAACCTCCTCACGGCGAAGCGGCGGTCTCCGTGCGAGGCCACCAGTTTGTGGATTCCTGAGAGCAGCTCCTTCACCTGAGCGTAGCTCAGAGGACTGCGGGACCTGCTGAGGTTCAGCTCGAAGTACCGGCTCCCGCACCTCCTGACCAGGTCCTGCAGGCTGGGGTGGGATCCGGACACGTACTGGTCGATCCTCTGAGGCTCAGACTGGTTCCCGTCGAAGCGAACAAACAGGATGATGGCGTGCTCCGCCACCTCTCGCCCGAAGACCCTCTGCAGGTGTCCCAGGATCTCGCTCTCCACCTGGGTGAAGCGACCCACCTGGAGCACCAGCAGGAACACGTGGGGTCCAGGCAAGGCCAGGGCCAGGCAGTCTTTGACCAGATCCAGGTCCTCCACCCCGTCTTCGTCCCACAGCTCCGGAGTGTCCACCAGGATCAGCCTCTTCCCTCCAGCAGACATCTCCTTCCTCTCACAGGTCACTGTTGGAGGAACCGGGTCCTGACCCGGGTCCTGGGACCAGTACTGGTTCCTGCCTCGGTTCAGGATTAGATTCAGGGCTGAGGACTTCCCGCTGCCAGTCAGACCCAACAAAACCACAGAGATCCTCTGGGTTTCATCATCTGTAAACCAAAAGAGAAAATACTTCAGGAAGTTCCTTCATCTGCAGAAAAACAGCCGAATATTTTCGCTAAAATCAGCCAAAGAAGCTAAAACTGGACTGGAACAGCCAAAAAAGCAGAACACTAGCTAAAACCTAAAAAGACTAATGAGGCAAAATGCTAGTAAAAACAGAAATAAACAAAACAGCAGCTAGAAGCTACATGTAGCAAAACATTAGCTAAAAGCTAAAAGTAATAGAACAATAGCTAAAGTAACAATAGGTTAGCTAAAAGCTAAAAGTAGCAGAACAATAGCTAAAGTAACAATAGGTTAGCTAAAAGCTAAATGTAGCAGAACAGTAGCTAAAGTAACAATGGGTTAGCTAAAAGCTAAAAGTAGCAGAACAGTAGCTAAAGTAACAATAGGTTAGCTAAAAGCTAAAGGTAGCAGAACAGTAGCTAAAGTAACAATAGGTTAGGTAAAAGCTAAAGGTAGCATAACAGTAGCTAAAGCGACAATGGGTTAGCTGAAAGCTAAAAGTAGCAGAACAATAGCTAAAGTAACAATAGGTTAGCTAAAAGCTAAATGTAGCAGAACAGTAGCTAAAGTAACAATGGGTTAGCTGAAAGCTAAAAGTAGCAGAACAATAGCTAAAGTAACAATAGGTTAGCTAAAAGCTAAAGGTAGCAGAACAGTAGCTAAAGTAACAATGGGTTAGCTAAAAGCTAAAAGTAGCAGAAAGACAGCTAAAGTAACAACAGGTTAGCTAAAAGCTAAAAGTAGCAGAACAATAGCTAAAGTAACAATAGGTTAGCTAAAAGCTAAAGGTAGCAGAACAATAGCTAAAGTAACAATAGGTTTGCTAAAAACTAAAGGTAGCAGAACAGTAGCTAAAGTAACAATAGAGGTTAGCTAAAAGTAGTAAAAGACAAAAGAGTAGCCAGCAGCTTGAAGAGAATCTGAAAGTGTTTTCAGGGGAAATATATTTGTAAATACTGTTGAATATTTTGTAAATGTAAAAAAAAAAAAATTGACAAAAGCTAAAACCCACTGCAGCCGTCTCCTGAATGAGCCGAACGTTTTATATGTGAGCAGCTAAAACAGCCCAACGTCTGCAGAAGTAGTGAAGCTAAATAATACTGAGATRCTGAGTCAGCATGAAAAAAACAACCTGCTGAGAGTCTGAGAAAAGAATCGTTTGTTGTCCTGACAGAGCAGCTCGTCTGCCTGAGGGTCACCTGCAGAGAGGTCAACTCACCTGCAGAGGTCACCTCACCTGCAGAGGTCACCTCACCTGTAGAGGTTCACCTCACCTGCAGAGGTCACCTCACCTGCAGAGGTCACCTCACCTGCAGAGGTCACCTCACCTGCAGAGGTCACTTGCAGAGGTCACCTGTAGAGGTCACCTTCAAAGGTCACCTCACCTGCAGAGGTCACCTGCAGAGGTCACCTGTAGAGGTCACCTGCAGAGGTCACCTCACCTGTAGAGGTCACCTGCAGAGGTCACCTCACCTGCAGAGGTTCACCTCACCTGCAGAGGTCACTTGCAGAGGTAACCTCACCTGCAGAGGTCACTTGCAGAGGTCACCTCACCTGCAGAGGTCACCTCACCTGTAGAGGTCACCTGTAGAGGTCACCTGCAGAGGTCACCTGCAGAGGTCACCTGTAGAGGTCACCTGCAGAGGTCACCTGCACAGGTTCACCTCACCTGCAGAGGTCACTTGCAGAGGTCACCTCACCTGCAGAGGTCACCTCACCTGTAGAGGTCACCTGTAGAGGTCACCTGCAGAGGTCACCTGTAGAGGTCACCTGTAGAGGTCACCTGCAGAGATCACCTGCAGAGGTCACCTGTAGAGGTCACCTGCAGAGGTCACCTGCAGAGGTTCACCTCACCTGTAGAGGTCACCTGCAGAGGTTCACCTCACCTGCAGAGGTCACCTGTAGAGGTCACCTGCAGAGGTCACCTCACCTGCAGGGTGTGTTTGATAAGGAATGGACCCTCTCACCTTCAGGAGCTGTCCTCTGCAGCTGCAGCATGCACCTGTGGCTGCTCACAGCTTCATGAAGATTCTCCCTGTTCTCCTTATGTTGTTTTTCTTCGGCTGCTTCCTTCCTCCTCTCCTCCTGGTGTTGGGCTCTCAGCTCCTCCGTCTCTCTGGCTCTTCTCTCTTCCTGTTTCTGGACCTCCTCCATGAAGGCCCGCCTCTTCTCCTCGGCCTCCTGCAGCTTCCTGCGCAGCATGTTCATGGCCAGGTCCTCGGTGCAGCTCCTGTTGGACCGGGCCAGCGTGGCCTCGGTGTAGCCGGCTGAGTTCTTCTCAGCGACCACGTTCTTCACCATCTCCTGCAGCGCCTGCAGCCCGCCCCCTGCAGCCCACCTCCTGATGCGACAGTACCTGCCCTCGCACACGTTTATCAGGTCCACCAGAGCGTCGTCCAGCGTGTCCGCCACTTTCCCGTCTTCCACCGACAGAATCACCAGATGCTTCAGAGCTTCGGCTCCAAAGTGAGCCTGCAGGATCTCCACCAGCCTTTGTTCCTTTTCTGTGTAGAGTCCACCGTGGACCAGCAGGAGGAAGGCGTCGGTTCCTCCTCTGCAGGACTGCGAGGAGTCGCTGATGGTGTGGGACATGTCCTCTTTCAGGTCTGCGCGATGCAAACTGATGGAGCGGTCCTCCACGCTCAGGTCACAGACTGCTTCAGGTCCCAGAGACCTCAGAGTCATCTGGAACCCGTTGTCTCCAGAACTGTTCTGCAGCAGAGAGGTCAGGGAGGACCATCCTTCGGCTGTGGCTAAAACCACCAACATCTGCCTGGAGTTTGCGACGGCGTCTGAAAAACACCAGAGAACCAACAAAACACTGATTCAATTAAACCAGAGAAAAATATACAAGATAAACAACTTGTATGAGCTGAAAGCTACAAGTTAGCTACGAGCACTAAGACATTAGCTAGAAATCAAAAGCATCAACAAGCTAAGTAAAAAGGTTAAAAACTGGAAAAAATGCTTAAAGTGATCAGAAATCTACATAAAGCCAACATCTTCATGGAATTTGTGTGAACCTCAGCTTAGCCTGTTAGCTTTAGCATTAGCCCCGATGCTATCACCATATATGTGTATTAGCTCAGCGCTACACATTCTCCTCTCGTCACTGAGGTCCTCCATCCACATGACAGAGAGGAGTACACAAAAATGACTCAGCTGTAACTGAAAATATGGATGGAAGACCTCAGTTTAGCTTGTTTGTTGCGCTAGCACAAAGCTAACACATATAAGGCAATGTAGCGCCAGCACTAGTGCAAAGGCTAACAGGCTAAGCTGAGGTTCTTCTTCCATGAAGCAGCTCTGTTGTTC
>NW_013952487.1:111340-113016 GCF_001266775.1 Austrofundulus limnaeus | reverse complement strand
GTCAGGGGCCACACAAAATCAGTTCAGGGGCCACAAATGGCCCCCAGGCCACACTTTGGACATCCCTGATTTAGAGAATAAACAAGTTTTCAGACATTATTTCCTCTTTATTTGTGTCGCTCTGCAGGTGTTTCGTACTTTTTACACCTGCGATCCGATTTCCAGCAACAACCCAGATCAGAGGTATTTTTTTCTGGATTTTTCTCTGAAGTTTTAAAAATCTAAAACAAGCAAAGTTTCTAACCTGTGACTCTTGTTTCTTTGTGGCAGTAAAACAGAACCGTCAGGTCCGGAACACGGGTTCTGAAGGTTCTGCAGCCAAACACATGGTGAGGAACTGAAAGTGTTGTTTTTACCAGAGCTGTTGGATGCTGTGTTTGTGAGTTAAACAGAAAACCATCAGCTGGTGCTGAAAATAAAACAGGCTGCAGCGCCATCTGCTGGTGCAACATGTGACGTCATCGTTCAGAGACAGAGCAGTGGATTAGTTTCTCTTTAATGTTTGTGTTTTAATCAGGTTCTTCAGTGGGTCTACACCTAAAGTGTAGCCTTTGATCAGAGACTGAAGACACATACGCAAAAATAAATAAATAAAATAAAAATAAAAATAAAATAAAGCTATATTGACTCATAAACATGGTCACAGAATGACAGCTGTTATCATATATTGTGACTTCACCACAGCTTGGTGAATAGTAGAAATATTTGTTCAAAAACTGTTTCTGCTCATTGTTTACATCAACAAAAACAACTCAAAWAATCAAAAATCAGCAGATGCAGTTTTTTTTTATAAATATTGTTTCTATTTACCTRGCAACAGTGAAGTCACAATATATGAAAGCATATTCTGTGACCATGTATATCAGACCCCTGGAGCCCCCCTAAAATAGGTCTAGTGACRCCACTGAGTTGTATCATATRACCTGTTTGATKTAATCTCAGGATCGTCTCTGACTGATGAACGTTACGTTGTAAAAACAAAGAGTTTAATTATAAAATCACAGTGAAACTCCTCATGTCTTTCATCAATAATAACACTTGATCTTAAAGGCATCCATGACGTCCCAGATCTGCAGCGGGACATGTGGTCTTCTCTGAGTCCTTCCTGGAGTCCAGCATCAACATTCAGCAGAGAGGTTCAGTATTGATCAGATTACATTAGATTACATCAGATCTTATTAGTGTGGATTAAATAATGAGCAGGATGAATCCACGGGACACGGTTTGGYAGGAAAAGTCAAAAATCTTTCAAAGACGGCAGAACGAGTCTAAATCTATCTGTTTCATCTTSTTTACTCTTCATCTGTGCTGCTGATGTTTCTGTAGATGGCACTGTGTCCTCAGACAGCAGCTTCACCGTCCTGACCGGAACAGTCCTCGTTACGCCTGCTGGCGTGTGAAGTACTTCCTGTCTAACCTCAGGAGTCCACAGGGATTCTGGTCTCACTGTCTGTTATGTTTYATTTTTAGATGGAGTCTGATGTGAAGCAGTCAGAACAGGCTCAGCATCTTACTAAAGTAAGTTCAGAAACCTCACATCCTCCAGAAACCTCATGTTTGACTTCAGCATGTTTGACTCGACATTTTTTAATCGACATGTTTGACTTGACATGTTTGATTCGACATTTTTTAATCGACATGTTTGACTTGACATTTTTTAATCGACATGTTTGACT
>NW_013952487.1:106082-107532 GCF_001266775.1 Austrofundulus limnaeus | reverse complement strand
AAATATATATATATATTTATACATATACACATGCACATATATATTTTTACACCCTCATCAGCATAACAAAAACTAACCACTCAAACATCAGCTTGTAGAAGTACATGTTATTTAGTTTCATATCTTTTCAACAAATTAACTTTTATCACTTTACCAAATAAATTAATCGATTCAGCATTTTTATAATCTCTGTCCAAGTTATTCCACAATCTTATACCTTGAACTGTGGTACATCTATCCTTCAAGTTTATTCAAATTTTAGGTTTTACAAACATTTCAAATCCTTTCAAATTATAACAACTTTCCCTCTTAACAAAATTAGATTGAATATTCAAAGGCAACACATTTTTATGAGCTCTATAACCAACAAAATCTTAAAATCAACCAACTCATAAAGTTGTAATAATTTCAATTGATGAAATAATAGATTTGATGGGTGACTATAATGTTTTCTGGTAATAATTATTATAGCTCTGAATAGAATTAGTAAATGTTTTACCTGCTTTACCTCAAATTTCAACACAATAAACCAAATGTGTAACAATTATTGCTTTATATAAAATAAACAGTTCTTTATCATTAAATAACTCCTTTATCTTACGTATTACTGCAATACATTTTGCTGTTTTTGTCCTTAAGTAATTTAAATGAGGTTTCCAGGTTTTTTTTAAAGCAGGACCTGTCGGCAGCAGAAACATGAGATTTTCTACCGTTGGAGAAAACGAACACAATTTGAGGCGAAGATGAAACAGAGAGAACCCGGGTCCTACCTGCAGCTTCATGCTGCTAACAGTGCTAACATGCTAACAGCTAAACGTTGGTGAAACACCAGAAGTGCTGATAATGTTTCTCGCCGACATGTTTGCGTGACGAGAATCACGTTTTTGTTCTCGTACCGCCTCTGAAACCACACGTCTGTCAGAACTGCTGTTGTGTGTCGTGTGCACCAAGTGTCGTGTGATTGGTCAGAAGTTTGTGGGCGTGGCTGAAAAGTGATGTCGTTGGAGCCAAGCTGGACAAATAACAATGAAGGTCAGTTAAATGATAAAACATGAGGTATATTAACTGGTGCATTTTAAGTGAGTTTATTTATTTACATATTTGTGCTTTTATTTAAATCGACGTCAGTTTCGGTCCTCCGTACATCAGGTCCAAGCTGAGGGACATCAAGCTGCAGCAGGCTCCACAGGACGGAGTAGAGTCACCATGAAAACAGTGATAAACTTTCAGTTTAACAAAAAATAATTAACAGATTTCTGTTTTTGGAGAATAATATTGAAAACAGTAAAACCGTCCATTTTTTATTCTGTTTGTAAAACGACAAACAAATAACCAACGAACAACAACCGGCCTGTCCTACATTTCCTCTTTGTGTGTTTAAAAAGAAAAGAAAGTAAAAATAAATAAATATAAAGAAAGGAAGGTGTGTGTGTGTATGTGTGTGTGTGTG
>NW_013952487.1:96647-106027 GCF_001266775.1 Austrofundulus limnaeus | reverse complement strand
GTGTGTGTGTGTGTGTGTGTGTGTGTGTGTGTGTCCTTGTGTTGTTGCCAGGCAGATACAGTTCTTCACATTTCTAACCTCTGACAGAAGTGTTTCCTCGCCGCTCTCTGCCCATTACTCCCCAGTGACCCGAGCCAAGGCCGCCCACCCTGTAACTCTTTGTTCCCCGCGCACACACACACACACACACACACACACACACACACACACACACACACACACACACACACACACACACGTATTTTGACCGAGCCCCGGCTATTTGTGGCCTTATTATACGGCAGACATGTAAACACTTATCACTTCCACAAGTGTGTGCGGCGGCTCGCTGAGTGAGCCCGGGTCATTACCGCCGTGAAGCCGCACGTTAGATTCCCTGTCTGGGTTCAGAGGACGCTGCTTTACCCTCCCACTCTGAGGTTAAYGAGGTTAAAGAGGACCAGAATATAGAAACTAATTAAAACGCTCTTTAGGCTCAACTGGTTTTATTTTCTTTACACGGTTTTTCTCAGAAACTGTAAAATGTTTGAATCAAATCACCGTCTGCAGACAGCTCCAACGACTCTCAGCTACTACCACTCAAATTTTACCCTAATCTCTGTAAAACTGGTTGAGTCGGAGCCATCTTTGTGCTTTTTGGGGAATTTGAATGTGGTGTAAAGCAGGGCTATTCAGCTAAATCACCTCCGGGGGCCACAGTTACTGCAGTTAGTGAGGGGCCGAACGTCCAGGAAGTAAAGTTATTCTGTAAATAAACCAAGTATCACAAAGATCTGTTACCTTTGAAATAGTTTATTTTGTAATCATGAATACAACATACAGAACCCTAGAAAAGTAAAACAACAAAAACAAAAACAACAACAAATTCTGCCTCTTATTTAACACGAATAATATTTTAACATCTCTGACTTTACATTTTTAAACCAATTTTCACTTTTATTTTATCTTTAACTTCTAATTTTAACAGTCTTGAGTGTTTATAGAAATGGTTTCTACCAGCTTGAAGCCAAAATGTTTCTGTAGAGACCAAACATAAATGTAAAAGAACAATAGAAGGCCAGGGGTTTGGGATTAAGAGATGAATAAACCAATTGATGGGCCAAGCTTTGGTCACTCATGGGCCAGATGTGGCCAGCGGGCCACCAGTTCAATAGCCCTGCTGTAGAGAGACATTTTCTGAAGTTTTTATTAAAATTCGTCCAGTTATTCGTGAAATATTTTACCATTAAAGACTGTTGGCTTTTTGCTTCAGGTGATAGAACAAGAAAAGTTTAATTTGTTAATTAATATCAGACCACATAAATATGTACACAGAAACTGAGTTGGTTTATCCATTATAACATTAAAGTGCCCGTGACATCAAACCTTTGTAAAAAAAAATATGAATTTTTAGAAAGACAGCATTGAAAACATAATGTTGCAAAAAAAATTGACGCAGCTGAGATGAACAGCTGTCGAGATATTTACATGTTCAGTTACAGGAAGTGATGTCAYAGGGGAATGTCTGCATGTAAACAGTGTTAATCTGACGAGAAGAAGATGTTTCTAGATTATTTTGAGTCTTTATCCTTCGAACACTCAGTTACATTTTATTAAGCAGGACAGTTGTTATAATCTGAAGGGACTTGCGATGTTTGTAAAACCAAAAATTGGAACAAATTTGAAGGATTGAAGTTCTTCAGTCAAAAGAATAAGATTACTGAATAATCTGGAGAGAGGCTGTAAAAAGGCTGGGTCGGTTAAAAAGTTTGAGAATGATCAGGGTTGGTTTAATGGAGAGATCTAAGGTTGTATAATGTGCAGTTATATGAATTACTGTTTGAGGAATTTAAGTTTTTTGTTTTGTTCTATTATTGAAATTGTATGATTTGAAATWAATATTTTTGAAAAATGGGCAGATTTAAGATTTTTCTTCTGCTGCCTTTTTTTAAGTTTGAAGTGAATTTGTTTTGTTTTTTTTAGTTAAATGAAATGAATAAATTTAAAAAAGATGAAGAGTCAAAGATTAAATATTTGAATAAACAAAACCCTTTTCATAAAGAGTTCCCCTTTGATGTCACTTCCTGTTTCACTTTGAGCAAAGTTCCAAAGAAAATATGCATTTATGTGACAAAACGTGTAAAATCCTGTGTTTCATAAGTTCTTAAATATAAAGGAGTTTTCTTTGACTGTTTGTGTTTGAAGAGTTTTCATGTCAGGAACAAATCACACTGAGTCAAATCTGTCTTTAAAGTCATTTTTATTGATTAAGTTTTAACAACAACCGTTTTATCATGCAGATTTATTTTTTTAAGCATAACGACGAAGCACAAATCAACAGTGAGCACCATGTCTGTACCATAAAACATTTAGTAAATAAAGCTGTTATCGTCTCAAAGTCCACAGTTCAGCTCTAACATTTCTGTGGAACCAGAACCAGAACAAATGACCTTCTGCTTGTTTGGTTACGACACAAACGTAAACACAGAATGGGGTTTTAATGACAGATTAATTCGTTTTTAAAGGCCGTGTAAAGTAAAATGTACCATTTTCTTCTTTAAACATTATAAATGCATTGTTGTAAACGAGTACAAACTCTCTCAATAGATATTTGAAAAGTGGAGATATGATTCAATTTGTGCAACAAGATATCTGCGTTTCAGGATTTTTTGGGCGTGTCTTAAAGGGCAGCCTCGTGATGTCACGCCCACAACATTCCAGACCACAGCTAACTTCATTACTTTTAACACATAATTTTATAAGGTTAACTGTGTTTTTAATTGCTCAAACTTGGCTGGGTGATTAGTAACACATTATTCTGTGGTGTGACGACAAACTCAGAACACATTTATTTTTACTTTAGACGGCCTTTAATTATTAAAAAGCTTTTTAACATCAGTCCGATCTGAGCTTCTCCCACAGATTAAGGTCCTGCCACACTATAACATTTCAGACAATTTATATTTTATTTTTCAAACTTTATTCATTCCATAAAAACAAAATTAATTCTATATACAATAAAAAAGAAAATACAAATAAAATTAAACGAAAGAAGAGAAGAAAAAAATCTTATAATATCTGCCACTTTTTTTCCCAAGTATAAATTCAAACTATAACTAGACATGGTTTTTTACGATGTAAAAACAAGTGTGCATTGCCTTGTAGCATGTCATTGCCTGCAGCAATGGACTTGCAGAATGAACTGACCAAGTTCAAATGTGTTTTCTAATCAAGTACCAGCTTGTGGCTGTCAGCAGGTGTGTGTAATGAGGGTAATTGTGTGAAAATATGATGTTAGAATAACTTTCTTGTTAAACCTATTGTAGCTGAGATTTGAACCCTGATCTCCCACATGAAAGGCTGTGGCATTAACCACAAGACCATTGGTGCTGGGAGAAAGGACAATCCCAGTGTTGTTTTCTATGTGTAGAAAGAGGCAACATTGCCAATGACGATCGTTGACAAAGAACTGCCTTATATTACAACAGTAGAACAATATTATATAAAATGTTTATGCTTGTAAGACATAATATAGTAATACATCAAATTACATATATATATCAATATTGTAATCACTGCAATAATTGAGATTAAATATAATTATTAAACTATGGTGCAGTTCCATACTGCGTAGATACAGCAGGGGGCAGTATTGGACCAATACAAGGTCCATTGACTCCCATTATAATTTATTAAACAATAATATTTCAAAAACTATGAGTTGTACAGGCACCAAAAGGCATAGCCATCATTTGGCACAGGAGCTTTACAGATATAAATTACAATGGCAGCTCTAGGACAAAGTAAGTCGGAGGAGAAGCGTGCCAAAGTGGAGATGACTTGGATGGGAAACGAATCACAATAGTGTGCATTGCATTGGCAAAGCACACTGATAATCTTCAGTTAACAAAACAAAAACATCAAATCAGAACAACAAACTAAATGGCCACATGTTCTCTTAAACATGTACATTGATTTGACACTTTTAACATCATCTTCCAGACTATTCCACAATCTGACTCATTTTATGTCTAAATTACTAATAAAAGTTATATATTTGATCAGTTTGACAGAATAATAGTGTACACACACCTACAAGAGGCTTACAGTTGATTTTTTAACACCATCCTTAATGTGGAGGTTTTTAAAAGTTTCAAAACATCATAGTTTGACGGGAACTTTAGAACAGGTGAGAAGAAAACAACTCAGTAAAAAATAAAACAAAACTGTAAGTTTAGATGTCGACTTTGTATCAGAGCTGAAGTCATGTAAATAAACAAACCACAGCTGATAAACTCGTGTTAAACAGTTTACTGTTTGTGTCTGCGAGATTTTATCTGTTTTTTTCTGAACAAATGTTTCATATTTGGTTTAAAGTATTAATTTAACAAAGCTCTGATCGTCAGAATAAAAACGAGTTCATCCAGTTGAAGTCAACACACCTGAACCCTGGTTCTCCACCAGCGGCTTCATTGTCCAACACTTTGTTTTGGTTCTTCATCGCTCCTCTTCCTCACCTCAAACACCATCAGAACGGCCATGTCAGCCGACTCCTCGAAGCAGGCGGCCAGTTTCAGCTCCTGAGGACTGTCGGTGGTGAAGACCTCCCCCTCCCAGATCCTGGTCTTGTTCAGTTTCAGATCGGTCCGTCCGTCCCCCACCACGCTCACCCTCTGGGCCCCGGGCACCCGGACCCTGAACTGGACCCTGGAGAGGGGCTCCAGGAGGCCCATGCGGGGCTCGAAGAGCACGCAGCCCCTCCTCCACCCCGAGTAGACGCGGGGGAACGGAGGTCTCGGTTGAGAGAAGCTGTTCCTCACCACGAAGTCGCACATGGGACTGAAGTCCGAGCCGGGGTCGATACAGGCGTAGAGTCCGAGTCGGTACACGCCGGGCCCCGGCAGGCTGAGGCTCACCGTCACCTTGCTGTCCGTGAACGTGCAGAAGAGGTAACGAGACAGAGGGAACGCCGAGGCGTTCGTCTCTTTGCCGAGCACGCAGTGCAGGTGCAGGTCCCGCTGGTTGCAGAAGGTCAGGTTGACCTTCCCTTGCTGGGTGCTCAGCGTGGCCGCGGTGTGGCTGAACTTAGACAACCCCGCCTCAGAGGTCCGGGTCCCAGGCCCACAAGCTGAGCCCAGGTTAGGAGGAAACAGCTCATCCGGGTCAACCACCTTCCCCTTGCAGTGCAGCAGGAAGTTGGCGGCGTTTTGGAATTTAGCCTCGGCCTTCTCGTAGTCTCGCACGAACACCGACAACCGGTAGAAACCTCGCAGTGGACACAGAACGTGACACGTCAGGATGTCTGGTTGAATCTGAGTGGCCAGGCAGCGCTTGGCTGCAGACGCCTCCAGATGTGGGTGGACCAGTTCACAAAGCACCATCAGAGGCCTGGAGGTCTTCAGTTCCACGTCTAAGACTCCCTCGTTAACTTCGGCTACTTCCCCACCGCGGCTGCTGCCGGAAACGCCCAACGAAGCCGCGAAAGGCTGCAGCCCCCAAGACAGGAAGGGGTTGTCTGGGATGTCCTCCGTGGCCCTCGGGAGCGGACACTCCACCGTGAAGGAGCAAACCCAAACCAGCGGCGCGGCGGTCGACTCGGGCCTCGCAAACAGCTTCACGTCGTAGGTGCCGCTGGCAGGCGGCAGGAGCTGCAGCTTCATGCTCTGCGGGGAGACAGTCAGGAGGCCGAACGAGGAGCCGCCCGCCTCCTTCTGCTCCAGAGCTCCGGAGTGGAGGAGGTCGCGGTGAGGCGTGATCTCGTAGGTGAACGTGGTCGGCCTGGAGAAGCCGAGGGACACGTTGGCCTCGCCGTCATCTGAAAACCAGATCAATTTTTTCTTTGTCAACTTAAAACAAATTCTCATTGACAGAGTAACTCTTCTGGTAATGGAACATTTCGTAGTTATGAGTGAAAGTGGTCACCGGTCAACCAAGATAACATTTACTGCGTTTCCATCAAAAATGTGCGCAAAACTTTGTCGATATTCTGTTAAAGTCGAAAAACACAGTTTCGCAACTGCAGTGTTTCCATAAAGTAAGAAATGCTATTAAAGTCGCGTGAATACGTTTGTTCTCGTGATAAGTCGTTACAAACATGACGGCAACAGCTGTAAACATGCATTTTGCTACCACAACACTAGCGCTCATCATCAGAGGAGATGTCGGTGTCTTATCCAGGCTTTCGAGAGACGAGTCCCTCATACTTGAGAGTGGCTACATATGCTGTGTTTTTGGGAAATTGTAATCTGTGATTTTACTACTTCTACTTCCTGTTGTCTTCTTCGTCGATTTTTTCACCAGTAAAAACATCCGGTTGTTGATCACGTGACTCATGTGATGCGAAAAAAGTGTTTCCATTGCAGTTTTGCGAAATACGCCAATTTTGAAACGGCCAAAAAACCACCATATCCTAGCACAAAACCATTTTATCGAAAAACGTAAGTTTTTTTCAAAACTGACGCGTTTCCATTAAGCAATTTTATTTTCGAAATTCTAATTTGCGCCTTTTCATGGTCAATGGAAACGCAGCGGCTGAGGGTGGTTTGAAAACTCCACTGGAATTGTATCAATTCAACAAGCTCAAAAAGCAGATTTGTAGCTTAGATGTTTACAAAAAATGCTGATCTATGACCCCGAAGGAAAGTTTAACATAGATCCGTTTGGAGCAAACACACCTGGTCTGTAGAACGGAGTAAATTTACTAATTTAGTTTGTTCAACTCCAATAATCTTTCCATGGCAAACTGAGGGCTTTCCCAAAACATGCGAGTAGGGGTCTCTGCAGTATATGTTGTTCTGTGGGCGGAGTTTGCCCTGACTGTGATTGGCAGAGGTCTTGTGGGTGGGGTTTGCCCTTGGTGTGGGCGGAGTTTGCCCTGACTGTGATTGGCAGAGGTCTTGTGGGCGGGGTTTTCCCTTGGTGTGGGCGGAGTTTGCCCTGACTGTGNTGGTGTGGGCGGAGTTTGCCCTGACTGTGATTGGCAGAGGTCTTGTGGGCGGGGTTTTCCCTTGGTGTGGGCGGAGTTTGCCCTGACTGTGATTGTTTGGACTGACTTGTCTTGTGGGGCAACTTAAAACAGGAAATAATGGTAACAGTAAAATAATATGATTTATTGATTGTCTGTGTACAGTTTAAAACAGAACAATGACATAAATAAAATTATGTGAACAGGTAAACATGATCTATTGACGTCAAATTTCGTGCGTAAACACCTTCCTGTCTTAAGTTATGACCAACATTAATATTTATATTTAAATAAATATAGGTGCTTCCTGCCCGATTCAACCAAGCTACCCCCCGCTGCCCCCCAGCTTATTCAAACCCCACTGTCAGTCCAACCAATCACGTCTTGGGTAAACTCCTCCCACAAAATAAACTCATGCTGAGTGACTGCAGAGACCCCCTTCTTAATAAATGTCTGAGCTCGGCCCGGAACTATGAAATGGTTTATTGGTGATCCTGCTGGAAGAAAGGTCTCTTTCCTGTCAGAGCTTTCAGCTAAGATCAGAGTATGTGTTGGGGATGACGCTCAGCTACTACCACACCAAATCTGAGCTCCATATCTGTAAAACTGTGAGTTTTAACCACTCGTGTGGAAGGCAAAATGTGATCATTTATGGCGGCCATCTTGAATTGGCTCGAATAATTCAATAATTACTTCATTAAAGTCCATCCGGCTAACCATGAGATATTTCAATAACAGACAGGTTAAAAAACAAAATAAATTATTACAATTATATAAATTATTAGTGAACCTGTAAGGATGTGGAAATGATGAGGAGTCCTCAGTCTGAGGCCCAGGGTGAAGAAGGCCGAGGTCTTAAAAACCCGTTTCTCAAACTCCTCCAGGGGGACCGGGGGGTCCAGGAGCTGCCACTGCTCCTCGTCCGGGAAGTGAGAATCGATCAACTCCTCCGGGTCCGTTAGGAAGTAGAAGTCATCAAACCTTCGGCCAAAACAGACGTGAAAATCAGCCGTAAATAACGTGAAGGATTCAGGCAGGACGGCAGCCGAACTGAAGAAACTCAACGATTCACCGAACAAACGAATCGTTCTGCTCCGAGAGCCGAGTCACAGCTGAAACCTGCTGAAGCAGCCGAAACGGAGCCGCTACTGTGAAAATAAGCAAAACACTAGCTAGAAGCCGAAATAATCAGCATGCTACATGCTACTTAAAGGCCAATATTAACGCTAGATAAAAGTTGTACAACACTAGCTTAAACTTATAACTATCAAAAGAACAGCTAAAAGCCTAAAGATTTGGTATGCTAATAAAAAGCCAAAAGTAGCAGAACACTAGCTATAAGCCAGAATATGCTCATTGCTAGCTGAAAAAATTTAAATGGTAGCTAAAGGCCAGAAAACCCTAAACACTAGCCAAAAGCCAGTATTGGCCCAATGCTAGCTAAAATTAACCAAACACTAGCTTAAACTTAAAATGATAAAAACTGCTAAAAGTTAAAGGTAACTAAAACCAAACTAAAATAAGCAAACTATTAATTGTCTTTAAAGTAGCAAAAGGCTAGCTAAAAGCTAAGTTATCAAAAGTATAGCTAGAAGTTAAAAGTAGGTAAATGCTAACCTAAAACTCTAGCTTAAAGCTATATGTAACAAAAGGCTAAGAGCAGAAATTTATAAGAAGCTAAATAAAAGCTAAAATTTGCAAAAARTTAACCATAAGTATTGAAATGGTAGCTAAAAGCTATCTCTAGCATAAGAAAACAAACAGCTGGCAGCTGAAGCAGATTTCAGAAGAAATGTATTTTTCTGGGAAAATAAATAATAAATAAATAAAATCACATGTTTTGAACAATATAAAAAAGGCAAAACCATAAAAATCACCCATCAGCTGAATGAGCCGAAGGTTTGATTTATGAACAGATAAAACAGAACATGATTAAGTAAAAAAAAAAAAAAACGGAATTAAAGACGCAGGACAGATTTGGGTTTTTAAATCCACTTTAGATCAAAATCAAAGTATTTTCAGAATCGTGAACTTTCCTTCACCTTTTGACAAAGCTCTTGTTCTCCATGTCCACCCTGCCGGCCCCCCAACAGGCATCCAGCAGGAACCACTGTCCCCCCAGGACCACCGCGTTCCACAGGTGGTCTGACTTCACGCTCCTGAGGCTCCGCCCCGGACGGTAGCCGACGCCCTTACTGTGGCCCGGCACGGAACGGCATTCGATACCCACCTCTCTGTAAACACAGACCAGAACAGGACCGGATCCAGGATTCAAAAAACCCGGGTCTTTATGGCAGCAGGTGACAATTAAAACAGCCGAATCAAAGCATGTTTGTTTACTTTTTATGTATTTTTTGTTGTTAAATACAAAGTTTTGAACAGCTTCACACTTAATTCTGTGTAAGGAAAGACAGGAGGGCAAGGGGCGGGGCAAGGG
>NW_013952487.1:93496-96582 GCF_001266775.1 Austrofundulus limnaeus | reverse complement strand
GGGCAGAGGGCGGGGCAAACCACAGCTGCACTTTACGAGACAGGAAGAAAGAAATACAGTCTAAAGAGTAAACCTCAAACAAAAACGACAAAGTGTTTTTAAAAACCGTTTGAACGGTGATCAGCAGGAGGATCTGGAGCTCAGTCATCAAATGTTCAGCTTTTTCAGGTCATTTATGTTGGAGATATGAGTTTAAACAACCGACACTTTCTGGACCTCTTAGTGGCTAAAAGATCCAGAACCGCAAGTTTTGGTTTTGTGACTGAAACGGTGCTTTAAATGGTGTTTCTAGCTCCAAGTCCAGTAAAATTCCAAATGTTTCTAGAGGATCTGAGGCAGAAATACGTTAAAATATAAAAGTAAACAAATATGTTCTGTGGTACCAGAGAAAAGTTTCCTGAAGTTGTTGAAGCTCACCGGCACATCTCTGAGCAAAGGTTGGAGTAGCTGCAGCAAACGCCCCGACCGGCAGCGATCACCTCCTCAGGTGAGCTCAGCTTCTCCGAAAGGCCCAGATACCCACTGACGTCGTACTCTGCGAAGACAACGTCCTCTTTAATCCGACAGGAAATACAAACCCGTGTCCTAAACGTGAGGGGCTTACGCTGAACCCACCGATGTTGTGGCACAGCCAGACCCAGATGGACCGGAGCCGCTCCAGCTTGTTTCTGGACCCCTGAGTGATGCTTCGGACGATGGTCTTCACGTCGAACACACACTTCTGTTTGAGCTGAACGACACACACACACACACACACACACACACACACACACACACACACACACACACACACACACACACACACACACACACACACACACAGGCAGAGTTGTACAGTAACTAAGTACAAATACAGTAACTACAACAAATATCAGATACTTTAAGACTTTTACCCAAGTAATATTCCTAAAGGAGACTTTAACTTTTACCAAAGTATTTTTGGTAAAATACTTGTACTTTTACTCTAGTAATATTCCTAAAGGAGACTTTAACTTTTACCAAAGTAATTTTCTGTTAAGATACTTGTACTTTTACTCAAGTATCACTTTGTTGTACTTTATACAACACTACACACAGCTGAAGTTTAACTGTTCTCCTCACCTCTGCTCCTGTCCTGAGGACACGTGAGTCCAGTCTGTGGAAGACCTCTGAGCTGGTGAAGAGGTCCTTCCTGCGTTTCCTCTTCCCCACAGCTGCAGCTGCAGCAGTGAGYGGTGCAGGCCTCGGTCTCGGCTGTGTGTTCGGCTGTTTTTGCTCCTCTGCCTCTTTTCTCACCGTGCTTTTCTTCACAGCTGTGATGGAGCGAGCTGCGCTCTCGGTCGACAGCTGTCTCTTTGCTGCTGGGCGCTGATCTTCAGCTTCCACCCTCAGATGCTCAAAGGCACTCTGGGAGGCCTCGGTGCAGACCCGGGCCTCGGTGCACACCCGGGCCTCAGACACCCGGGCCTCAGACACCYGGGCCTCAGACACCCGGGCCTCAGACACCCGGGCCTCTCCACAGGTGGGCGCTGTGCTCACCTGGGCTGGATGCTCACCGTGCAAGCGAGCAGCCACGACTCTAACAGGACTTGGCTCGCTGAAGTCTGGATTCTCTTCAGGTTCATGGTGCTCTGGCTTCTGGACCTGGACACAGTCCTTCTGGGTCACACTCTCCTGGGCAGAAAGGTGCACGGCGCAGGCGAACGGAAAGGAAAACTTCTGAAACGCAACTTCAGCTGACATCATGCTAGATTCATGGTTTCCTGAACAAAACCACGAGAAATAAAAACAAAACTGTTAAATAAACAAAAGACAAATTTTATGTGGCTCGTGAGAACTTTAAAGACGTATTAATTAATGTCTTAAAATAATCGTAACCTACATCTCTGATGATACATGTTGGTTATTTTACCCATGAAATGACAGCCTCCCTCCACCAGGTGGAGCTACACAGAGTTCAAAAGCAGCAGGTGACATTCACCATGTAAAATCTCCATTTTGCTGCCAGCTGCAGCCCAGATGTACTGGGAAGTGGGAATTTCCCACTTACAAGTCGTAAATTTAAGCTGGAAGTCCCCTCCAGTGGGACTACGCTGTTGGAAGAGTTCAGGATTCAAGATGGCAGCTACTCACCACAACTCAACAGTGAGTAAAACTCTTACTTTTAATAGTATTTCTGTAGTATTTTTTTCATAGTTAGTCAGTACACGCAGGACTTTTCAGTGTTTGAGTGAAAACACTGTTTCTATGCAGGAAAACCAGGTAGAGCTCAGTGTTAGCGTGAGTTAAAATGTTATTAGCACGATGCGCGTGTGGCTGTCTGTGAAAATGAGTTTGACACGACGTTTAATCTTCCATCGTAGTTCCTCATATTTTCAAAGGTTTTCAGCCTCTGTCCTAAATGGCCACAGCTAATATGAGAGCTGAAATGCTACGGCTAAATGCTAAAGCAGCACCAAAGAGCTTGTGATGGCACTGAGACAACATTCAATAAAAACACTGTAACGACACGTATTGATATGTTTCTAGAAGCTCACACAGACGTTTGGTCCCAGTTTTCCAGAGGGTTTGTGAAAACCAGTGATTTAAAGTAAAAATCTGYGTATTTTTTAATGATTTAGTCTCCAACAGAGGCTTTAAGTTTCAACAGGCGCTGAGATTATTCTTCACAGCACATGCCCCATTAGACAGTGATAAATCTGTAATTATAGAAACTCTATTCATAACCACAAATGAAACCAAAGATTAGAACCATTAGTCAGTGTCAGAACGACGGCACAAAGAGCTGAAACCACGTGACGCCGACCGTTAGAAATAATCTACGCATGGAAACCAAGGAATCGGTTGGAAACCAGCAAATCCTTCAGCTGCGACCTGAGCCGAAGCTTTGTGTTGCTGCCCAGCTCCAGTGCCCCTCCGCAGGTCGTCACTAACATTCCTACAAAATAAAAGTCTTCTAAACTGAAACTAAAGCACGTGAAGTGGTCTGCTCGTTGTCCAGGCGGCTCCTACTCACCCTGAGAACGGGACAGAAAAAGGTCTGATGGACGTTTTATGGAGCAAACTGGTTTTCTCTGTGACTTCTTAGTGTTCTCCAGTTGCTGGGG
>NW_013952487.1:91608-93381 GCF_001266775.1 Austrofundulus limnaeus | reverse complement strand
GGTGGGTAGTGGGGGGCTTAAATACTCTCCCGGTGGCCTGCCAGAACAGGCCCCCAGAATAACGGGTCTAAAAATACTGCGGAGCTGTTAAGACCAGGCGGGCGAGTTCGGCCCCGCTGAGCGGACTGATGCCTGGGTTCACGTGTCAGCTGAAAGGTGGACGTTAGGACCGTCTCCTGGGGAGGCTGGCCTCCATTTCTGTGTTGATATTTCTGCAACACGGCACTGGAACACAAGTGTGAAATAGTGACAGTGTGTGTTTCGGGTTGTGTGTCGGCTGCACCTACAGTGGGCTTTAGCACAACGTTGCCTGGTAAAATATTTAACAAACTAAATCCAAGTCCAGAAAATTACCCGTCTTTTGTGCTCAGTTTACTCTTCAAATACTAACAGATAAATGAGTTTATATCCTTTTGTTTAAGAAGGAAAAACCAGAACGCTTGATGAAACTGACAAAGAATAATAAGAACAAAAATTACTAAAATAAACAACAAAAAATCTGATTTTGAAACTATTAAAACTGGTCTGGCCCAAAAGGATGACACCTTTAACCAGAGGGGCTTTATCACAATTCAATAWATCGATTTGTTTGGATGACGATACGTTTCTCAAGATCACAAAACCTATCGTGATTCAATTCAGTTCACGAGTCTGCGATTGATGTGATGCAACATGTTTATCTAACACAACCATTTGTGTTCATAACAACTAATGATTGTTAGATGGACATGTGTTGATACGAATCAATATTTTAATTTTGACTTGATGTAATAGAGTCGTCTGTCGATCGATATATCGTTAACACCCCTGCTCTTAACCATCAAGAATGCCTTGATAGTCTTGAGATTTCATTGAACCCGACACACATTTAAAGTATCTGTGACATGCAGGTCATACACAATGTCAAGGAAAACATCTTTATATTTAAGAAACTTGGCACAATACACACAATTTTACCCATTTTGTCACAAAACTGGCACATTTTCTTTTAAACTTGGCTCAGCCAAAATGAAACAGGAAGTGACATCAAAGGAGAACTCTTTAAGAAAAGGAACTCTCTGGTTTTCGTTTATTGAAACAACATTATTTGAACTTTGACTCTTCTTCATGCCTTTGATAATAACTCAAAATAATCTAATGAAACATCAGATTCTTCTCCACAATCTGAGTTCTGTTTACATGCAGGCATTCCCCTCTGACATCACTTCCTGTTAATTCACACGTAAATATCTCAACAACTGTTCATCTCAGCTACGTCAATATTTTTGCAATATATTATCGATTTTATTTTTTCAAAAATGAATTCATATTTATTACAAAAAATTGATGTCACAGATACTTTAAGACCCCATGTGTTGGATGTAGCAAAGCAGGCCCCCCGAGATGAACTGAGACTCGTGTTTTACTGTCGGTACGCGCTAACAACATATTTTATTTTGGTTTAAGAATAAAACACCAGTTTTTAGCTCAATATTTGGTTAAAAACTTTATTTTCAGGAAGTTATTTCAAAATGAAATAAAGAAAGTTAATCTTTAACAAACCGTTGACTCCGGTCGTAAACAGTAAATTTTAAGCAAATATCCATCCATCCATCCATCCATCCATCCATCCATCCATCCATCCATCCATCCATTTTCTTCCTCCTATCCGGGGTCGGGTCGCGGGGGCAGCAGCTTCAGAAGGGAGGCCCAGACCGCCCTCTCCCCAGCCACTTCTTCCAGCTCCTCCGGGGGAACTCCAAGGCGTTCCCAGGCCAGCCGAGAGACATAGTC
>NW_013952487.1:88567-90772 GCF_001266775.1 Austrofundulus limnaeus | reverse complement strand
ACCAGACTCTGACACCGGTCGTACAAGGACCTGACAGCCCATATCAAAGGGTCCGGTACCCCATACTCCCGGAGAACCCCCCACAAGGCCCCCCTTGGGACACGGTCGAACACCTTCTCCAAGTCCACATAACACATGTAGACCAGTTGGGCGAACTCCCATGCACCCTCCAGGACCCTGCTGAGGGTGTARAGCTGGTCCAGTGTTCCACGACCAGGACCAAAACCACACTGCTCTTCCTGAACCCGAGGTTCGACTATCCGACGGACCCTCCTCTCCAGGACCCCTGAATAGACCTTACCAGGGAGGCTTAATTTTAAGCAAATATCTCAAATGATTTGTTAGAGATTAAAATATATGTTGATAATGACTCTACTACCACAAGAAAATATTAGCTGTGTCGATAAAACATAATTTTGGGTAAAATGATTGTAGTGTTTGCTAAGGCTGATTAGTTGAGGCGGCCATTTTGAATCTTGTTAGTATTACTATTAGTTGCAGGTGTGGAGGCAGACTTCAAATGTGTTGTGTGTTCTTAAAGCATCTCTCTCATATCGTCTTGTTTCTCTTTCTATCTCTTTTTTCACTTTTCTCCTTTTTCTCTTCTTTGTTTACTTTTTCCGTCTCGGTGTCCGTTACGAATTAATCCCAAAGTAATTTATAAAAGAGGTTTCAATATATATCAAGTGGAGCAACATGGTGAAACGCCATCATGCTGCACTTATTGAAAGTAAAACTGTTGGGCTTCATTTGGACACTCAGACATCAATTCTGAGTTTCACATTGCCGGACAGGACACAGGGAAAAAAAAAAAAATTCATTCATTAGTTCACGAGATATTTTGCTAACAGACACAAATATACACAGGTAACTAAGAACAGTTTGGTTGGTTGAACTCTTTGAAATCAACATTAAACGTTGATCTCTGTTAAACCTGTAGCAGATTTAACACATTGATCTCCATTTTAAATCAACAGTAAAGTTATTGGACCTGAAGTTAAAGTGTCTTTGATTCTGTTTGATGAACACGTTTCTCTCCAGTAGGTGTTTGAGGTAGTGGACTAACAGGATTTGGTTTTCCAGGCGTGATGACTGAGGCTTCAGGCGTCCAGGTGAGTGAGCAGCCAAGCAGCACAGGTGTTTCCCTCAGGCGGACAAACACATCAAAGGTAGAATCAGGTCAAACCTTCAGCGAGCAGCACAGGTTCAGCTCGCTGCAGGCCATGTTGGTGGCAAGATGTTATTTAAAAATGACATTTACTAAAGAGAAAGTCATCAATAATGCACTAATGGAGCATTTCATTTTAAATTCCAAACAAGGACCGTTTAATGAGAAATGTAAAGCTTCATCAGCCAACAAGGAGGCTTTGAACTTTAAACGAATGGTTTGCCTTAGGAGAACATCTTCAGGCTGGTTTATATTTAGATGAAACCATGAAGGTTCAGCTGAGTTGATCATCTTCAGGGCGTTCCTGCAGGTTAATAAACCCAACAGAACCTCCGATAACTGACGATAATTGACAATAACTAACGATAACTGACGATAACTGACAATAACTAACGATAACTGATGATAACAGATGATAACTAACAATAACTGACGATAACTGAAAATAACTAACGATAACTGAAAATAACTAACGATAACTGACGATAACAGATGATAACTAACAAGAACTGACGATAACTGAAAATAACTAATGATAACTGACGATAACAGATGATAACTAACAATAACTGACGATAACTGAAAATAACTAATGATAACTGACGATAACAGATGATAACAGAAGATAACTGACGATGACTTATAACTGACGGTAACTGACGATAACTAATGATAACTGACGATAACTGACGATGACTAACGATAAATGAAAATAAATAATAACAGACGATAACAGACGATAATTGACAACTGGCGATAACTGAAAATAAATAACGATAACAGACAATAACAGACGATAACAGATGATAACTAACGATAACTGACGATAACAGATGATAACTAATGATAACTGACGATAACTAACGATAATTGACGATAACTGACGATAACTGACGATAACAGATGATAACTAATGATAACTGACGATAACTAACGATAATTGACGATAACTGACGATAACTGACGATAACTGATGATAACTAATGATAACTGACGATAACTAACGATAATTGACGATAACAGATGATAAATAACGA
>NW_013952487.1:84668-87647 GCF_001266775.1 Austrofundulus limnaeus | reverse complement strand
ACGATAACTGACGATAACTAACGATAACTGACGATGACTAACGATAAATGAAAATAAATAATAACAGACGATAACAGACGATAATTGACAACTGACGATAACTGAAAATAAATAATGATAACAGACGATAACAGATGATAACTAACGATAACTGACGATAACTGACGATAACTGACTATAACAGATGATAACTAACAATAACTGACGATAACTGAAAATAAATAACGATAACAGACGATAACAGATGATAACTAACGATAACTGACGATAACTGACAATAACAGATGATAACTAATGATAACTGACGATAACTGAAAATAAATAATGATAACAGACGATAACAGATGATAACTAACGATAACTGACGATAACTGACGATAACTGACTATAACAGATGATAACTAACAATAACTGACGATAACTGAAAATAAATAACGATAACAGACGATAACAGATGATAACTAATGATAACTGATGATAACTGACGATAACTGACTATAACAGATGATAACTAATGATAACTGACGATAACTAACGATAATTGACGATAACTGACGATAACAGATGATAACTAACGATAACTGACGATAACAGATGATAACTAACGATAACTGATGATAACTAACGATAAATGAAAATAAATAATAACAGACGATAGCAGACAATAATTGACAACTGACGATAACTGAAAATAAATAACGATAACAGACGATAACTTATAACTGACGATAACTTACGATAACTGACGATAACTGACGATAACTAATGATAACTGACAATAACTGACAATAATTGATAATAACTGATGATAACTGACGATAACTGAAAATAAATAACGATAACAGACGATAACTGAAAATAACTAACGATAACTGACGATAACTGAAAATAACTAACGATAACTGACGATAACTGACAATAACTAATGATAACTGACGATAACTGACAATAATTGATAATAACTGATGATAACTGACGATAACTGAAAATAAATAACGATAACAGACAATAACAGACAATAACTTATAACTGATGATAACTGACGATAACTAACGATAACTGATGATAACTGATGATAACTAACAATAACTGAAGATAACTGACGATAACAGATGATAACTAACGATAACTGACGATAACTAGCAATAACCGACGATAACTGAAAATAACTAACAATAACTGACGATAACTGAAAATAAATAACGATAACAGATGAAAACAGACAATAACTTATAACTGATGATAACTGACAATAACTAACGATAATTGACGATAACTGACGATAACTAACGATAACTGACAATAATTGATGATAACTGACGATAACTAACGATAACTGACAATAATTGATGATAGCTGACGATAACTGATGATAAATAATGATAACTGACGATAACTGACGATAACTAACGATAACTAACGATAACTGACAATAACTGATGATAACTGACGATAACTAATGATAACTAACGATAACTGACAACAACTGATGATAACTGATGATAACTAACGATAACTAACGATAACTGACGATAACTGACAATAATTGATGATAACTGACGATAACTGACGATAACTGACGATAACTGACGATAACTGACGATAACTGATGATAAATAATGATAACTGATGATAAATAATGATAACTGACGATAACTGATGATAACTGATGATAAATAATGATAACTGACGATAACTGATGATAAATAATGATAACTGATGATAAATAATGATAACTGACGATAACTGATGATAACTGACGATAACTGACGATAATTGATGATAACTGACGATAACTAACTCAGGCCTGACGAGGAAACAGGAGAAGTCCTCTGTGATTATTGTAATACCTCTCCCAGCAGATCCAGGATTACATAATGCTGCCATATGCCGGTGCTGATACAGCCTGCGGGCCCAGCAGAACCACCTTTGCCTGTTGTGGATCTTGATTTGGTGCCAGATGACTGTGAAACCTCAGGGTTCTGATGCCATCTGGACCAGCTGTCAGCCAAGGAATCTGGTCCTGCTGGCTGATTAGGGAGCAGAGGCTCGACACACGGAGGGAAGACCTGAGCCGCAGACCGGGTCCAACACTGGCACCAGAAGAGATAAATGCTAATTTGTTTCATCTTTTAGGGATTGTCAAGTTTACATTTAGAACTTTAAATCTCAGTGAATTTAAAGTTTAAAGCTGTTTTACTCAAAACAGAAAAATGTATTGATGTACAAAAAACAAATTTACAGTAGTTTTTTAAATCATAAAAGAACCGGACTGTGTCATCCACTGTTATTAATATGGTTTTAACACTGTAATACATTTAATTGCTGCAATGTTGTTTATTTGTTTGTTTTATTTCATGTTGTTGGATTTACAATACATGTATGATCATAAATGACAAACGCTTGAACAGAATCATACAATTTTTTCTTTAAATTTACCAGATTGTGTCATACAGTCATAAACTTAAACATCCTAATAACATGTTTAACACCTGCATTGTGCTGTTTTTTTATGTTATCAGATTTACATGAGATGTATTGTTCTGTAATAATTTATTGTAAACAACAAACGTTTTTTAACTGACATATATAGTTTCAAAATAGTCTACTGCATTGTTTTATACTGTACATTTTAATACCATAATGTTTTACTGTGGCATTTTTGTTGTTTATTTTGTTGTCTATTTTTATTTATTGATGTTATAATTAGATTTACAGTAGATAATAATTTAGCGTAGACACAGAAGGTTTTCAACTGAAGTTTACAGTTTTAAAATAGTTTACAGGATTGTGTCAAACACTGTCATCACTCTTTTGCGGTGAATTTTTGGCAACCGCAAGACAAGTAAATTAACCAATGTGCTGTATTTTTGTTATTTTAGGGTTATTTACTATAAATGAATTCACTGTGTAATAATTTCTGTAAATAAAAACAGTTTTCTAATGAAACATACCTTTTTAAATTGTATATCATAGTAT
>NW_013952487.1:82912-84077 GCF_001266775.1 Austrofundulus limnaeus | reverse complement strand
TTATTATTATTATTTCAGTAATTGTGTAAGGTGGGTGATTTCTTTATTTTTTCCTTTACATATATATATGTATTTCGGTAAATCACGGGTTGGTCCCACTGTCCCACCTGTCCCAGAGTGTTTGGCCCGCGGACCGCTGCTTGGTCTTCTTTGATCCTGGCGGTGGGCGTGGCTCTGTCCGGGTTCCTGCAGGAGCTGCTGCCGCCAACACCTGGTGAAGAGGTGATTACTGCTCCTTCATTCAGACCAGAGGAGTCCAACTCTAACGGGGAGTCGGTGTTCTCCGGAGGCAGAGAGGATGAAACATGTAAAACCCGGAAGAGGAGTGGCGGTAAATCAGTTTACTGAAGGTAAGAAGCTTCTTTCTGTTTTTTATCGAGCTGCATGTTAAAACAGACCAGCTGCTGTTTTATATCTGGGTTTTTTTTCTCTCTGTTGGGTGTAAAATGTATAAAATAGTTGCTGGTATTTGTCAAACATCATCTTTGATCAAACCTGAACAGATTTGGTGAAATGAGAGAAAAATTACTGACATGAAAATGTTGAAGTGATTTATTTAAACTTTGCATGAGTTACAGCTGCCATGTTGTTCATCTGGTTCATTTTCACTGGGAAATGATCAATATTCATAAGGTCCTGCAGCAAGCTAGCTTCAGACTGAAGACTTGGTTTAATATGGACTAGACCAGGATTAGACCAAGTCTTAGTTTACTCTGGTCTAGACCAAGTCTACTTTAGACTAGACCAAGTTACTCTGGACTAGATCAAGTCTTTCTTTGTTTTGAACAAGACCAAGTCCTTTACTCTGGACTAGTCCAAGTGTTAGATTACTTTGGACCACCTGGACTAGTCCAAGTGTTAGATTACTTTGGACCACCTGGACTAGACCAAATGTTAGGTTATTCAAGACTAGACCAAGTCCTAGTTTACTTTGGACTAGACCAAGCCTACTCTGGACTATCTGGACCAGACCAAGTGTTAGAATACTCTGGACCAGACCAAGTGTTAGATTATTCTGGACTATGTGGACCAGAACAAGTGTTAGATTATTCTGGACTATCTGGACCAGACCAAGTGTTAGATTATTCTGGACTATCTGGACCAGACCAAGTGTTAGATTACTCTGGACTATCTGGACCAGACCAAGTGTTAGATTACTCTGGAC
>NW_013952487.1:79819-81666 GCF_001266775.1 Austrofundulus limnaeus | reverse complement strand
ACCAAGTGTTAGATTGTTCTAGACTATCTGGATCAGACCAAGTGTTAGATTAGTCTGGACCAGACCAAGTGTTAGATTACTCTGGACTATCTGGACCAGACCAAGTCAATCCTCCTGAGAGTCTCCTGGAGTTCAGAGTTCACTCGTCGTGTTACCGTGGTCTCCGGTAAAATCCGGACATGTTGATCAGGAGGAAACACGGATTAGCTCCGGTTGTTTTGAAACCTCTCAGAATCTGTACAAGACCGGGATTGTGTCAGTGACTGTTAGATTGTTAGAAAAGTTCTGATGGTATCCATAAAGTAAAAACTGGATGTTCTTCTACTGCAGGTGAATTTGTCTTTAACGGTTTAATCTCCAACAGTAAACTTGATCCACATTTCTATCAACTCAGAGGCCGGTGCGTAATCTTTTCACCCCATCAGCTCTGAGGTCAAGGTCATAAATCAAGGTCAAAGGTCACACATGGTTTTTGTCTGGATCATATCCGGGACTCCTGGTAGTTTTGAGGAGCTGTGCCCTTTAGTTATCGGGAGGATTGCGYGTTTAAAGATATTTTCATCTCTGCGGTGTCTCATCATGTCCACGGCTCAGCTCTGGGCTCAAAATGTGAGGATCATCGTTAGCTGCTAGTAATTAATTCTGTTAGCAGACGTGTCTCCACGTGTCTCCACGTGTCTCCACGTGTCTCCACGTGTCCCACCGCAGTGTCTCCACTGTCATCAGGAGGTTTTATTTCAAGAAACAACAAAGCTCAGGATGTTGTTTTCTTAGAGAATAAACTGGTAGTGATGACTCTCAGCTACTACCACTCCCAAATTTAGCCCAATATTTAAAACTGACTGAGTTGTAGTCATATTTGTGTTTTAAAGGCTACATTGTTTCGATCATCTTGATTTGGAACGACCTCGAGTTCATCAGTTGTAGACATTCATCCAGTGATCATTCTCTAGCTGCGTTTCCATTCACCAAGGAAATGCGCAAAATAGAATTTCAAAAATAAATTTGATCAATGGAAACACGTCAATTTCGAAAAAACGTGTTTTTCAATAAAATGTTTTTGCACTAGGATGAGTTGTTTTTTCGGCCGTATCGAAATTGGTGTATTTCGCAAAACTGCAGTGGGAACACTTTTTTCGCATCACGGGACTCACGTGATCATCAACTGGACGTTTCTACTGGCGAAAACATGACGAAGCAGAAGACAACTGGAAGCAGAAGAAGAAGTAGTAAAATCACCAAAGTAGTAAAAGAAAGTAGTAAAATCACCAACTACAATTTCCAAAAAACGCAGCATACGTAGCCGCTCCAAAGCATAAGGGACTTGTCTCTGGAAAGTCTTGGTAAGACGCGGACGTCTCCTCTGAGGGCTGATGATGAGCGCTAGTGTCGCGGTAGCAACATGCTATGTGTTTACATTCGTTATCGCCATATTTGTAACAACGTATCACGAGAACAAGCGTATTCATCCGTGATTTTAATAACATTTCTTACTTAATGGAAACACTGCAGTTGCGAAACTGGTTTTATTTAAACTTTAACAGAATATCGAAAAACTTTTGCTCTGAAAGTTAGATTATAATCTGTCATGTGGTTGGATGATCACGCTCTAATAGTTGGATTATAATCTGTCCTGTGATTGGATGATCACTGTCTGAAAGTTGGATTATAATCTGTCCAGTGGTTGGATGACAGATTACAACCCAACAATCACTCTCTGACAGTTGGATTATAATTTATGCTGTGGTTGGATGACAGATTACAATCCAAGGATCACTCACTGACAAATGGATTATAATCTGTCTGGTGGATGGATTATCACTCTCTGACAGTTGGATTATAATCTG
>NW_013952487.1:76875-79809 GCF_001266775.1 Austrofundulus limnaeus | reverse complement strand
AGTTGGATTATAATCTGTCCTGTGATTGGATGATCACTGTCTGAAAGTTGGATTATAATCTGTCCAGTGGTTGGATGACAGATTACAACCCAATGATCACTCTCTGACAGTTGGATTATAATCTGTCTGGTGGTTGGATGACAGATTACAATCCAACAATCACTCTCTGACAGATGGATTATAATATGTCTGGTGGTTGGATGTCAGATTACAACCCAACGATCACTCTCTGACAGTTGGATTATAATCTATGCTGTGGTTGGATGAAAGATTACAATCCAAGGATCACTCACTGACAAATGGATTATAATCTGTCTGGTGGTTCGATGACAGATTACAACCCAATGATCACTCTCTGACAGATAGATTGTAATCTGTCTTGTGGTTGGATGACAGATTACAACCCAACGATCACTCTCTGACAGTTGGATTATAAACTATACTGTGGTTGGATGACAGATTACAACCCAACGATCACTCTCTGACATTTGGATTATAATCTATGCTGTGGTTGGATGACAGATTACGACCCAATGATCACTCACTGACAAATGGATTATCATCTGTCTGGTGGATGGATCATCACTCTCTGACAGTTGGATTATAATCTGTGCGGTGGTTGGATGACAGATTACAGAAGCAGTTTCAGGCTGGATTACGCTGAGCAGGAAACAGTGGATGTTTTCTGGGATTAGTGACAGAATCAAACAAATGAATGAATAATTAATGTCAGTGTTGAAGTATGGTTCTGGCACATTCATGAATTATTTCTGTCTTTGTGTTTTACATCGTATAATTTAAYGAGACCTCTTTTATTATTCACTGAATGTTGATTTAGCTGCTCACTTATCAAAACATTAAGATGACATGGTGCTAGTGTTTGTTTTTCTAATCTTGATGTGAATATTTAACTTTACACATATATTCCCGTAAAATACATTAAACTTTATTTAATTCACACAAAATAATAATCTACTTCAGACGAGAGGCTGTTTTTTTTCTTTTTATGCTACTTTTAGCTAACTTTGCTACACGTAGTTAGCCTTTTTTAACTTTTAGATAACCTTTCCTTTAGCTTCTAGCTAGTCTTTTAGCTCACCACCATCAGTATGACTGCAGTCTGCAGGGACTGGATAAAATGCTTTATAGGTTCATGCTATTTAGCATTTTAGCTTTTAGCCAGCTTTATGCTACTTTAAGCCAGGCTTACAGTRTTTTAGCTGTTGTTGGTTACTACTTTTAGCATTTAGCCCTGCTTTTCTGTGTTCAGCTTCCAGCTAGGCAGTTGTAATTTTAGTTTAGCTAGCCTTTAGCTTCTTATATCCTTTAATCAGCCTTTTGCTACTTTTGACAAGCCTTTTGATGTTTTTAGCTTTTTATTTAGCTTCTTGCTGCTTTTAATCTTTCAGGCACCTTTTTGCCACTTGGCTGAGATTTTTCTACTTTATGCTTTTAGCTAGTCTTTTGCTGTGTAGCAACAATAAGCACAGCTACTGTTAGCTAGCATTTTGCTACAAATATCCTTTAACTAGCATTTTGCTACTTTTGGCAAGCCTTTATTTTCTTTTAGCTTGTACTTAGATTCTTGCTACTGTTCTTTGGCTATGTTTCGCTACTTAGCTAACATTTGACTATTTTTTGCTTTTAGATAGTTTTTTGCTGTAACAATGACGAGCACAGCTGTTAGCTAGGCTTTTGCCACTTATGTCTTTTAATCAGCCTTTTTTGCTAATTTTAGCAACCCTTTTTTTCTTTTAGCTTCTTGCTACTTTCAGTTTTTTAGACACCGTTTTGCTACTTGGCTAGGATTTTTCTACTTTGCGCTTTTAGCTAGTTTGTTTGCTATGTAGCAATGATAAGCACAACAAATGTTAGCAAGCATTTTGCTACTTTAGCACTTTCAATAGCATTTTGCTATTATTTGCTTTTAGATAGTAAGTCTCAAGCTTCTTGCTACTAGTTTTTTTAGCTAGTGTTTTTCCTATTTATGTCTATTAATCAATCTTTTGCTACTTTCAGCTTTTTTCTTAGCTTTTTGCTGATTTTAGCAAGCCATTTGTTGTTTTTAGCTTTTACTTAGCTTATTGCTATTTTTTCAGCTAGTGTTTTTGCTACTTAGCTAGCATATAGATACTTTTCATTTTTTAATAGTCTTTTTCGATGTAGCAAAAATAAGCACAGCTACTGTTAGCTAACGTTTAGCATTTCTTAGCTTTTATCCAGTTCTTACGTTTTTAACCTCTCATTTTCAGCTTCAGCTTGTTCAGCATGTTTCGGCTGTTATTCGGCTCACATTACTTCTGTAGTTATTGTTGTCAGGGGGCACGAGGCCAGCAGCTGAAGAGAGACACAATGTAAGGCGGAGACGGTTCAGAGGACAGGAAGTCCCACCCAGTGTTTGTCCACTCGCTGAGTCTTTGATGTCTTCCTGCTGGGAGCAGAATCCTGAAAGGTGCCTTCTGAGGTCCAGGTCTGAGGTCCAGGTCTGAGGTCCAGGTCCTTGGTTCTGATCTGTTTGAATCCACAGCTGAGCAGGAGGACATGTCTTCAGGAGACAGCTGGACGTGTTTTAAAATAAAAAATCAGTTTAATGTGTTCTGATAAAAGTGACGCGCCCTCACTGCAGACTATTAATAGTTGAAAGAGTCTGAAGTTCCTTGATGTTAAAATAATATTCTTCTGTAGGCTTCAGTCCTGAACGACAGGAAATTGACTTTTTTTTTCTAACATGAGACGATTTAAAATTAGATTATTTTTTAAAGCAGCAGAAATGAATTCATTCAGTTTTAGTCTGAAGAAACTCTTCAAAACCACGAAAAATAAATAAAAAACAATAAATATGAACCACCTCAACAAGAGAGTTTGGTTTTTTATTCTCACTCACTGACAACCCTTACACCCCCAAACGTGTGTGTGTGTGTGTGTGTGTGTGTG
>NW_013952487.1:74974-76358 GCF_001266775.1 Austrofundulus limnaeus | reverse complement strand
CGCACATTAAATGGAAACACAAAGCTACACACAGAAAACAGACTAGAACACACGGCTCTCCTCGTCTTTTTGTCTTAACAAACCTGTTTGACCCCGCCTACTTGTTCCCAGGTGGGGTTATTATGTTTAGCTTTCTTCCTGTGCCAGTAAACAACAGCAAACAATAATAAACAACAATAAACAACGCAAACATTCAGGCTCCTGCTAACAGAACAGCTGACAAACACTTCAGCTAATAGACAGACTGAGAGGGGCGAGTTGGACGCCTCCACATTTATGTGAAGACAGGAGGGACAGGTCCACCGCAGACAGACAGGTGAAGTGTCTCCTGCTGCAGGTTGTCTCTAGGGGACAGGAGGGACAGGACTTGTCCTACAGACTGGTCCATTCAGGAGCGCAGGTGTTTCTGCAGCGTGACTCGTTCACCACCTGCTGACATCTGGTACAAGGACAAACAGGACACACGTCCACTGCAGCTCAGACCTACTGGACCGGACTACAAATCACCTGCAGGACTCTGATCCACACAGACTCAGAGATTCACAGTCTCTCTAAGGTCCTGAGTCTACCCTGGGGTCTCCTCCCAGTTGGACGTGTCTAGATCAMATCCAAAGTGAGGCGTTTAGTGGGGGTCATCTTTACCTGATGAACCTCCTCAGCTGCTTCCTCCTGGAGACCTGAACCGTCTCTGAGGGACAGTCCAGCTACCCTGCAGAGAGAACTCRTGTGGACCTCCTGGATCTGAGATCAGGTCACTCCCCATCGTTGGTGTTGCTGTTTGTTTTGGCTCAGCTAGAGGAAGTTAATTTGTGTAAGGGGGCGGGGCTTGACCTCTWTATTTGTGTGAATTTGAATACTGATCTAAGATCTGGTTGTTGTGCTTTGGTCCTCAACAGACCTGTTTTTGACTATCAGAATAAAAGATGGGTTTTAAAGTTGAAGGTACTGTTTATAAACTYCCATCACATCACTCAGGAAGTAGACAGGTTCAATGTTCCTACAACCCAGGAAGTAGATGGTTTCTGTGTTCCATTGTACTGCTCAGAAAATAGACGAGATATTTGTTCTATCAAAACGCTCAGGAAGTAGACGGGTTCTGCGTTCCATCGTACCACTCAGGAAGTAGACGGGTTCTGCGTTCCATCGTACCACTCAGGAAGTAGACGGGTTCTGCGTTCCATCGTACCACTCAGGAAGTAAATGGGTTCTGCGTTCCATCGTACCACTCAGGAAGTAGACGGGTTCTGCGTTCCATCGTACCGCTCAGGAAGTAGACGGGTTCTGCGTTCCATCGTACCGCTCAGGAAGTAGATGGGTTCTGCGTTCCATCGTACCACTCAGGAAGTAAATGGGTTCTGCGTTCCATCGTACCACTCAGGAAGTA
>NW_013952487.1:70428-74004 GCF_001266775.1 Austrofundulus limnaeus | reverse complement strand
AATTAGAGATGCCCAGCATCTCGTCTCGTCTCATCCTGTCTCGTCTTGTCTCGTCCCATCTCGTCCTGTCTTGTCTCGTCTCGTTTCATCTCGTCCAGTCATGTCCTGTCTCGTCTCATCTTGTCTTGTCCCGTCTTGTCCGGTCTCGTCTCATCTCGTCCTATCTCGTCTTGTCCTGTCTCATCTCGTCTCATCTCGTCCTGTCTTGTCCTGTCTCGTCTCGTCTCATCCTGTCTCGTCTTGTCTCGTCTTGTCTCGTCCTGTCTCGTCTCATCTCATCTCATCCTATCTCGTCTTGTCCTGTCTCGTCTCGTCTCGTCCCGTCTTGTCCGGTCTCGTCTCATCTCGTCCTATCTCGTCTTGTCCTGTCTCATCTCGTCTCATCTCGTCCTGTCTTGTCCTGTCTCGTCTCGTCTCATCCTGTCTCGTCTTGTCTCGTCTTGTCTCGTCCTGTCTCGTCTCATCTCATCTCATCCTATCTCGTCTTGTCCTGTCTCGTCTCGTCTCGTCCAGTCTTGTCCTGTCTCGTCTTGTCTCATCTCGTCTCATCTCGTCCCGTCTTGTCCGGTCTCGTCTCATCTCATCTCGTCCTATCTCGTCTTGTCCTGTCTCGTCTCGTCTCATCTCGTCCCGTCTTGTCCTGTCTCGTCTCGTCTCATCTCGTCCCGTCTTGTCCTGTCTCGTCTCGTCTCGTCCCGTCTTGTCCGGTCTCGTCTCATCTCATCTCGTCCTATCTCGTCTTATCCTGTCTCGTCTCGTCTCATCTCGTCCTGTCTTGTCCTGTCTCGTCTCGTCTCATCTTGTCCCGTCTCGTCTCGTCTCATCTTGTCCTGTCTCGTCTCGTCCTGTCCTGTCTCGTCTCGTCTTGTCCTGTCTCGTCTCGTCCCGTCCTGTCTCGTCTCGTCCTGTCTCGTCTTGTCCCGTCCTGTCCTGTCTCGTCTCGTCCTATCTTGTCTTGTCTTGTCTCGTCCTGTCCTGTCTCGTCTCATCCTATCTTGTCTCGTCTTGTCTCGTCCTGTCTCGTCTTGTCTCGTCCTGTCTTGTCATGTCTCGTCTCATCTCGTCCTGTCTTGTCATGTCTCATCTCATCTCGTCCTGTCTCGCCTCGACCTGTCTCATCTCGTCTAGTCCTGTCTTGTCTCGCCTCGTCCTGTCTCGTCTCGTCTCATCTAGTCTCGTCCTGTCCTGTCTCGTCTCGTCTCGTCCTGTCTCATCTAGTCCTGTCTTGTCCTGTCTCGTCTCGTCTCATCCTGTCTTGTCCTGTCTCGTCTCGTCTCATCCTGTCTTGTCCTGTCTCGTCACGTCCTGTCTCGTCTCGTCATGTCTCATCCTGTCTCGTCACGTCATGTCTCATCCTGTCTCGTCACGTCATGTCTCATCCTGTCTCGTCACGTCCTGTCTCATCCTGTGTCATCCTGTCTCGTCTCGTCCTGTCTCGTCCCGTCCTGTCTCATCCTGTCTCATCACGTCTCATCCTGTCTCATCACGTCTCATCCTGTCTCATCACGTCTTGTCCTGTCTCGTCTCGTCCTGTCTCGTCCTGTCCTGTCTCATCCTGTCTTGTCCTGTCTCGTCTCGTCCTTTCTCGTCTCGTCATGTCTCATCCTGTCTCGTCACGTCCTGTCTCATCCTGTGTCGTCCTGTCTCATCACGTCTTGTTCTGTCTCGTCTCATCCTGTCTCGTCCCGTCCTGTCCCGTCCTGTCTCATCCTGTCTCGTCCTGTCTCATCATGTCTCGTCCTGTCTCATCCTGTCTCATCCTGTCTCGTCCTGTCTCATGACGTCTCGTCCTGTCTCATCATGTCTTGTCCTGTCTCGTCTCGTCCTGTCCTGTCTCATCCTGTCTCGTTCTGTCTCGTCACGTCTCGTTCTGTCTCGTCACGTCTCGTCCTGTCTCATCACGTCTCGTCCTGTCTCATCACGTCTCGTCCTGTCTCATCACGTCTCATCCTGTCTCGTCCCGTCTCATCATATCTTGTCTCTCGTCTCATCCCGTCCTGTCTTGTCTAATCCTATCTCGTCTCGTCTAATCCTGTCTCGTCCCGTCTCATCATATCTTGTCTCTCGTCTCATCCCGTCCTGTCTTGTCTAATCCTATCTCGTCTCGTCTAATCCTGTCTCGTCTCGTCTCATCCTGTCCCATCTCGTCTCGTCCTGTCTCATCACGTCTCGTCCTGTCTCATCACGTCTCGTCCTGTCTCGTCTTTTCTGGTCCTGTCCTGTCTCGTCCCATCTCATCATATCTTGTCTCTCGTCTCATCCCGTCCTGTCTCGTCTAATCCTGTCTCGTCTCGTCTCATCCTGTCCCATCTCGTCTCGTCCTGTCTCATCACATCTCGTCCTGTCTCGTCTCGTCCTGTCTTGTCTCGTCTCATCCTGTCTCGTCCCGTCCTGTCGCGTCTTGTCTCGTCTCATCCTGTCCCGTCCCGTCCTGTCTCATCCTGTCTCATCACGTCTCATCCTGTCTCATCACGTCTCATCCTGTCTCATCACGTCTCGTCCTATCTCGTCTCGTCCCGTCTCGTCCTGTCCTGTCTCGTCCTGTATCATCATGTCTTGTCTCTCGTCCCGTCCTGTCTCGTGTCATCATGTCTCGTCCCGTCCCGTCTCGTCTCATCCTGTCTCGTCTCGTCTCGTCCTGTCTTGTCTCGTCTCATCCCGTCTCATCCTGTCTCGTCTCGTCCTGTGCTGTCTCGTCTCGTCATGTCCCGTCCTGTCTCGTCCTGTCTCGTCCTGTCTCGTCCTGTCTAGTCTAGTCTCGTCCTGTCTCGTCTCGTCTCGTCCTGTCTCGTCTCGTCCTGTCTCGTCCTGTCTCGTCTAGTCATGTCTTGTCCTGTCTTGTCCTGTCTCGTCCTGTCTCGTCCTGTCTCATCTCGTCTCATCTCGTCCTGTCTCATCTCATCCCATCTCATCTCGTCTCATCCCATCTCGTCTCGTCCTGTCTCGTCTCGTCTCGTCCTGTCTCATCTTGTCTCATCCTGTCTCATCTCGTCCTGTCTCAACTCGTCTCGTCCTGTCTCATCTCGTCTCATCCCGTTCTGTCTCATCTCGTCTCATCCCATCTCATCTCGTCTCGTCCTGTCTCGTCCTGTCTCATCTTGTCTCATCCTGTCTCATCTCGTCTCATCTCGTCCTGTCTCATCTCGTCTCATCTCGTCCTGTCTCATCTCGTCTCATCCCGTCTCATCTCGTCTCGTCCTGTCTCATCTCGTCTCATCCCGTTCTGTCTCATATCGTCTCATCCCATCTCATCTCGTCTCATCCCGTCTCGTCTCGTCCTGTCTCATCGCGTCTCGTCCTGTCTCATCTCGTCTCATCTTGTCGTGAGGCTTCTTCTCTCCAGCTGCTGAGGGGAGAAAGATGCTGATTAATAAAAGAGGCGGCACTAGGACCCAGCGAGCGAGTGGCTGAAGTGAGGCTGAGTCACTGCATGTGTCTGAGGAGCAGTCAGAACCAGAACCACGGTGAGGCAGAGGTGATCTCCTCACGCTCACACCAGCACAGGAGAAACATGATGGGTTGATTCTGGGGGAGGGGTGGGGGGGTCGGGACTGGAAGTCTGCATTCGCCGCCGCC
>NW_013952487.1:68668-70418 GCF_001266775.1 Austrofundulus limnaeus | reverse complement strand
AAACCCTAAAACTAACCTCACTGGTACCTACCTGACCCTAAAACTAACCTCACAGGTACATACCTGACCCTAAAACTAACCTCACAGGTACATACCTGACCCTAAAACTAAACTCAATTCACACCTTGGTCCTAAACCCAACCTTCAACCCACCAATGGCATTTAAACAAAATGGGAACTCGACTTTTGTTCCCAAATGCACCGGTTGTTCCCAAATGTAAGCATTACGTCTTAAAAAATTGCCCCCAAATGTCACCAGAAACAACCCCCCACACACAAACTCACATCTTTGTATTTGCATCAAACCGAGGACTTTGTAATGAGTTCCATTAATTTTTGTAACTGTATTTATGCCTAAGCCAGACATTTTCCCTAAAATTTACCATTAATTAATTAGAGATGCCCAGCCTCTCGTCTCGTCCTGTCTTGTCTCGTCTCATCTTGTCCAGTCTCGTCCCGTCCCGTCTCGTCCCGTCCCGTCTCGTCCCGCCCTGTCTCGTCTCGTCCTGTCTCATCTCGTCTTGTCTCGTCTCGTCTCGTCCTGTCTCGTCTTGTCTCATCTCATCGAGTCTTGTCCTGTCTCGTCTCGTCCTGTCTCGTCTCGTCTCATCTCATCTCATCCAGTCTTGTCCTGTCTCGTCTCGTCTCGTCCTGTCTCGTCTCGTCCCGTCTCATCATGTCTTGTCTCTTGTCTCATCTCATCCTGTCTCATCTCATCTCGTCTCGTCCTGTCTCATTTCATCCTGTCTTGTCTCGTCATGTCTCATCTCGGCACGTCTCATCTAGTCTCATCCTGTCTCATCTCATCTCGTCCTGTCTCATCTCGTCTCGTCCTGTCTCATCTCCTCTCGTCATGTCTCCTCTCGTCATGTCTCGTCACGTCCTGTCTCGTCTCGTCCTGTCTCATCTCGGCCTGTCTCATCTCGTCTCGTCCCGTCTCGTCCCGTCTCGTCCCGTCTCGTCTCGTCCCGTCTCATCTCTTCTCGTCTCGTCCCGTCTCATCTCTTCTCGTCTCGTCCCGTCTCATCTCTTCTCGTCTCGTCCTGTCTCATCTCTTCTCGTATCGTCCTGTCTCTTCTCGTCTCGTCCTGTCTCATATCGTCTCGTCTTGTCTCATCTAGTCTCGTCTCGTCTTGTCTCATCTCGTCTCTTCTTGTCTCATCTGGTCTCGTCCTGTCTCATCTGGTCTCGTCCTGTCTCGTCCTGTCTCATCTGGTCTCGTCCTGTCTCGTCCTGTCTCATCCCGTCTCATCCCGTCTCGTCCCGTCTCATCCCGTCTCGTCCTGTCTCATCCCGTCTCGTCCTGTCTCATCTCGTCTCGTCCTGTCTCATCCCGTCCCGTCTTGTACAGTCATGTCTCGTCCCGTCTCATCATGTCTTGTCTCTCGTCTCGTCCTGTCTCTCGTCTCGTCCTGTCTCATCACATCTCTTCCTGTCTCGTCTCGTCATGTCTCATCTCGGCACGTCTCATCTAGTCTCATCCTGTCTCATCTCATCTCGTCATGTCTCATCTCGTCTCGTCATGTCTCATCTCGTCTCGTCCTGTCTCATCTCGTCTCGTCCTGTCTCATCTCGTCTCGTCATGTCTCATCTCGTCTCGTCATGTCTCATCTCGTCCCATCTCGTCTCGTCTCGTCCTGTCTCATCTCGTCTCTTCTTGTCGTGAGGCTTCTTCTCTCCAGCTGCTGAGGGGAGAAAGATGCTGATTAATAAAAGAGGCGGCACTAGGACCCAGCGAGCGAGTGGCTGA
>NW_013952487.1:63858-67768 GCF_001266775.1 Austrofundulus limnaeus | reverse complement strand
GTGAGGTTAGTTTTAGGGTTTGTGGTCAGGGTTAGGCTGTAGGAATGTAATGGAAGTCAATGGAATGTCCCCAAATGGATAGCTGTGCAAACTTGTGTGTGTGTGCGTGCGTGCGTGCGTGCGTGCGTGTGCAGAAAGCTATTTTCATTTAGACATTTTTATCTCCAGAGTTTCTGTCAGATTCACTCCGACATCTCAGAGTCCACGTCTGGTCGTGATGGACGCCGCCGTGTCTCCTCGTCTCCTTGTGTCCTCGCGTCCTCGTCTCCTTGTCCTCTGAAGACTCGTTTGCATTGGTTTGCCGGGGAGCTGATTAGGTGGAGGTGACAGATTTGATCCCCTGCAGCGGAACAGTTTGTTGCACGAGAGCAGTTTGTGTGAAAGAAATGAAGGAATAAAAAAGAAAAGAAGCAACACCTGGTTTCAGCTCAGAGTTCTCCAACTTGACCTTGGCTTTAAATACGACTCTTTTATTTAAATAAACATGTTTTTATTACAGTTTTAAGAGTTAAATTTACAGAACGTGACATTTTTCTGCCTTTCTCGCACTTTTTCTCCACATCTTCCAAACAAAGCTGCGCGGCGAAGGAGCTGGAACACGATGTCCGTCGAACACTCGGGCCCTCGCCGCGCAGTTGAACGTTTGGATCYGACCCGGGTAGAGGAAAGAAAAGGTTCGGCTGCTGTTTGACGGGTGTTTCTTCGGCTGTTTGACCTCCTGAAGCAGCTAAAAGTCCCTGCAGGTGACTAATTCTAGAGCTGCTGACGACAGAATCAAAACTAATTGTTTTAAAATCTTCAGCCGTTTGGTGACAAATGAGCTAAAGGCGGTCCTCRTCTGTTAGCAAAATATCTCCTGAACCAGGGGGAGTGTAATTAAAACGATTTGGTGGATGTACGGTTCGTTTCTACCTGATTTATCACGTTTGTGTCCGTTTTTTCTCAAAATCCTTCAAGGATCGAAGTTTTGATCGACGAAAACTGGAAAAATAATTTGCTGAAATAAAATGAAGTTTGTCAGAAAAAACAACCGGATCAGAACCGCCGAGTCAGAAAACATCAACATGGAGGGAACGTAGTGGCACCGTGAATTAGTAGTTCCACTGTGTGGAGGTGTGTGGAAGGAGATGGATGACGTGTGTGTGTGTGTGTGTGTGTGAGACAGTGATCTCTGATCAGTATTCACCGCTGGCAAACAGAACTCAGAAGCTCCAGCCTCTGAACACAGCCATCTGGGCAAAGGAGAAACACACACACACACACACACACACACACACACACACACCCTTGTATTTGCATCAAACTGAGGACTTTGTATTGACTTCCCTTCATGTTTGTAACTGTATTTATGCCTAACACAGACTTTTTCCCTAAAATTAACCATTTCTGGTCTACAGTTAACTCTAACCTGAACCAGAACTTAATTCACACCACACCTCTAAACCAGTGGTTCCCAACCCCCCTGTACCCCCTGAGCCATCTTGTCATACCACTGGTACCCCCTCAGTCAAAGGTAATGATGATTCTCCACAACTATAATGTGCAACAACTGATTATTAAATGAAAATTATTTATTTAACCCCCTAGAACATTTAATTCTCAGGCATTTCATTCTTTTCAACTCAAATTAAACATAAAGATAAAAGTGAATAAGTAATTAAATAAATAAACCAGGTAATGGCAGGTGAAGGAAGCGGCAGCGTCCAAAATACGTCAGAAACTCACCCAAATGAGCAAATTATGTGATTCCTTGTTTTATTCTGGATTCCGTTTTGTGTTAATTCTGTGATTCCCTCTGCAATTTCCAYATTGCAGAAATCATAGAGCCCTACAAATCTCAGTCCTATTTCTGTTTATTTTTTTTACCCACTTGGGAAATTTTTCCACGGCCCCCTGTAATATGCTCGGGTACCTCAAGGGGTACACGTAGCCCTGGTTGGGAATCACTGCTCAAACCTAGCAGAGCTGCAAACAAAGTGAGGACATTGAAGAGGTCCTCACTTTACATCAAATACCTCACTTTGACAGGATAGTAATTATGGGGGAAATGGTCCTCACTCTGTAGTAAAAACAAGTTCACACACATTTGTTTGTTTGTTTTTTCCCCCTGTGGGGACTGTGGATTGACTTCCGTTCATTTTCTGGTATTTTTATATCCTAACCCTGACCATTTACCCTAAAACTACCCTCACAGGTACATACCTGACCCTAAAACTACCCTCACAGGTACATACCTGACCCTAAAACTAACCTCACAGNCACAATAACTACACATTAACTACACATTAACTGCTCAATAACTACACATTAACTACTCAATAACTACACAGTAACTACTCATTAACTTAGCAATACCTGCACAATAACTTAGCAATACCTGCACAATAACTACACTGTACACAATAACTACACTGTACACAATAACTACACTGTACACAATAATTATGCATGTGGATGGTTGAGACGGGGGATTCGTAGCTAAAGACAAATATTCGTCACGCAACAAGGATATGGAGACCTTAAAATTCAGTCAACTCAATTCAGAATGGCCACTGCGGCTAACTGACGTTAGCAAACATGAAACTCTTCTTTTGTCTTTTTTTTTTCTTCTTAGAAACCCAAAACATTTTGGGTAAATCAGTAAAATTTCACTGATTGCCTAATCACAGTCTTTTTAGTTTTTGCAGTTTTGTACTCTTCTTTAATTCCGTTTTTGTGGTATTTTAAAATTATATTAACTCTCTAAGTCGACACAGACCAACAACCACGGATTAAAGAGCGGAGGAMTCAGTGCTGGAAGGAGCGTCTCTGCTGCAGCAGATCTGATCGTCAGGATCAGAGCAAAACATGAGATGAAAACTGRAAATAAGACTTTAAAAAAGGTGGTGAGGGGACAGTAAGGAAGGGAAAATGGTTTAAAATGATGAAATGGTTGCGGGTGGAGGGGAGAGCCTCTGAGTCACGACGCGGCAGAAATGAGCAGATTCATGTGAGAAGGTCCAGCAGCCGATCAGCAGAACTATTAATCCCTCCGAGGTGGAGGAGCTGCTCTGTCTGCAGAATAAACGGCTCTGCTTCGTTTAGACAGCAGGACACAAGGACTGAAGGATGGACCTGTTTCACTTACTGTCCAAATAAACAACAATGTTTCTAAAGAACGGATCTGTTTTATTAACAAGTCCTGAAAAAACCCAGAACTGATAAAACCTCAGACATGAAGCTGTTAAAGGAGACACAYATTAAACGTGTTGTGTCCTTGAGTCTCTGCAGAAAAGGTGAATTCAGCCTCTCCTGCTGCTGCGTTAATGTCTTTATTTTCTGTTTGGGTCAGATTTTCAACCCGTTCAGTTTTTTTTTTCTATTTTCTCCTATGAGAACTGAGATCTGTAAATCCACATCGTTCCTGAGGATGAGAGCTCAATCTGTGGATCCATCTTCTTCCTGCACGGCAAATATTAACCATCTAAAAATAAGTTAGAAATACTGTAATCTGAATCTTCTCAAATTAAGTGAAATAATCTGACAGTTAAACTTGGTAAGATTTCTTGAAATAAGATAAAAAAAAGTATTAATAATCCAACATATTCTGCTCTTGTTCAGTAAATCAGTTTCAAAAAAATCAAAATACTTTTTGGCTGACAGTGTAAATAAACATGAAATCTTTTAAATGGAATAAAAGGCCCAAGTAGAGTCTCTTCAGTGCGCGTTGTCCTGTGGGCGGAGCTGGCCCTTGATGTGGGCGGAGTTTACCTTAATCGTGATTGGTGGAGTTGGCCCTAATCGTGATTACACAAGTTTTGACCAGAATGTCCACAACTGTCATTCCTCCAGCTGCTGTTGGTTTCAGACACACACACACACACACACACACACACACACACACACACACACACACACACACACACACACA